>NC_136059.1:1828616148-1828993648 GCF_964261635.1 Lissotriton helveticus | reverse complement strand
GACAGAGCCCGGGGTGGGGAGGCCGCCATCCCTGAGCCCTCAGGGTCCCCGGATGGAGCTCCTGAACACAGACAAGCAAGGGGAGGCTCCCCGGGCACAACGGAACCCCTTCCCGGGCCCTTGGCAGTGCGGCAGGCTGGGAGACAGGGCCCAGGGCCGGAGCACCCGACCCGGGGCCCGGACCGGCCCCTGGACCCAGCCGGGGCTCCCAAGCCCGGAGGCGCATGGGACGCCTCCCCGGACCCATGGAGCCCGTCCTGGGCATTGAGCCATGCCGTTGGCCTGGAGATGGGTGCCCCGGACGCCCGGGGAGGTCTGTCCGGGACACATGGAGCCCGTCCTGGGCATTGAGCCATGCCGTTGGCCTGGAGAAGGGAGCCCAAGGACGCCCGGGGGAGGACTGCCCGCTACCCGTGGAGCCCTTCCCGGGTACTTTGCAATGCCGTTGGCCTCCTGGAGATGGGTGCCCCGAACGCCCGGGGCGGGCTGCCCGGGACCCATGGAGCCCGTCCTGGCCACTTTTACATGCCGTCGGCCTGGAGGTGGGTGCCCTGGACGCCCGGGGGAGGCATGCCCGGGACCCGTGGAGCCCTTCCCGGGTACTTTGCCAATGCCGTTGGCCTCATGGAGATGGGTGCCCCAGACGCCCTGGGGGAGGTCTGCCTGGGACCCATGGAGCCCGTTCTGGGTACTTTGCCAATGCCGTTGGCCTCATGGAGATGGGTGCCCCAGACGCCCGGAGAGGTCTGGCCGGGACCCATGGAGCCCGTCCTGGGTACTTTGCCATGCCGTTGGCCTCCTGGAGATGGGTGTCCCGGACGCCCGGGGGAGGACTGTCCCGGACTCATGGAGCCCGTCCTGGGCACTTTGACATGCCGTCGGCCTGGAGGAGGGTGCCCCGGACGCCCGGGGGAGGCCTGTCCGGGACCCGTGGAGCCCTTCCCGGGTACTTTGCCAATGCCGTTGGCCTCATGGAGATGGGTGCCCCGGACGCCCGGGGGGAGGACTGCCCAGTACCCGTGGAGCCCTTTCCGGGTACTTTGCAACGCCGTTGGCCTCCTGGAGATGGGTGCCCCGAACGCCCGGGGGAGGGCTGCCCGGGGCCCGTGGAGCACGTCCTGGGCACTTTGACATGTCGTCGTCCTGGAGGTGGGAGCCCCGGACGCCCGGGGGAGGGCTGCCCGGGACCCATGGAGCCCTTCCCGGGTACTCTGCCATCCCGTTGGCCTCCTGGAGATGGGTGCCCCGGACGCCCGGGGGAGGTCTGTCCGGGGCCCATGGAGCCCGTCCTGGGCAGTGTGACATGCCGTCGGCCTGGAGGTGGGAGCCCCGGACGCCCGGGGGAGGGCTGCCCGGGACCTGTGGAGCCCTTCCCGGGTACTTTGCCATCCCGTTGGCCTCCTGGAGATGGGTGCCCCGGACGCCCGGGGGAGGGCTGTCTGGGACCCATGGAGCCCGTCCTGGGCAGTTTGACACGCCGTCGGCCTGGAGGTGGGAGCCCTGGACGCCCGGGGGAGGGCTGCCCAGGACCCATGAAGCCCTTCCCGGGTACTTTGCCATCCCGTTGGCCTCCTGGAGATGGGTGCCCCGGACGCCCAGGGGAGGTCTGTCCGGGACACGTGGAGCCCGTCCTGGGCATTGAGCCATGCTGTTGGCCCGGAAAATGGAGCCCCGGACGCCCGGGGGAGGTGTTGCCCAGGCATATCTCATCTGGTCCCCCGGGCAGAGAACTGCCAGCCCGCGAGAAGTGTCCAGGCGTACCCTGTCCCTAATAATCCGGAGGAAAATCACCCCCCTTTCTTGTAATCCGTGCACTCGAGGGGACAGAAGGGACCCAAGGCGCGAAAGTACCCGACCTCCTGGAGACCTTGCTGGGATCGGGGAGGCAAATGGCACCTCATCGGGACTTCCAGGGAACCCCGGCCATCTTGTCACCCCATTGGAAAGCATTGCGTGCGACCAGATGGCCGAGCGGAAACGTGCGACCAGATGGCCGGGATCGAAAGGACTCCTAGCTCCCCATCCATCCCAAGCCTTCGCGGTAGGGTTCCTGAATGCCTGCCCACGAAAGGCAGGGCTCTTGGACCCCGGCTGGGCCTCAGGCGCAGGTTGGACCACCGGAGCTCTAGGGCCCTGATGACCTGGGGGAGGAATGCCCGGGACCCGTGGAGCCCGTCCTGGGTACTTTGACATGCCGTCGGCCTGGAGGTGGGTGCCCCGGACACCTGGGGGAAGCTGCCCGGGACCCATGGAGCCCGTCCTGGGTACTTTGACATGCCGTCGGCCTGGAGGTGGGAGCCCCGGACGCCGAGGGGGGGTGGGAAGCTGCCCGGGACCCATGGAGCCCGTCCTGGGCATTGAGCCATGCCGTTGGCCTGGAGATGTGAGCCCCGGACGCCCGGGGGGAGGACTGCCCGGTACCCGTGGAGCCAGTCCTGGGCACTTTGGCATGCCGTTGGCCTGGAGGTGGGTGCCCCGGACGCCCGGGGGAGGCCTGCCCGGGACCCGTGGAGCCCTTCCCGGGTACTTTGCCGATGCCGTTGGCCTCATGGAGATGGGTGCCCCGGACGCCCTGGGGGAGGTCTGCCCGGGACCCATGGAGCCCGTTCTGGCTACTTTGCAAATGCCGTTGGCCTCATGGAGATGGGTGCCCCGGACGCCCGGGGGAGGTCTGCCCGGGACCCATGGAGCCCGTCCTGGGTACTTTGCCATGCCGTTGGCCTCCTGGAGATGGGTGTCCCGGACGCCCGGGGGAGGACTGTCCCGGACTCATGGAGCCCGTCCTGGGCACTTTGACATGCCGTCGGCCTGGAGCGCTCCCAACACCCAGGGGAGGACCACCCTGAAAACCATGGAGTCCGACCCGGGCACTCTGCCATGCCGTCAGCCTGGATGGAGCCCCGGACGCCCAGGGGACGAATGCCCAGGACGCATGGAGCCCATCCTGGGCACTTTCCCATGCCGTCGGCCTGGAGCCCCCCTGACACCCAGGGGAGGACCACCCTGAAAACCATGGAGCCCGACCCGGGCACGCTGCCATGCCGTCAGCCTGGATGGAGCCCCGGACACCCGGGGGACGAATGCCCGGGACGCATGGAGCCCGTCCTAGGCACTTTTCCATGCCATTGGCCTGGAGCGCCCCGACACCTAGGGGAGGACCACCCTGAAAACCATGGAGCCCGACCCGGGCACTCTGCCATGCCGTCAGCCTGGATGGAGCCCCGGACGCCCGGGGGACGAATGCCCAGGACGCATGGAGCCCATCCTGGGCACTTTCCCATGCCATTGGCCTGGGGCGCCCCAACACCCAGGGGAGGACCACCCTGAAAACCATGGAGCCCGACTTGGGCACTCTGCCTTGCCGTCAGCCCGGATGGAGCCCCGGACGCCCGGGGGACGAAGGCCCGGGACGCATGGAGCCCGTCCTGGGCACTTTTCCATGCCATCGGCCTGGAGCACCCCGACACCCAGGGGGAGACCACCCTGAAAACCATGGAGCCCGACTCGGGCACTCTGCCATGCCGTCAGCCCGGATGGAGCCCCGGACGCCCGGGGGACGAAGGCCCGGGACGCATGGAGCCCGTCCTGGGCACTTTTCCATGCCATCGGCCTGGAGCGCCCCGACACCCAGGGGGAGACCACCCTGAAAACCATGGAGCCCGTCCCGGGCACTCTGCCATGCCGTCAGCCTGGATGGAGCCCCGGACGCCCGGGGGACGAAGGCCCGGGACGCATGGAGCCCATCCCGGGCACTCTGCTATGCCGTCAGCCTGCATGGAGCCCCGGACGCCCGGGGGACGAAGGCCCGGGACGCATGGAGCCTGTCCCGGGCACTCTGCCATGCCGTCGGCCTGGATGGAGCCCCGGACGCCCGGGGAACGACTGCCCAAGAGCCATGGAGCCCGTCCTGGGCAATTTGACATGCAGTTGGCCTGGAGGAAGGAACCCCTGGGTGGCCTAGGGAGATGTTGCCCAGGCATAGCCTATCTGGTCCCCATGGCAGAGAACCACTAGCCCTGGAGGGGTGTCCGGGCGTACCCTGCCCCTAGTAATCCGGAGGGAAATTACCCCCCTTTCTTGCAATCTGTGCACGCGAGGTGACAGAGGGGACCCAAGGCGTGAGAGAACCCGACCTCATGGAGACCTCGCTGGGATCCGGGAGGCGAATGGCACCTCATCGGGACTTCCAGGGAAGTTCGGCCATCTGGTCGCCCCATAGGAAAGCGATGCGGGCGACCAGATGCCCGAGGGGATCCGAGCGACCAGATGGCCGAGGGAATCTGGGCAATCAGATGGCCGGGCATGGAGGTGAAGCCGCCTGGACTCTCCCCACCCCGTCCCCGTCCCGGGACGAATGCCCGGGACGCATGGAGCCCGTCCTGGGCACTTTTTCCATGCCATCGGCCTGGAGCACCCCGACACCCAGGGGGAGACCACCCTGAAAACCATGGAGCCCGACTCGGGCACTCTGCCATGCCGTCAGCCCGGATGGAGCCCCGGACGCCCGGGGGACGAAGGCCCGGGACGCATGGAGCCCGTCCTGGGCACTTTTCCATGCCATCGGCCTGGAGCGCCCCGACACCCAGGGGGAGACCACCCTGAAAACCATGGAGCCCGACTCGGGCACTCTGCCATGCCGTCAGCCCGGATGGAGCCCCGGACGCCCGGGGGACGAAGGCCCGGGACGCATGGAGCCCGTCCTGGGCACTTTTCCATGCCATCGGCTTGGAGCGCCCCGACACCCAGGGGGAGACCACCCTGAAAACCATGGAGCCCGTCCCGGGCACTCTGCCATGCCGTCAGCCTGGATGGAGCACCGGACGCCCGGGAGACGAAGGCCCGGGACCCATGGAGCCCTGCCCAGGTACTCTGCCATCCCGTTGGCCTCCTGGAGATGGGTGCCCCGGACGCCCGGGGGAGGTCTGTCCGGGGCCCATGGAGCCCGTCCTGGGCAGTGTGACATGCCGTCGGTCTGGAGGTGGGAGCCCCGGACGCCCGGGGGAGAGCTGCCCGGGACCTGTGGAGCCCTTCCCGGGTACTTTGCCATCCCGTTGGCCTCCTGGAGATGGGTGCCCCGGACGCCCGGGGGAGGGCTGTCTGGGACCCATGGAGCCCGTCCTGGGCAGTTTGACACGCCGTCGGCCTGGAGGTGGGAGCCCCGGACGCCCAGGGGAGGGCTGCCCAGGACCCATGAAGCCCTTCCCGGGTACTTTGCCATCCCATTGGCCTCCTGGAGATGGGTGCCCCGGACGCCCAGGGGAGGTCTGTCCGGGACACGTGGAGCCCGTCCTGGGCATTGAGCCATGCTGTTGGCCCGGAAAATGGAGCCCCGGACGCCCGTGGGAGGTATTGCCCAGGCATATCTCATCTGGTCCCCCGGGCAGAGAACTGCCAGCCCGCGAGAAGTGTCCAGGCGTACCCTGTCCCTAATAATCCGGAGGAAAATCACCCCCCTTTCTTGTAATCTGTGCACTCGAGGGGACAGAGGGGACCCAAGGCGCGAAAGTACCCGACCTCCTGGAGACCTTGCTGGGATCGGGGAGGCAAATGGCACCTCATCGGGACTTCCAGGGAACCCCGGCCATCTTGTCGCCCCATTGGAAAGCATTGCGTGCGACCAGATGGCCGAGCGGAAACGTGCGACCAGATGGCCGGGATCGAAAGGACTCCTAGCTCCCCATCCATCCCAAGCCTTCGCGGTAGGGTTCCTGAATGCCTGCCCACGAAAGGCAGGGCTCTTGGACCCCGGCTGGGCCTCAGGCGCAGGTTGGACCACCGGAGCTCTAGGGCCCTGACGACCTGGGGGAGGAATGCCCGGGACCCGTGGAGCCCGTCCTGGGTACTTTGACATGCCGTCGGCCTGGAGGTGGGTGCCCCGGACGCCTGGGGGAAGCTGCCCGGGACCCATGGAGCCCGTCCTGGGTACTTTGACATGCCGTCGGCCTGGAGGTGGGAGCCCCGGACGCCAAGGGGGGGTGGGAAGCTGCCCGGGACCCATGGAGCCCGTCCTGGGCATTGAGCCATGCCGTTGGCCTGGAGATGTGAGCCCCGGACGCCCGGGGGGAGGACTGCCCGGTACCCCTGGAGCCAGTCCTGGGAACTTTGGTATGCCGTCGGCCTGGAGGTGGGTGCCCCGGACGCCCGGGTGAGGCCTGCCCGGGACCCGTGGAGCCCTTCCCGGGTACTTTGCCGATGCCGTTGGCCTCATGGAGATGGGTGCCCCGGACGCCCTGGGGGAGGTCTGCCCGGGACCCATGGAGCCCGTTCTGGCTACTTTGCAAATGCCGTTGGCCTCATGGAGATGGGTGTCCCGGACGCCCGGGGGAGGACTGTCCCGGACTCATGGAGCCCGTCCTGGGCACTTTGACATGCCGTCGGCCTGGAGCGCTCCCAACACCCAGGGGAGGACCACCCTGAAAACCATGGAGCCCGACCCGGGCACTCTGCCATGCCGTCAGCCTGGACGGAGCCCCGGACGCCCAGGGGACGAATGCCCAGGACGCATGGAGCCCATCCTGGGCACTTTCCCATGCCGTCGGCCTGGAGCCCCCCTGACACCCAGGGGAGGACCACCCTGAAAACCATGGAGCCCGACCCGGGCACTCTGCCATGCCGTCAGCCTGGATGGAGCCCCGGACGCCCGGGGGACGAATGCCCGGGACGCATGGAGCCCGTCCTAGGCACTTTTCCATGCCATTGGCCTGGAGCGCCCCGACACCTAGGGGAGGACCACCCTGAAAACCATGGAGCCCGACCCGGGCACTCTGCCATGCCGTCAGCCTGGATGGAGCCCCGGACGCCCGGGGGACGAATGCCCAGGACACATGGAGCCCATCCTGGGCACTTTCCCATGCCATTGGCCTGGGGCGCCCCAACACCCAGGGGAGGACCACCCTGAAAACCATGGAGCCCGACTTGGGCACTCTGCCTTGCCGTCAGCCCGGATGGAGCCCCGGACGCCCGGGGGACGAAGGCCCGAGACGCATGGAGCCCGTCCCGGGCACTCTGCCATGCCGTCGGCCTGGATGGAGCCCCGGACGCCCGGGGGACGACTGCCCAAGAGCCATGGAGCCCGTCCTGGGCAATTTGACATGCAGTTGGCCTGGAGGAAGGAAGCCCCGGGTGGCCTAGGGAGGTGTTGCCCAGGCATAGCCTATCTGGTCCCCAAGGCAGAGAACCACCAGCCCTGGAGGGGTGTCCGGGCGTACCCTGCCCCTAGTAATCCGGAGGGAAATTACCCCCTTTTCTTGCAATCTGTGCACGCGAGGTGACAGAGGGGACCCAAGGCGTGAGAGAACCCGACCTCATGGAGCCCTCGCTGGGATCCGGGAGGCGAATGGCACCTCATCGGGACTTCCAGGGAAGCCCGGCCATCTGGTCGCCCTATAGGAAAGCATTGGTCGCGACCAGATGGCCGAGGCGAGAGGGCGACCAGATGGCCGGGACCGAAATGATGCCAATCTGCCGGCCCCGAGCTTCTGCGGGGGGGGGCTCCAGCTTGTCCTTGCAGAACTCCGGGCATGCAGGGCTCGGGGGCTCCGGGACTGCAGGGCTCTGGGGCTCCGGGGCTCCAGGACTCGGGGACTGCAGGGCTCGGGCTGCAGGGCTCCGGGGCTCCAGGGCTCGGGGACTGCAGGGCTCGGGCTGCAGGGCTCCGGGGCTCCAACCAGGCCGGGGAGATCAGGGAGTCTGCCCAGGCACGAGGGACCCCTGTCCATGGCACACGGACCCCCAGGACGTGCCCCTGTTTTCCACAATTTGTATTTATTTTTTTTTCAAAATTTTGCGTAGTGTGCGTAGTGGCACTACACCCAGCCCTACTCAGTACACAACTGCCGAATCTATTATTGGCTCTTTCATTTCTCCTATGATCATCTGGCCAGGCTACAGGAGGTGCTGATCAGGCGGTGCTCACTCAGCATTGGCAACAAGACCTATTGTCTTTGCCAGTGCTTGTTTTTCTGGGGTGTGGGGGTCATACACGGCTCACGTGTTACCACTGTACGGTGCAACTTGTAATCAGTCACTAAATCCTTTAAGGTTATGCTCATGGAATGAGTGACATTTCATCTCAATATTAATTCAAATGAAGGCAATCCTCAACCAGCCTAAAATAGTCACAAAGTATAATTATTAACTGTTCACATATTACGAGAAACATTTCTCTCTTCTTATTTTTCCTGAAACTTTTCTCAAGATATCGACTAGCTAAAAGTATGAGTTACAGTAAATCAGGAAGTACTGTATTACATTCAAAATGTGCATCAGTTTTTCAGGACCTCGTGAAAATATTGGGGCAGATTTACAACTTCTGGCGCATCTCTGCTAATCAGCAGGGATGCGTCAGAAGAGTTGCGACGCATCTGCCCACCCGTGAGCCACCACTGATGCGCCGCAGTTACAATGCGGCTCACCGTGGTGCACGGATGGGCAGATGCGTGTTGCATCCCCCGGCGGAAAGGCGGCGCATTGCTGGAGTTGCGTCGCAAGCGCGACACAGCTCCAGCAAGGCTCGGGGTGCTCCGATGCCTAACATGCTGCATCAATCCTTAAGCCTGCTTAAAGCAGGCGCAGGATTTTGACGCAGCATAGCCGTAAAAGTGACTCCGTGAATTCTTGTAGATTGCACTCAGCCACTTTTCCGAGGTGTTCATGCGCCGGAACGCCCACATGTGGCGCAGGGCTTTACAACGTGACGCATCTCCCTAGATGTGTCACGTTGTAAATACCCCGCAGCATGGAGCTGGCTTTGCGCCGCCCCTGCATCACAAAAGTGACGCAACGACGGCGCAAACGTGGCGTAAGGTGCTTGTAAATCTGCCCCATGGAATGTTTCATAGCATATCTATTTGACCAAGATCCGTTTATTACCACAGGCTGCCAGAGTAGCGTCAGGATTTCTAGCAGTCTAAAATATGCATTGGCCTGAAAAAGTTGCTAGCCCTGTAAAAAACTGATGTTTTTGAGACTTTGAGGAACAACAGGACAAATTAATTCTCTGTTGGGAATAGTTATTATCTTTGCTAACCTAGGGAGCTGGTTGGGGCCATAATGTTCATGCCAGGTGAGCGTTGTAGGGGAAGGGAAATCCTTTAAAGAGAGCCATTTTCTCTCTGGATTTCCCTTCTCCTTTTGAAACTCATGAGCAGCAACATTGTCGTGGTGTCACCAGTGCTTTAAGTGGAAGATTTTTCCACATTATATGCAAGACATAGTTGTTGCTTATTTATCTTATGCAACTAACAACCATTGACAAAGCCAATATTCTTGACTTGTTGTAAGTATGATGTTACTTCTTTTTTCATATATCTGAATGCAATGAGAGAACCCAAAAATACAAGTCGGGCAGCACTCTATGCTAAGCACAGATTTTTAGCCTATGTGTTTTAAGCCACGCCCTTAATTACATCTGCCACGCCTCTTTGAGAGACCCCCCCCCGTCTTTTCATCCCACTTAGAGCCCTGCTAATGTGTTATTGTGAACAGCATGTTTTACATGCAGTACTCTGTTTATTGAGGCCTCGAAAAATTGAGTTCGCGATTAACCTCAAATCACGACAAGAAAGGTCACTGTAGGCGCTACAATTACCCTTTCATGCTCCGTGTACTGTTCCAGGATCACTCAATCCGAGTGAGAGTTGAGTTTTTCTTTAAAGTTAAATATTTCAGACTAAATCGCCCCACGGGTCGCGGTGCTCAGAGCTCACGTTGCAGGCGTTTAAACAGCTTCCTCGAACTTCCTGGGACCTCAGAAATGCAAATCAGCAGTTCTAGTCTGCCACACATTTATTACACCCTGACATGCTGCAGACAGCCGGTTACAAATAGAACTGCCTGCTGGAAAAATGCAGCTCCGGTGTTTTATAATAAAGTGCACCAATTAGGTGCATTCATTAGGACAAACTGCTTGTCTTTCCCCCGTGTTGGAGCTTTTAAAAGGCATGATGCATTTCATAGCTCGGCTGCGATGTATTATTATTAATTGAACAACACACATTACAAACTTGTAATCCAATAACTGTAAACACATAATGAATAATATTCCCTGGGAGGCTCTCAGGGTTGCTCCTGATCTCCTCCACATCATGCTCAGCGTGTGATATACTCCAGTGCACTCGTGAAGGCCTCCAGTTCTCAGAGCTGCAGTATTTTAGAGATACGGTAAAATCAGACAAGTCCAGAAGCAGACAGTGGAAGGGCCAATTTTGAAGAAGATCTAATCAATGCAAACATTTGTAACCCTCGCAAAGTTGTATGTTTGGGGGTACAGGTTGGCCTCACTTTGGTCAAATTGTGGCTCTTTATTGTTTGGCTCGCTATTTATTATACTTTTCTTCTTCCAGTAGTAGTCGTAGTATTAGTAGTACGAGCGGAAGCAGTAGAAGCAATATGGTTGCCACAGTACTATCATCATTATAACGTTTATTGTTAAATTAAACACAGAAAACGATTAAATGTATTTCTATAATAATTCATTAATTCTGCAGTATCAATTTCAATACTTTACCAAATGATTTTATTACAATCTAGTTGAAACATCACTTATTACCTGTAATGAGAAAATTACATCACTACTATAATAATGTGTTAGAGTTAAGTTGCGCTGTCATAGTCAGGCCTGGACCAGGATCCCAATACACTCCTGTAGATGTATTTTTTAGTAGCACCAAGTTGCTCCCAGTGAGCAAGCCTCTATCCGGCCCCTTTATATTTGGTCCCGAGAAGGTTCTTGCCTGAACAAGTTTCTAACATCTTGACACTAACCAGTGTTTTCGATGAATTTCTATATTTTAAAGGTGCAGGCCAAAACTAAAAAGATTTATCTAATATTGAGATGCCTAAAATTCAGTAGCGGCTGCTACTGGACTCCAGTGGTAAGGCAGAAGCGTGGGCAAGGGTGGGTGAATAAAAAAAAAAAACACACTTACCTGTGACGGTCAGCCGGCTGCAACCTCTCGTCTGTCTTTCTGAATCCGGTTCCAGCAGGATACATAAACCAGCAGGAAACACCCGGCTCCCAGGCTCCTGATACCCAATCACAACGCTGCAAGGCAGCAATGTGATCGGTCTGAGCGGCGTGGATCGGCGCTCAGCCAGGGAAAGGAGCCTGGGCATGTTCTCCATATAGGCTGCAATGCAGCCTGCATGGAGAATATGGAAAGTGCGCATGACTGTTTTGGGCAGCCCGAGAGGGTTGAACAAACAGTCATGTGCACTTAGGAGTGGACAAACCACTATTCCCATGCTCCTCTGTCCTCAGAGTAGCCCCGCCACGGCCAGAAAGCTGCCACAGCAGAAGGAAACTTAAAATGATAATAGTGCAAGTTATTATCATTTTATGTTGCCTGCTGCAGAGCAGTGGGGTGATGCTCCTCTGCCTTAGCAGAGGAGACGCCACTGATAAAATTAAGGAACAACATATATCACCATACATAGAATTGTAGATGAGGGACTTCCAATAGTTGGTTTGATGCCCATGAAAGGCTCCCTATGATTTTCAGTTAATCTTTGACAACCATATGCTGTGTTTACCTGCATGATAATGCCCCTGTAGACTGATCAGATATATTAGATCCCTATGCAGAAGGAGAGATGTTATCAGGGATACGGACACAAACTATGCCTCATCACCCAATACCATGTCTATCAACGTGTCTCCCCTTCACCATTTATAGCCTTCATCATTCATAGCATCCGATCCCCCTCCCCGACCTTGGTAGGAATCCACGCTCTTGAAAAATTTAATACACACTACTCTGTCATCACCAAAAACAAATCCACCATCCACATACACAAACCAAGAACATGGAGCCTCAATATAAATAGGGAGCACTGTCCCTGTTTGACCTACAGTGCACCTTCATATGGGTGCACTGAGCGCAAACAGGAACACTGAGCTCTATTACTGATAATGCACTGTCAGGGTCAATGCACTCTCAGGTTAGACACAAATAAGCATCTGTCCTGGGGGCAGCATGTTAATGAAAGATGAAGCAACTGTTTGAAGCAGCTTAAAGGAGAAATAGAAATCCCTCTTCAGGCAGTTGTAGTGAGTGACTGCACCTGACTGCAGAGGAATGTGCCAGAGTCCCTATGTCCCCTTTACCAACTCAGAGGGCTGCCCTTTGGGGTCACACAGACTGTGTGGCACCTGTTTGAGGAACACAGTAAGTGTGCCGTCTGATGGCCTCTTAGCCTTTGTGCGCCCACACTATTTGCCTCATTTGTATGGCGTCACAACCCCATGCAAATGAGGGAATACCCACTTGGGATAACACCAGCACTACATCAATCAATCAATCAATCAACAATTTGTATAGCGCGCTACTCACCCAGTAGGGTCTCAAGGCGCTGGGGGGAGGGTTCCGTTACTGCTCGAAAAGCCAGGTCTTGAGTTGTTTCCTGAAGGAGAGGTGGTTCTGGGTCAGCCGTAGGTGGATGGGGAGGGAGTTCCATGTCTTGGCCGCCAGGTAGGAGAAGGATATTCCTCCAGCGGTGGCTCTGCGAATGCGTGGTACGGCGGCGAGGACGAGGCAGGCCGATCGTAGCTGGCGGGTGGGTGTGTAGAAGGTGAGGCGGCTGTTGAGGTACTTCGGGCCCATGTCGTGGAGAGCCTTGTGTGCATGGGTGAGGAGTCTGAACGTGATCCTCGTGTTGACGGGGAGCCAGTGCAGGTCTCTCAGGTGGGCAGAGATGTGGCTGCGGCGAGGGATGTCCAGGATGAGTCGTGCGGAGGCGTTCTGCATGCACTGGAGTCTTTTCTGTAGTTTGGCAGTGGTTCCCGCTTAGAGGGTGTCCCCGTAGTCCAGTCGGCTGGTGACGAGTGCCTGGGTGACTGTCTTCCTGGTTTCGGTGGGGATCCAACGGAAGATCTTACGGAGCATGCGCAGGGTGTTGAAGCACGTGTACATGTCCACCGTTGCTAACTGTGCTACAGAATGGTCCATGCAAGAGTTTGTGGCACCCTCTGCAATACAGATGGGATTTGGGAGTCATCATAAGGGAGACTGTCGTTGTTAATTCAATAGAATCCACGTTCCAACACCTCCTTCAAGTCTGCAGAGAATCAAGAGAGGTGAGACAATGTGCAGAAGATTGCGAATCCTCAATGACCATCCCACCACCTCCCTTGGGTCTCGTGACACCTGATGGACAGGCCAGACTACATACCACCTCTCACAAGCCTATCTGAGTTTTTAGAGAAGTTGGCAAAGGAGCGTAGGATCAGCCAATAGACTGCTCCCCAAAAGTATTCTCCCAGTAGTGAAAATAACAGCTTTGGTGTAGCAGAAGAGGATAACTGAATTATGTAGCTTGATGTAACACTAACTACAACAACAAGCTTTTCATTGTCTCTTACTGAGGGGCTGTGTATACTTTGATTTTGGGAGTACTGTTTGGTTTTATTGGCTCGAGCATACATTTTACGAACCGCAGACTCTTTTGTGTATCTGCCGATCACACCCGAATCTGTGCATCTTTTTGACTCCAAGACTTGCCTCCCTCTTTTCCCATACTCCTTTTCAATTGTAGGCTGCATGTGAAGTCATGATGTCACCTTAACTCTGCACAATGGGAATTTCAAATCAAGCCCTCCATGCCTTCGTTAACCAATTTCTAATTTCCGAATATCATTAATATCTGTTTCTAATCACCATAGCTGATCTGATGAAATTTAAGACGGCATTACAAATATGTACAGTTGATAGGGACAACAAACAATCATACGCTTCTTTGTAATAACGTGTATGAAATGATGCCAATAAAGGTTTAAGAAAAACATTTCTTGGAACTTTATACAAGGTACAAAAAAACAAGAGATGGAGAGTATTTTGCGAAACCTTATTGTTACAGGGGCAGTTGGGTAGCTTTTCCTACCATCCCCCCTGTTTAGGGAAAGCAAACAAAAAATGTAGTGTACCAAGGCGAAATCTTGTTAAATAAAAGCGCCATTGTGTGTTCATAATATATGACAAATAGAACTGGCGAGCTGGTTTTCCTTGTACGCTCAGTAGATGGTCATTTGTCCTAAAAGAACCCAAACTAGATTTAAAGGCTTTCTTAATAATCTCCTTGGTATCCCTGCCAAGTAGTTCTGGGTTTGTATACATTTTTCCTAGACCTATCTTAAAGAAGGTCTCTTTAACATATCGTAGCCACGGGATTTGGGTATAATAATCAAGTTTTTGACAATCTTGGATTATATCTTTTGTTAATTTCAAATTTTCTGATTGCCAAACCTTTGCCCATAATATCAGTGGGGCAACATGAATAATGTCATTTATAAACTCAATACCAACTTCCTCATGGCAAAATATATTAGATGTACTCAATGGCACGCATAACAAACGCTTAACAAACTTATTCTCCACAATTTGTATTCTTTCACATTTATCCGAACCCCACACCCCTGAACCATAGGTCAAAACGGAAACACATTTGGCCTTATATAATGATATAATTTCCGCAACACGCCGTTGGCCCAATTTACTAGAAAAGCGGAAAAGGGCTTCGATTAACTGGGCAGCCTTCTGAACCCGTGCTATTAATAATGGTTCCCAACTTAATTTTTTATTAAAGAGGTTTCCCAGATAACAGAAGTTATCCACCTTGTCAATGTTAGCATTCTTTACCACATATTTCCGTATCTTCACATTTTTTGGACCACAAGTCATGGCAAAAGATTTGGTAAAGTTGACACCTAAATCTAAATTGCCCATGAAGGTATCAAAAGCATTCAGAGAAATCTGCATGCTGTTTGGGGTAAGTGTCATTAAAACAGTGTCATCAGCGTAAGACAACATTGGGATTCTTTTTCCATTTATTTTTGGAAAGTCAGCAGATGTCTCTAACAAAAAACCCTCCAAACCATTTGTATAAATCAAGAATAAAAAAGGTGCTAAAATGCATCCTTGTCGGACGCCTTCAGTAGATAAAATTGGTTGTGATTTTTCCCCACCACGGCCATATCTGACCCTTACCATTGTAGCAGTGTGCAGCCTGCGGAGCAGGGTGACCAGAGGTTCTTCAAACCCCATAGAGGCCATCATGCGCCACAATTTTTCCCTGCACACTGTATCGAAAGCACTGGACAAGTCCATGAATGCCAAGTGTATAGAGCCATTCCTGGCACCCATGTACTTGCCCATGATCAAAGCAAGGTTCAGACACTGCTCGGTGGTTCCCTTCCCTTTCCTAAAACCATATTGTGATTCTACAATCACCCCTGAAGCCTCCGCCCATGTTTCCAACCGTGCCAGTATCACCCGACCCATCAACTTACATGTTGAGTCTATTAGTGATATCGGCCGATAGCATCTTGGGTCATACTTGTCACCTTTTTTAAAAATTGGGACCAAAACGGCCTCTTTCCATGAAATCGGAATTGGGCCAGTTATTATTGCCTTAAAAACATTCATAAGTAAGGGAGACCAAAACTCTTGATTAGATTTAAAAAGATCTAAAGGTACTGAATCAGGGCCTGGGGCCTTTGAGGCTGCCCCCAAAGTCAGGGTTAACTTTACTTCATTTTAATTTCTAATTTCATCCAGTCCTAGATTCAAGAAAAATGGCAGAAAGTTAAGAGTATTTTTCTGTGGCAAGGTGTGTGTTTGTGGCTTTGCATATATAAGGGATGGGAAATAATACCTTTTTATTTTTTAGCATAAAAGAAACTTGTTATTGATCAGCCGAAGGAGACCATAAATTCCAGAAACGACCATTACCAACTGGAAACTGTGCCAACGCATATTTCCTTAGATATGGAATTATATATATTGTATTTAAGGTTGTGTCTTCAACAACATTTAACTAATACCAGCAGTTTGAACAAAGTTAACTGTTCAGAATTGTTGCCACTTCAAGGCCGACCCAGAGCAATTTTAATAGTTCGTGAAAGTATTTACCCTATGATAAATTAATCAAGTTAATGTAAAAGCCACAAAATGTCGTATTGTTACCTGTGTAAATAATATTCTAAAGTTGATAGCTATTGCCATATTTTTGAATTTGAGGCTTATGGGTTGCATGCATCAAGCTGCTGTGTGGGAGAATAGAGATGACATTAGGCAACAATGCTGTCTGGTGAGATGTTGGTGATAATTGTATGGTTACACGCCATCAGTGTTGAGAAACAGTCGCTGCATAAAGTAATAGGTGTAACACAAATAATAAAAAAATATTTTGACAGGTTCACAGGATTGTCGAACACGATATTACATGGAAGAATCGCATGGCAAACAGTGGCTTAGGAAAACATTTACAAGTATGAGCTGAATGAAGCTGATTGTTACTACTAATCTTTATTGCAAGTCTTCCTCATAATAGCTCTTACTCTTTAATGTGAAGTACCTTCTCAAAGACATGGATAACATTTGCAGCCTATATAACAACCCTCCCTTCCCCAAAGTATATGGTTTGTTTCTTTGTTTGAAAGTTGGTATCTTAACTCTCTTTAGTGGTAGTTCATATGATAAGGCCACATGCTGGGGAAGTGGATTGGAGGGAATTGTAGGACTGTGGACGGTGACAACCTCATCTATATTTGAGAGGCAAGCTGACACACTGTGGGACCTTCGGAGGAACGCTTTGCACTGACTTAGCTGCAACCCACAGTGTTAGCTGCTTATGTTACATGTTTTTGTTGTCAATAGTGTATTTGACACCATGACAGCAGCGATTTTGGTTACATCAAGCATTGGTAGACAGCCCAACATCATCCCATGATGGCATGCTAGGGAAGCTGTTCCCCCACCTCCACAGGAGGTGGTGGAATTGAAAGCTTGGTGGATGAGGCTTGCATACATTTTTGCAGATTCTCATTAACGCCTAAACTCTAAGGGGCAGATTTGCAAGCCCCTTGCGACATGTTTATGACTCTGTTGCGTCACTTCTGTGATGCAGCAGCATAGTAAACAATGCACCACTATGCGACAGATTTACAACGTGACACATTTAAAGAGATGTGTCACGTTGCAAAGCCCTGCGCTACACTATACCTGCATCAGGTATATTGAATGCAGGATGGGCGTTCCGTCGCAAGGAAGCCCCGTAAAAGTGACACAGTTAAATCTACAAGATTTCACTGAGTCACTTTTACATCCATGCTGCGTCAAAACCCTGCGCTTGCCTGAAGCAGGTGTAAGGAGTGATGCAGCATGTTAGGCATAGGGCGCCCCTCAGCATTGCTGGAGTTGTGTCACGCTTGCGACATGACTCTAGCAATGCGTTGCCCTACACTAGAAGATGCAACACTCATCTGGCGATTCTTCCGAAAAAGGTGCGTCGCATTGTAGATTCGACACATCTGTGGTGGCGCAAGGGTATTCCTGTGTGTCGCATCTTTACTGGCACATCCCTGCTGCTATGCAAGGATGCGTCAGTCATTGTAAATCTGCTCCTTGATGTCCCCCTATGTATTGAACTGGGTGTGATTATGATAGCATTCAGTAAAATAGATTCTTATTACTTTGCCCTAATCATATTCCTTTAATTTTTCAGAAGGTACAAAATATTTGTTTTGCGAAAAGAACATTCCATATTAAGGCAAAACAACATCAAAAAAACAAATGCATTCAATCATTAATGTTGTAAAGTAACTTCAAAAACACCTCTCACGTAGATTCTTTAAATAATATACTGAAACCAAAGGTCTTTATATTTTGAGAAAGCACAAACAGTACGGGTAGAAGACATGTCCAAATAACGACACAACATCCACATCCCTCTATCAGCTATATTTCAATCTTTACACAAGACATAGGGGCTTATTTATGAGCCCTTGCGTCTCTTTTACTCCACTGGTGCGTCACTTTTTCTGACACACCAGCAGAGTAAAAAATGTGCCTTGTTGCACCATATTTACAAAGTGACGCATCTAGGTAGATGCGTCACTTTGTAAACCCCTGCGCCACATTATACCTGCGCCAGGTATAATGTATGCAAGCGGGGTGCTTTGATGCAAGGACGAGTCATAGAAGTGACGCAGTGAAATCTATGAGATTTCACAGCACCATTTCTTGGACGCTAATGAGTCAACATTTTTTGCCTACCTCACAGCAGGCGTAAGACCGACGCAGGCCTTAACAACATGGGACTTGCCCATGTGAAAGTACGCATTGCTTGTGTTGCGTCACTTTTGTGACACACTCCAGCAATGCGTCACTTTGCGCCTACAGATACGTCAGAAATACTGACGTATCTGTAACTCCTTGCGACATGATGCGTCATACTGTAAATATGACGCATCGTTAGTGTCGCAGGGAGAGCGCAGTGAAAAGTGACGCATCGCTGTTTTCACACAGCTATGCGTCACTTTTCATAAATGAGGCCCATAGTGCCTCTACTCTCTCCACACATGAACCAAAAGTGTTGAATTAAGTTAACATCACCCTCAAATTTTAGTGAGATGCAAGTGTGAGTGAATACCTCACGTGGCTTATTTCAGATTTCGTTCAGGCCATTTACCTGAAACCCTAAACAGGAAATGTGCGTAACCTGCAAAACCTGGAATTACTCCCCTGCCTTGCCCATCTATTGTCAATCAGAAAACCATCTTCGTATTTTATACACTGTTGACTGTCAAGATGAAGTCACCTGCTTACAATAGCCAATAACACATTTGCTTCATTGTTAGTTGGTCTATGCTAGCAAAAGAGAGTATTTGACTAGAAAATAGAAATGGAACGTGTAACGAGGATAAATGCACCTGTACCCGTGGATGAAGAGTATAAAGAGTATAAAGACCGTAAATGTAGTACCACTTTAAGAGGCAATATTGAAGGTATGAGTCATTATACAATACTACGTCTAATTCAGCATTTTTAATTTTTAAGGAAATGTTCTTCATAAAATTAAGATAGTCAGAAAGATGTATTAGGTGAGATTCTTCTAGGTGTTCAAATAAATATTTCTTCAGAGCTGACAAACCAAGATGACTAAGTAGAATGAACCACCTTTCAACAATTCTAAGAGCCTGTATCAGATAAGAAAATAGAGGCTTACGTTATAGTAGACACTGTGGATAACTGCCAATAGGCTGTTCAAAGATGAAAAGGAGAAACCACAGTTGCAAGAAATCCAATGTGAAATGAATTTGCATTGCCACAGACAGTGTCCCTTCAATAGAGAACTGTATGAATGTATGGATATGGGAAAATATTGGTATTTCCACAGGCCTATTCTCTGAATTAACTTTCAAACTGTTAGAAGTCTACACTGCTTAGGAGCAGTAAGTAAGAGGGTTGATAATATTTCGATAGAGTTATTGGCATAAACAATTGTGTCATCTGGATTAGTGAATTCAGTGGGAAACAGAAGAAGTTTGAAGCAAAGTTGGAATCAGTGCATTACACATTCCAAATTCATCTTCATTTTGAGAACATTTTAGGAACTGATGAGGTTGGAGAGAAATTATTTCCTTTTAAATTTTGCTAGGGCTCTAGGGATCAAGTGGTTGGAGATTAAACTTACAACTGGTGCTTATTCCAGGGTAAGATATATGGCTCCATTATGAGTTAATCAATATTAAGGATTTACTTGAGAATTTAAGATTATGAGTAATGCGGTTAACCTTCAGGGCCACGCAGTTTCCCCTGATCAATCTGACTGCTCAAAAGAGCAAAAGTCTCCTGGTGAAAATGTGGTAAAAAAGAGGAATTGTCAGCAGAATCAGCTGTGGTAAATCTGAGTGTGGTGCTTATTTCCTCAGTTCTTAAAGACCCTTCAAGCCAACTTTTAATTTAGCAACCAACAGAAATGGGAGTCAGAGTTACTGGTCCCTCTGTGGCTGTAGTGTCCACCTCAGAAACCCAATGATATGAAAGCTCTGGGTGATACATTGGCAGTAGAAGGCTCCTCAAAAACATAGTGCCAGAGCCTTTGACTAACATTAGAGTATTATGGTTTGGCAGCTAACAGCTGGTAAATCAATGATTTGCACCCTAAGAAGCTTTATAATTAACAAATGTCATTTATCATGCACAAGATAAAAGTTAATCTGAAATATGATATGGTCCTTGACCTAAGTCAGGACTCCCAGGTAACAGGTGTTACCATAGTCCTAATGTGAAAGTACCAAACTTGCAAGTAAACACATGCTATATTCTGTCAGTGTATGGCAAGATCTATTTCACCAACTTGACCTACCAGGTACATGACATGGACACCCTAGTCATTGCTGCTCAAGGGACAGGTAAGCATCAAGATGTATATACAACTGCAGACCACCTTAGAAAGCAGTGGGCAGGGGCCCATGGTGTCGAACCATATGGAAGGCTGTGCTTTTTGAAATTTGGTCTTAGGAATTAATAGCTTGGTATTCACATGATTGAACTTTAAAAAGCGGATTGACAGCCAATGGCAAACTATTGTGGGGGTATGTTTTGAATGCCATGGCATGGCCTTCAAAACATACATCGCATGGCATGGAGTGAACAGTGGGGGGCTTTGAGTGGCTTGACTTGAAAAAGACTTGTGTGTCTCTGGCATACTCATAAAATGCAGACTTCAACACTGGGGGGACCCGGGCAAAAATGAAATGACTAATGTACCAATGCCAAAGAGGGTTTACCCACACAACGAATGTATGTTTTTTTGTACGTATATAAACCTATAAATAAAAATGTAAAAAAAAAAAGAAAGAAAGAAGGGAGACATATGGTTTGAGACTGTGCGGTGAGAACTGACTCAAACCTCTAATCTACACTTTGGTTACAGCCCATGTTCTTCAGTCTGGAAGGAAGGATAAAGTTATCAATGGCGTTGAATGCTGTTGGAAGGTCCTCTATCCACAGAGCTTCTTCACCCATCCAGAATAGACCACACAATGATCTCAGTGTTGTGGCCAGTCCTAACCCTACTGTGTAAGGGGTACTGAACGTTTTTAGACTGCACAAAAACTTGCAGATGCCTACATAGCAGAACCATTGCTCTCTGCCACTAATACCACAAACATTGGTAGGTGATTAAAACAAGTAACTAAGATGACAGTGATCTACTGAAGTATGACCACCAAAAATAGTCACCAATATATCGAACCAATAAATCGTCTCACTGGCTTTACATGATTTCCATTTGCCAAAACATACATCTTCTAAGATAGTCACTTCTCAAATAGTTAGCATTTTTCAAGACGTCTTCCAAGATAAGGTGTTGAATGCCTCGCCAAACAATGGGTCCACCACCAGTCCATTATGAAGAAAGATTATAAAGAAATTGAATACGCTTGCAAAGTCAGAAACATCTATTTATATTCAATCTTTGGCAGTGACTAATAGCAATATCAAGGCACCGACCAAGTTATACCCCCTCTTCACTCCTGTGAGCACTAAGGGTAAAGTTAAAAAAGGCACAGTAGAGGGATCTCTGGTTGTTAAGGAAAAAACAACACATCAGGAGACCCTCTCTTCTTGTGTTTTTTCCTCACCATCTAAGCATCCCATTGACACTTGAAGTTCATCACAAACACAGAATGTAGGAGGACTGCAGATTGTATTGGCTGGTAACTCAAAACCTGAGTTGAGTTTATCAATTTATGGCCATATCATATCACTGTTCAAGAATGGTGATAATGGGTTTATACAACTTCTGAGCATTTCACATACCTCTGAGCATAGACTCATTATCTGGCAGGGGGTACAAGATGCAGCCCTTGTAAAAAAAGTTAACCTAGTCCATGTCCTACAAACCACCCACACTATATACTTTTGGTAATTATGAGGTCAATCAAGAGCAGCTACCCACTTCGAGAAGTGGTTTACAGTTTCCCAGAAGTTCATTGGTGGGGACACATGTGAAAGGAATACATTACCTTTTACTTCTGAAAATATTTCTCAATGATCTCAAAATAGAGGGAACATAATTATTTTGGTGCAATCAGTAGGCGATTTAGCACACTGTGTACAAGTATAGACTCAATCAGCAGGCATACATTCAATAAAGTAGTAACATGGACTATCAATAAGGTTGCGAATTTGGTGTATAATTGAGGTAACATCTTTTGTGCCTGGGTAATGGTCATTAAAATGCCTTTGAAGGAGAACTATCACTCCCTTCTTACTAGCCCAGTATGGGGGAATGGACATAAGGGGCTTGGCGGTGGGGAAATGGACAAAAGGGGCTTGGCAGTGGTGACAATGTAAGAATTGTAAGGTGTACTTAAGGTGTTTTACTCAAATCACCACTAGCCTTTAGATCTGAATGTTACTGGGCAACCAATGTGGAGCCCACCAGTCACCTTCCCTAGTGGCAGTGTAAAACATGTCTAGGACTTCTCTCAGTACTTACAGCAAAGAGAGCAAAAGGGGACTGGGATATAAGAGAAGGCTCACAAGAGACATCATTGATTTGTACTCAGGCAGCTTGTCTTGTCAGAAAGAACTTCTTGCAGATATTCTGCAGTTCTTCAAAAGTGACAGCTTTTTAAAACTAAACGTAACACAAAACTACTGTTATTCTCTACTCCAGAGGTCTTCAAACTTTTGTAGGTTGAGCCCCCCCAGCTAAATTTTTTTAGATGTTGGGCCCCCCCACCACCTGACAGAAATTTCTGTACTCGACCGCCACGCGCACATTCCGGGCATAATCAGCGAATAACATTCAATACAATAAGTTTTTATGGTTGTTGCATGAAGCAAACATTTCTCTACAAATAGTAATAGACTCCCTCACATCAATTACATTAAAAAGAAATTAAACAAAACGGTATTTACAAGAATTTGTTTAGGAATTATTCCAGTCCATCAGGGAAAAAACAAAACTGTCTCTATCAAGGGGCCCCTGGAAAGATGTCCGAGAGACACGTAGTATTGCCGCTAATAGTTACCTCGATCATGCAAGTTACATGCACATACATGACACGGTCAAAGGCTACACACACCCATTCTACTGTTCACCCACTCACACTTGTTCGCTCACTCAATCATACATTCTCATCTAACTACCCTTCCACTCATTCACCTAATTCACATTGCCATTCCCACTCACTGTTATATTTTCAGTCATTAAAATAGGTTATTGAAGACAGCAGGTTGAATTTCAGTCAACTCATGGTGTTTTAACAAGCTTTTGTCTATCCACCTTATCATTCTCACAGTCATCCACCCGGTTACTCACTCAACTACTCACTTAAAATCATTCCCCTACCTACCTACCCACATCCAACAATTATTTCACTTTCTCCCACCTTACATTATTATTATTATTATAGAGGCTTTTATAGCGCGCTCAATTACTAAAAAAATAGTATCCTGGCGCGGAGAAGGAGAGATGCAGAAAAAGAGAGGGGATCCTGAGCACAGAAAGAGAAGGGGGGCTCTAAACAATGGTGTTGAAGAGGTGAGTCTTCAATCCTTTCTTGAATACATTAATAGATGAGGCTGTTTTCAGGTGAAGGGGAAGGGTATTCCAAGCTCTCGCGGCTCTAACAGAGATGGATTGGCCACCAAGCCTGCTGTATTTAAATTTTGGTACAGTCATTAGGTACAAATTAGCCGATCTAAGAGGACGGTTGGGAAGATAGAAGGAAAATCTTTTTCTCAGGTAAGCTGGTCCAGTTTGATGGACAGCACGATATGAAAGAACAAGGATTTTAAATAAAATCCTATGTGCGACTGGAAGCCAGTGAAGGGCACGAAGGGGTTGGCGGACACTGGAACTTTTGGGTATGTTAAACAAAAGTCGCACTGCGGCATTTTGTATAACCTGTAGACGGTGAACCAGATAGGCTGGTAGACCACAGAAGAGGGCATTTGCGTAATCTAATCTAGATAGTATAAGGGCGCGGATGACAGTCTCCTTGGCCTCTCTCGGAAGAAGAGGGAAAAACCTGCGTAACGTTTTAAGTGTAGAGAAGCAGATTCCAGTAAGTTTTTTTAGGTGATCCTCAAATTTGAGGTTATTATTAAACCAGACTCCTAGATTTTTTGCAGGGCCGCCAATAGATTTAGGGCATGGTAGGTCGGCCGGCCAGAGGGAATCACTAAAATTATCTGGAAATGAGCCATATAGCAGGATTTCAGATTTACTTTCATACACTTACTCACTCATATTCACCCATCCGTATCAAGCTTCCTATGGTTATCCAACCAATTCATACAACCAGTCGTCAAATTGACCTACCCACACAGTCAACCCCCACATTCAGTTACTCACCCATTCACACTCTCATACACCAAACATCACCCATTGAGTAACCAACAATTTCATTAATAAAAAAGCTACACTAAGTGGCGTTGTTAGTGCCTGTTTTATTCTCCCTGCAGATTACATCTAGCAATGTCTACTGCCACAACATTAAGCACATTTGATCTGCAGATGAGATAAAAGAACCATCTGTAGTTGTAACAGTAGGTTGCTTTGTACTGACCCCATTTGTGCTGCAGAGAAGACAGCACAGCAGTTAGTAAGGAATAGATTTTGACTTTTT
This sequence comes from Lissotriton helveticus, assembly GCF_964261635.1. Taxonomy (NCBI): domain Eukaryota; kingdom Metazoa; phylum Chordata; class Amphibia; order Caudata; family Salamandridae; genus Lissotriton; species Lissotriton helveticus. The sequence continues at coordinate 1,828,969,224 of NC_136059.1, read as the reverse complement.
TCTCCACCTTATTTGTGGAGGTTTTTTTTGAAGGAGCTGCTTATCCGGTCATTTTACCCGAAAACTTAACATTACCTCACACTCATCAGGATTTCTTTTTTGCAGTTTTTAACTTTTATTTAGTAGGAGCTTGACCCAAAGGGTTTTATGGCTTTTTACATGAGCGCCAGTTATGTTACACAAGCACATTTGTGGTTTTTTTTTTAGGCGGGGTTGACTAAGTGATTAGCCCAGAATCACAGAATGTTAATTAAGCTGACCCTAACTAGGCTCTCCAGTTCCACAGTCTTTTCATCACACCTTTATTAATATTTCCAAAATTTACAGCTTTTTGTGTGGCGCGATATAAAGATGAAAAACGGTTTCAAGCCTGATAAACTTCACTAAATCAAGACGTCCAGAATGCAGGTTTGGACATTTCTCACCTCAGACAAACCTGTTCTACATAGTGAGGCGCATTCGTACCTGTATGATAATGTTTCCAGTGCCGTTCCTGCTTCATAAGTGAAACTGAACTCCCCTCAATGTGCTGTGATTCTTGCACTGTCTGTCCCGCTGTATGTTCCGTTTCTTTATGTGAGGCAGCTCCCACATTTATTTGCCTCCGTTATTTATGGTGTTCAGGCAGTTCGCAGTGCAGTATCGGATGAATTCTCAAATATGCAAGCTGCCACTAAGTATGAAAGAGCCCGTCCTGGGATGGCCGTAAACACAATAACTCAAGCCTAAATTGACGCCACAGACTGACGTAATAGCTTGGTCTGTGGCGCCTTTCGCATGCTTCCTAAACCCACCCTTTCACAGATCATCACAGGGTGAGGTGTGGTCTGTGAGAAAGTGTCACTCATATTTATTGATATGTCACTCGAAATAACACTGAAATTATGAAAATGTCACACATAGCATTCTGACGCCTTGGCAGCTATGGATAGATAAGGAGCTACAGTATAACAATTACCCAGCATTATCTCGCACATTCCCTGTACCCCAGGTTGTAATTACTCCCAGTAAAAGAACTGTGTTCCCAGAAGCACCTCACACATACCTTGTTCTCCTGGGCACAGTCAGTCAAGCAGTACAGTTTGTAGTGAAAGCTGCGATCCCAGCAGTGCCTCACACATACCTTGTACTCTTGGGCAGCCTCCTCTACAGGAACGACGGTGTGGTCCCGGTGGTCCCTGGACCGGTCACACACCACACAGCGCCATGATGCAGGAAACAGACTAGTTTCGTTTCTGCTCCTTATAAAGTGAAAGTCTTCTGCATCCGGCGCAGCAGCCTCTAAAATCGTGCCGCCCAGGGCGGACCGCCGCCCCCCCCCCGCACCCTCCTAGCTATGCTTGCCTCCCACTGCAGCTCGAGCATGGCACCTACAAATTAACCCCCTCCTGGGAGACTTAGCAACACAAAAGATGCCATCGAACTCCCCTCCCTCCCCCTTTCAAGTACCGGAGTCCTCCAAGAAGGCAGGGAACAAAGGTCAGCGTGGAGTGCGCGCCCCCCCTGGGAAGGTGTTGCGCCCCCCCAGTGGGGCACGCCCCACAGATTGAAGAACACTGCTCTACTCTTACGTTAACTTAAAATACGGACAGCTTTTTCTTTTTCATTTTCATGGATTTCTCATGGATGGTAGCATTCTACAGGAAATGAAATGTGAATGAGATTTACTCTAGTAACTAATACACTGTGGTAAATATCGAACATATCAGGGGGAAAGTAATTTTTTTTTGTTAGAGCCAAAATAATTATTATAAGACTAGCCATGTTCTAATGTCCGATGGCATTTGAAAATGCTATATAACTTAAGACAGCAATCAAAAACAGAGGTTCTCACAGGATCTTCATATAACACTTTTTAGGCCCAAAAGACAGAATCCACGTAGGTAGTTGCAGCTTACAATACAAGGGCTGAAAAGGAATCCTACACTCCAAACAAGTAACATTTAGCTTTCGCCTTTAGCCTCAGACCTCTGAAAACAGTTTTAAGAGGCGTTCAATAATTCCAAGGAGGCAAGGAAATTCTTTGAGGTGACTCTGCAGAAGGATTTTTAAGAAGTTGCAAACATTTTGGGAAGATGTTCTCGACGTCTGGCTTTCAAATAATCTGGACAGTCAGGAACACGGGTGAAGAGATGAGTCCAAACAGTTGATCACAGCCTAATGAGCAGAGCCCAAGTAGAGGCTTTCTCTCATCAACAGGGAGGACATTCAAGTTCCTTCTAAAGCCCTGGTTGTGGCTTTTATAGATTGCAGGATCCTTCAATCCTGCAGAAGACCTTCGAATCCCATTGCAGCCTATCTCTCATATTGGGCATCGGGTCACTGCTTTTGAGTTGCTCGCAAGCAGACAGAATTGATTGTGTTGTTGACTAGCGCAGTGGGATAACAACTGTGCAGCACACATGTGGCACATTCAGATTCAAATTCAAATCAAATTCAAATGTCACAGTCATAATCCTGGTTGGCATGACTCATAATATAGCACAAATGACATCTTTAGTATCAATGCCCTCAGTAAGGGGCTGGAAAGGGCGGCCAATAATGTCTAAGATGAGAGGTTGATGCGAGTGAGAACCTGTGGCAATCCATGGCCCATGGTAGTTCTTGGTGCTCATATGCATCTAATATGAACCTGCAATATCCTATGACCTTTTGTGTGAGGAACAGGAAATGTTGGCATTAGGCCACTGTAATAAAGCAGGGAAAGTTTAGGCCTTGACTGTGACAACTCTGGGAAGGTACAGATAAGTATCTGTCAGGCAGAATACCTAAATATTGCACAAAACAAAATAAGATACTGTTGTGGAATGTTACAGAATTGTATAACTGTCAAAATTATATTTTGATTTCGAATATTTTAATGATTATGAGGTTGTTGTCTTCCCAAAAACACAACTTATTTTGCCTATTGTTGACAGGATTTCAAAGGTTTTCAGCCCCAATGAAATGTTTTAGTAATCACGTTTGCCCATCTGGTGGGCTATATGTTTATGTGATCACATCTTTAAAGGCCTAGACCACGCATAGCCCATACTCACTGCCCTTACAGCTTACACGAGGTTCCCATTGAATATGTATTGGTGCACTTTCCAAAACAAGATTTATAGTGCATGAATTATTTCTGCGCTGAATGCAACACTATTGATTTATTGTCACTGGATCACTATTATCAGCGGTGATTTTAATTTACACTTAATGGGGACCTGTGCAGAGGAGGGACATTTAGACTGGATCAATCTGCAGTGGAATATCAGCATTTCAAACACCTTATATAGAGGGAGTTAGATTTTGGACCTCATACATGGGTATAACATAAGGACCCTGATGGTTAAATGGTCTCAGAAACACCTTGGAATTGCACACATACTAAGCTGGCAGAGGTTTAAAGTATATCTTTGCCACTGTATGCCTGTTTAGCTTTATTAGCAATTTTGCTACAGATTCAAGGTTGAAAAGTGTTCACTTGCCATATGCCACTTATACTGGTGATAAGTGTGATATAACAGGTGTGACCGAAATGGAAAGAATAAAATGAATTCAATTAGTAAAGACACATTTAGGAAATGGGAGGTCTACACATAGACTTATTCAAGTCCTTTGGTGTTGCCAGTTTCACGCATGTGGTCAAGCAGAATGAGGTAATTGAATCCCTACAGTCATACGTGTGTCATGTTGGGTTTGTCATGGCATAAGGGGTAGGCCACATAAAGAAGTCAACCTATGGTATGAAAGGGACTTTTGAAACAAATGTAACGCTCAGTAAGCCTAAGTAAAACAGTTGACAAATGCTCCTTTTGCACAATAGTCTAGCTTAAAGGGCAAATAAATCTACTGTGAACAGGTATGAGATTCTAAAACCCATTATAAGCAAGGTAAGAATGCTCGGTTATGCATGAATATGAATATGCAAAAGTAAGCAACAATGGTGTTCCTGGATGATTATAAATGACCTAGATCAGGTGTCGTTAATAGGTTAAATGACAATGTTGACTCTGGTATGTTTATTACACATATTAATCAGCTGTATGTCGACACAACAAGCTAAGAAAAGCTATATTCCACCAACTAATGAATTTGGCTGTGGATTTAGTGAGTTAGATAGGTTTGTACTCATATGAACATAGTAGAAAAGGTCATGAAATACATAAGAGCACGCAGTGAAACTGGCCTCTAAGGACATCCCATAACAGCATTTAAACAAGACAACAGGTGGTAGGCCAGCACTTTCCAGTATGAGGTAGCCCAGACTCATGGAAAAGAAGACATTCTGTGTTCACTCTTTAAGAAGACTGCCCATCTGCTCCCAACAACTCAGATCACCATTCTGGATGTGGCTGCAAAGGGGCACAAGAGAATACTAAGTTAAGTAGAGAAAATAGAGCCAACAGTGTTTTATGTGTGCCTTTGTGTGCAAGTGGGTCCCAGAGGAACTTTTTGTTTGGTACCAAGTTTCTTAGCTTCCCCCCACAAGCAGAATTCCCGATCCTTATGTAAACAATAAAATCCATCTGGGTAAAAATGTGCACTTTTATTCTCTGCGCTAAAGGTATGATGTAAAGGGAAACATTATAGTTCTGTAATATCACAGCTCAATAACTGAGGTTACGTAATGTAATGTAATGTAATGTAAAAAGTATTTATAAAGCGCACCTAACACCTAGCGGTTTCTTGGCGCTCGAGCATGGGAAGACAGACATTCCGCAGGGCGAAGAGCGTTAATTGTAAGCATTACAAAACAAATGGGTTTTAAGAAGGGACCTGAAACGGGAATAGGGGGAGGCAAGTCTTATACCTAAAGGGAGTGCATTCCAGAGGAAAGGGGCAAGGAATGAGAATCTCAATCCTCCCTGTTTCTTACGTTTGAAAACCGGGACCTTGAGTAAGGCCAGATGGGAGGAATGGAGGTTGCGGGAGGGGACATATGGGTGCAGTAGTGAGGAAATAAAAACGGGCCCATACCGGCCAGGGACTTAAAAATAATACGGCCTAATTTGAATTTACAGCGCTCAGAAACAGGGAGCCAGTGAAGGGATTTTAACAAAGGACGGACGTGTTGGTGCTTGGGCTGATGGTAAATAAGATGTGCGGCCTGATTCTGGATGACTTGCAGCCTCTTCAGTTGGTAGGCCGGAATACCAACATAGAGGGAGTTGGCGTAGTCTATCATAGAGATGACTAAAGCCAGCAGGAGCAAGGTAAGCGCCTCGGTAGTCAGGAAGCGGGCAATCTTCCGAATTTTCCATAACTGGAAAAAACAGGAGGAGACTACCGCATTGATCTGGGGCTTCATCGTAAGATCATTGCTGATGATAACCCCCAAAGCGATACAAAAAGGGATGATGGACGGAGTGTTTGAACAAATCAAACACTCACCCCCAGTCAACTGATCTGGGTTTAATCCATCACCATTCTTTAGTTCACTCAGCCACCCCTGTTCAGACATGGCTATATGCAAATCAGTCTGACCCTGTGCCTTATGGGAACAGTCCAGCCCGAACTGCCAAGCCATGTCTTCCCTGGACCGGAAACAAGCATCCTGGGACCGGTTTCGGATTCATAATCCTCATCAGCCAGGCCATCCTGAATCCAGTGGCCAAGTGAACAAGGGACTCACGTCTGAGTATACCCTGCCACACTTAGGGCGAACAAAGCGATACAAAAGGGGATGATGGACGGAGCGTTTGAACAAATCAAACACTCACCCCCAGTCAACTGATCTGGGTTTAATCCATCACCATTCTTTAGTTCACTCAGCCACCCCAGTTCAGACATGGATATATGCAAATCAGTCTGACCCTGTGCCTTATGGGAACAGTCCAGCCCGAACTGCCAAGCCATGTCTTCCCTGGACCGGAAACAAGCATCCTGGGACCGGTTTCGTATTCATAATCCTCATCAGCCAGGCCATCCTGAATCCAGTGGCAAAGTGAACAAGGGACTCACGTCTGAGTATACCCTGCCACACTTAGGGCGAGCAAAGCGATACAAAAGGGGATGATGGACGGAGCGTTTGAACAAATCAAACACTCACCCCCAGTCAACTGATCTGGGTTTAATCCATCACCATTCTTTAGTTCACTCAGCCACCCCAGTTCAGACATGGCTATATGCAAATCAGTCTGACCCTGTGCCTTATGGGAACAGTCCAGCCCGAACTGCCAAGCCATGTCTTCCCTGGACTGGAAACAAGCTTCTGAGGACCGGTTTCTGGCATTACAGCCGTCTTCAGCCCGGCTTGCTTGAATCCAGTGGCAAAGTGAGCAAGGGACTCACGTCTGAGCATACCCTGCCACACTGATGGCGGCCAAAAGCGGTACAAAAGGGGGTGGTGATGGACAGAGCATCTGAACCAATCAAACACTCACACCCAGACCCTGTCAGCAGAGAACTGAGAGAGCCGGACTGCCTGGTGGCGGGTACTCAGAAAGGAACGGACCCAGTGAAGGGCGGTGCCCCGGATGCCAGCCTCCCTGACACGGCCGACCAGAATATCATGGTCGACCGTGTCAAAGGCGGCCGACAAGTCCAGGAGCACCAGAACCTGACTGATGTTAGAGTCTGCCCCTCTCTGCAGTTCCTCCATAACTGAAAGTATAACAGACTCCGTAGAGTGAGCAGGTCTAAAACCGGCCTGTTGGGAGTGAAGGAATTGTGAGTGTTCAATGAATGAGCTCAAGGTGTTAGTAACATGAGACTCAAGAACTTTGCTGAGGTAGGGCAACAAGGAAATAGGACGAAAATTACTCATGACCGTAGGGTCTGCCGTAGGTTTTTTAAGAACGGGCACAACCTCGGCAAGTTTAAATGAGCTAGGGACCAGGCCAGAAGAAAGAGAATTATTCAGTAGCGCCAAGGGGGGGATAGGACAGGCTGTGAAAGCTTCACGGAGAATCAGGGGAGGACAGCAGTCAGTGGGGAATCCAGAGGCAACCTTATTTAAAAGAGCTAGGAACTCCATCTCCGAGATTGGAGGGATCTGAGTCAGCCGCTGAGGGTTAGGGAAGGACAGGGAGGAAACAGGCCTAGGGGAGTGGGACGGGGCCAAGGATGAGATGCTAATTTTAATATTAGTAATTTTATCCACAAAGAACTGATTTTGATAGTAACCCTGTCTGGGTGTGACAGCCCCTCCACAATGGAGAAGATATCTTTGGTTTTGGTGGCGGAGTCAACAATTTTTTTAGAAAAATAGGAGGTCTTTGCTTGTAAGACCGCTAATTTATACTCTTTAAGCAGGGTCGTAAACCGCAACTTCGTGTCGAGGGCATAGCCGCGTTGGCAACGGCGCTCAGCCTGCCTAAGTCCGAGCTTTAGGGCTTTAAGATCCTCCGTAAACCACCTTTGGGCGTCGTGGAGGCGTTTAAGTTTGATCTGTCTAAGGTTATGGTTCAGATACCCACAAAACGACATCACTATGGAGGTATGTTGTTGTATTGCCTTTCAGAACCAACATTTAAAATACTATTGATGTCTGCAACATTTGGCTTTTTAGATGATGATATTTTATGATAAAGAAAAAGAATGCATTTGATAAGACAGAATACAATAGTGTTAGCTGATTTCAGTTCCAAAGATATTAAAAACAATAAAACAGCAAGCCTATTTAGCAAACGAAGCTCCCTCCCAATTTTCCACATACAGTCCAGAGCACAAAAATATGTAAAGAACCATCAAGTGCACATCCACTCCTCCTGCTGTTTCTAGAGAGCAATCCATAGATCAAAATAATTCAATACATAAGTGTGAAGTGCACGAGCAGAGAGCATTTTGACTGTGAATAAGTCCATTTCATCCATATACAATCCATGATAGTCTTTTATATTTCTCACAGGAATGACATAAAACAGCCAACGTGTTTCGTCCACTGCCTGTGGACTTCAACAGGGCTGTAAAACATACATAAACATATAGTGTAAAATACAACATGTATATAAATACACAATACACACAAAAACGCTGATTACTGAACCAATACAAAACAGGGCAATACAAATAGATAGAGGTGAGGGAAGAGTGTTGGAATGTGAGAGTAGAGTGTAGAAAATCACTCACCAAGCCCAGCTGACTCCAAAGTCAAAGCCTATTATTTGAGTCAGTCCATGAATAACCGGGTGACCAAATAGAAGAGATATTATTACAACAGATAGTAAATAAGACCATCAGTCAAAACCCTAAGTGTTACGTTATGTGTTTGTTAGACGTAATGCTAAACGGGGCTATTATAACCTACCTCAATTATTTGTCTTAAAGATGCCTCCAATGTGTCATCCTATCCAACCATACAGTGTTCTGGTTGGTGGTGTGTCCCTATTTTTCATTGTGCCCCCATGTTTCCAGGGCCCAGCAAAATTCCTCATGGAATTATTTCAGTCGATAGACGGATTACACCTAAAAGTGATTACAGGTATAGATTTAAAACCTGTGTTTGTTACCCCTAATACGAATTTATATTGCTTAATTTTATAAACCCATTAGGTGTCAAATAAATACCAACCAAGTATAATCTCAAGAACATTTATTCCATCAACCCTATTGGGATAAGAGTGTCATATTTACTTACAAAAGGACGAAAAGAAAAGGGGGAGAGGGGTGGGGAGAATGGGGAGGTAGTTTGCCTAATGCGAGTATATTGTGCGATACATCTTGCATTTACTTAATTCGTAAAAACATACCAATATCTCATATAATGTTACATACCTTTTGGAAATTATATATATTCCCCACTATCCATCAATCCCAGTTTGACATCAAAGGAAGAGCTCCTGCCGCGATGGCAAATGACATAATGCATTCCAAAATGTCCAATTATTTATTGCCCAGAACTGAGACGCATACGCAGCATCTCCTTATGTAACATAATCAACATCAAATGGAGAGCTACTGCCGGCATGGTAAATGACAATGCATATCACAACGTCCAAATATTTATTACCCAAAACTGAGACACAAACGTGACAACTCCTTATGTCACATAATCAGAAGAATAAATAAACAAGCCATCGAACACTCACCCGACCCATTTTTACCAGTAGCCATATAGTGTTAATCTTGTGTGGGCAGTCACAAACAAAACCTTCTTGTTAAACTGGCAACCGTCCCGGCCGGCAAGCAGCACTCGCCCTCCCCACGGGCCTTACCTTGATAAGCACCATCTCCCACTTCACAAGTCGGCGTCTCTCTGTGAGTGAGCTGTTCATGTCCTCTGCTTCCTGTATGTATGAACGTAATGTACATCTAGTTCAAGCGCATCTCATGAGTTAAAGGCATATTACACATGAAATTGACGTTTTTTTAATTCGGGAGATTGGGAGGGAGGTGTGTTTGCTACATAAGCTCTCTGTTTCATTGTTTTGTTGTATCTATTTGAGTCCGATTTGCACTCCTTACACCCAGGAATAATTCTCACTCAAAATAACCCTGTTTTAGAGAATGGCCAGAGAGAGTAACTCGAATGGTCATGTCATTGAGGGGAGATTCAAGGTTAAATTTCAGAAACTAGAACGCTTGACGAAGCAAGAACTTGCTAGGTGGTGGGATGGCATCAATTTACAACAGTATTTAGATAATGACAGGATTCCCAAGGGGTTAAGGATACTAATATTCCCTATGTGTGAGGATCTAGAAGAAGGCTTTTTAAAGGAAAGGAAAGAAAGCCTTTTGGAGTCATCAACTACAATGATAAACATTTTGATTAAACATGCTGAAATAAAAGCAATCAAATTACAAACTGAGATAGAAAAAATAGAGAAAAATCCTAGAAAGAGTGATAGAGGAATACCAAATATACAAGGGTGATAAGAAAGCCAAAAAGATCAGGTGAGATATGATGGATTATAGGGAAACACCTTTGCCAAAAAGTATAACATCAAGGTGACAGAAAGTGGTAAGAGGGGGAGAGATGACACTTTAGACTCCAAATTAATAAGTAGCAGCTCTTTCACATCTTTGGAGAGTCTTCCTACAGGAGACAGAAACAGGAATACCTCCAAGCCGCAGGCCCAGAACTCTTTTTTATTGGAAACTAGCTTACCCGCTACTGCGATCTCATAAGAAAGGAAATTCAAGGAAGCTCTTTATGATAACATTCAATTTACATTGTGTCATTTTTATTGAAACTTATTTATTTTAATATGGAAAACATTTCAAAGTGTTGTTTTAATTCTATTTATTTATTCAAGTGCTTGTGGATACACAATATTTTTTGTTTTTCCTTCTGGTGCGTACACGAATACATAAGAAGGCTTTCCTTCGCGTGAGCTGGCCACATACAGTTGTCCATGTGAGAAGCACGATTCTCCAAATCTAGTCCACACACTTGCAGGGATTGTCCTTGTGCTTTGTTGATGGTCATTGCAAAAGCGAGTCGCACTGGAAACTGTAAACGTTTGAATTCAAAAGGCATATCTGTTGGGATCATTGTAATACGTGGCAACAGTACATCTTCCCCCTTGAATTTCCCATTCAAAATTGTAGCTTCGATGATATTGTTCATCATCTTTTTCACTGAAAGTCTTGTACCTTTGCAAAGTCATGGTGCATTGATGTTTCGGAGAAGAATGATCGGCACGCCGATTTTCAATGTTAAAATGTGCAGTGGCATACCTGGCAAATCCAGTGAAATCAAGAATTCCGTTGGGTAATTGACAACTTCATCTTGATTCATCACAGTTGGAATACGTGGCAACAGTACATCTTCCCCCTTGAATTTCCCATTCAAAATTGTAGCTTCGATAACATTGTTCATCATCTTTTTCACCGAAAGTCTTGTACCGTTGCAAAGTCGTGGTGGATTGATGTTTCGGAGATGAATGATCGGCACGCCAATTTTCAATGTCAAAATGTGCGGTGGCATACCTGTAAAATCCAGTGCTTTCAAGAATTCCGTTGGGTAATTGACAACTTCGTCTTGATTCATCACAGTATCGATGGACTTATACGTTGTCGCTTCGCCTGGTATTCCGTAAATGGAAAAATTCAGTATTCGAAAGATTATGAGGGCCCTGGGGGGGCGATATTTCAAAAAATGTTATGCCACAAACCTTCCCGGGAGTGTACTCAACAACCTCCCAAAGTTTCATGGTGATCGGATGAATGGTGTAGTAATGCATATGCCAAAAACCTCGCGGGAGTGTACTCAACAACTTCCCAAAGTTTCATGGCGATCGGATGAATGGTGTAGTAATGCATATGCCAGAAACCTTCGAAGGAGTGTACTCAACAACTTCCCAAAGTTTCCTGGCGATCGGATGAATGGTGTAGTAATGCATAAAGGACAAACAGACAGACAGACAGACAGACATACATTCATTTTTATATATATAGATAGAGAAATTACGACTTAACAACAAACAGTCAAGAAAAGATCCAAAACACGGAGGGAGGCAGGAGGAGGAGCAAAACGCAAGGTTGTGCCAGGGCTAACTCTGCAGCTACGATCCCAGAAAGTCTAGCTGATAATGGCAATATATGTACCAGTAATGTAGAGAATAGAAATGTTATTCCTGAGGCTATGCATGTTAATAATACACAAGGTGATCTGGTAATTGTCAATCTTTTCAACTGAGTACCAAATATAAATGAATGTTCAGTTCTTAAAAAGGGATTGGGTTTCTGCCCGACTCAGATAGGGAATAGTGTTGATGTTACTGTTGACTTACATACATTTTTCCAATTGCTTAAATTAAAGAATCGCTTTCATCCAATTCCAAAGAAAAAGGATCCTTCTGTTCAACATTTTCCAACTGCTGAGCTCACGATATCTGACCTACAGAACATACAATTACTTATGTTTATCTCGGAGTATGACACTTGTCCTTAAAACAATTGATAGATGAATTGGAGATTATGGTCAGGCCAGATATAGATAGTGGTTTAAACCAAAATCCAAATTGATGCCTCATATGACCATCAGAATATTGATTTGTTTAAATATTTGGTGTCGGATGATTTACATAAACTGTTCCATGGCTGAAGGAGGGGTGAAAATGGGCCTCTCAATTTGACCAAAGAGGAAAGGTTGGCTTTGAACACACTACAGGATAATGACACTCTTGTGATATGGGAAGCTGATAAGGGCAGGCACATTTCCCTGATGAACAAGGATGACAACTTATGGATACTGAATGTTATGAACATGTTTCTTCCAACCCTATGAAAGAACTGATAAATTATATCAACATGAAACTGGGGGATTGGAGGGAGAAAGGGTCTAATATCGGATGATGAATGTCATTATCTCAGTGTGAAAGACCCTCGCTTTGCCTGTATATATATTCTTCATAAGGTACACAATTTTTCTATTTTTTTTTAGAGTTTTACATAGCGCGAACTAGACCCGAAGACATTGGGTATCAGAGCGCTTTACATAGCACCAGTTTCTTTACAAGAGGACACATTCATTTTTGTTAGGCACGAGGAGATTACGTAATTTGCCCAGAATCACAGGATGTTGAGCGTCGTTGCGGAGACTCAAACCCGCTTCCCCAGCTTCGACGTCGACTGTTCTAGCCGTAAGGCTACATACTCTTCAATGGGGTGGACAACCCCAATGACCGTCTGTCGAAATATGTGGATACATTTCTCCAACTACTTTTATGTAATCTCCCAGCATTCATTCAGGACAGCAAAGACATCCTAAACAAATTTGAAGATGTCCAATGGTTGGAGGGTCTCCTATTTGTAACACTAGAGGTCACCAGTCTTTACACTAGCATAAAATTTTTTTTTGAACTGTGGGCTGTAGGAAGTTTCCTTAAAAGCGAGATGGCAGACTGGCTTGAACAGTATGAGATATTGATGGACATGATTGACTTGATACTGTCTAAGAACTATTTCTTACTTAGGGAATGTTGGTATCATCAAAGCAGGGGAACACAAGGGGTTCAAAAGGTGCTTCCTCGTATGCTGGACTCTTCAAGGGCTGGTGGGAAAAAGAACATCTTGTGAAAAACAGTGAAAGTGTTGTAAGATGCACAACAGTGTGCTCGCTGTTTAGACCAAATTTCACCAAACACTGACATCGTTCAGAACTATGAAGGTGTGCAAGCCTGTAAAGCGGTCCGTACAATTGCGCTGCAATTATGACTAAACACAGAACAGGAACCAAGTCTTTGATCCCATGCAGGCTGCACAGCCAAGTAACTGAATGAATCCAATTAATCAATGCTTTCCTCTTTTTTCTTATCTGAATCCTTTTTGTGCTCAATTTCCTTTTAACCCACTTAGCAAGCTGACCACTATCACTGAAATGACCGTGAAAACTTCTTAACATCTTAGTCCGATATCCTGCAGTGCTACAGCACGCATCATGTTAACAATTCTGCCGGTCTCAATTGCTACGTGCAGTGTGATGTTATATCATCCCTCCTCCACTAGATTCAGGTGTTTCATATCAAACAAAGTCAGGAACAGACTCTTATCGGTGACGGACTGCCAAAGTAACATGCTCACCCTCAGCTGTAACATCTTTGCATGTGGACTACATTTCCCAGAAACCCACAAGTCACATCTCGCAAAATACGCTGTATTTTCGACGGAGGAGATGCGATACGGAGGCTCTGCGAGGGACCCTTGAAAAGACAGATCATTGATTGAGAGTCTGTGGAAATAAACGAAAACAATTTGGCATCTGACAACATTTGAAGACTGTAAGCTATAGATGATAAACCAACAGCGGATTAAAAGAATAAAACCGGAGCTTTCCGTATTATATAAAAAAAAATTCTCCTTACTGTTACCTGCGAGAGGAATATTGACGAATTTGCAGGCAGATGCATCAAGCAAAATACCTCCTGGTAAAATAGCGAATCGGTAAAACAGACCGATACCGACCGTAAAACCCCTAAATGCAATGCATCAACACAAATCGGTAAATATTAAGGAATCGCAAAAAAAATCCCCTTGGTAAATTACCAAATCGCTATCCAGCCAATCGGAATTAACGAAAACCAAAGCAGGCCCCGGTAATACCGAATCGCTATTAAAGAATCGCAATGGAATGCATCAAAAATCGCAAATACCGAAAACCTAAAAAATCGCAATTTAGCATGAGCAAAATAAGGGGAATCTCAAACTGGAGGTAAAGTTATATAAATGAGGAAAAAAAAAACATTCACTGACAGGTGCTGACAATCAGTAACCCTTTAAAAATGACCCTGGAAACCCTGTTAGTCAACCAAAATGGCTGCCCCCTACGTGCTTGCTCGGAGGAGGAGAATCACTGCCCTGGCCGGGCGAAGGAGGATGATCCAGGAAAAAGTCTTCAAGGTGCGCATCACATTGCTTGGGCAAACGGAGGAGCAGGTGTACGATAAGTACAGACTCAGCCCTGCCATGATAATGCGTCTAATAGCAGATCTGGAACCACAACTCCAGCACCAGACCCTTAGGACCCACGCAATACCAGCCCATGTCCAGGTCCTATGCAGCCTGCACCTGCTGGCGTCTGGAAGCTTCCAGGGGGTAATAGCAGAAGCCGGAGGCGTGTCGCAAAGCGCACTATCACGCTTCTTCCACAGGTTCCTGGACGCCATGCTAGCATCGATACATCGCCACATCACCTTCCCCACGACCCCCCAACAGTTGAACCGCACCAAGCGTAAGTTCTACCAGGTGGCCCAATTCCCCCATGTGATAGGGTGTGCCGACTGCACCCATGTCCACATCTGTCCTCCCTCAGCCACCGAATACATCTACCGCAACCGTAAGTCATACCATTCCATTAATGTGCAGGTTGTGTGCAATGCAAAGCACATCATTACGTACCTCGTAGCCCAATTCCCAGGGAGCACACACAACGCATACATCTTCCGTCACAGTGGCATCCACATGCGCCTGATCAACGGTGAATTTGGAGTTGGACACCTACTAGGCACGTATTGATGCGACACCATTTAATCCATCAACATGTACCATAGCATTCATGCCGCTAACCATTCTCTCCCCATCCTGCAGGTGACAGCGCTTACGCCTTGCGAGAGTATCTACTCACTCCCTACCTCAACCCAGCAACACCACAAGAGCAGCGCTACAACAGAGCACACATCAGCACAAGGAATGTTGTAGAGCGCACATTCGGCATCCTCAAGAGTCGCTTCAGAATATTGCACAAGACAGGAGGTGCCTTGCAGTACGACCCCGTGACCTGCTGCCAGATCATAGCTGTCTGTGCCATCCTGCATAACATCGCAACAAGAAGGGGGATACCCATTGAGGTGTACGGTGAGGATGAGCTACGTGCAAAGAAACCCCCCCCAACACCGACAGGCACATATGCCCAACACAGCAGAAGGGCAAAGGAGGCGGACATACATCACACGGCATCACTTCTGAGACAGGTAAGAAAGAGCCATGACAAGATGATATGCATTGCAAGGGTTTAATGCCCATTAACACCTGACTGGTGCTGATTAATGTAACCGAAACATGACGCAGCATAAATTAAAACAAAAGAGAGAATGTCCATTGACAACGCAGGTGCTGCATGTGGCACTACAGTTGGCCCATGGTTACCTCGCCATGGCCAGGGAGCCATTGCATCATGGCTATTTATGTTTGCCACGGACACCCAGCTTGCTGTCCCTTGACTCCTCAACATCTGCTTGATCACTCACAGTGGCTGGTGCGCTGCACGCGCTACGCCTCCTCATGCTTGTCTCAGGCATGATGACGCTGCTCACACTTGAGGCTGCCTCACTCAACTCATCCCCTCCCGCAATGCTGATACTGGCAGTTCCGGACTGCAGATGCTCCACTGCAGTGGTCACTCTCTCGAGGGTCCTTGCCACATCCCCACAATAATGGCCCATGTCCACCTGCAGGGACACCGATCGGCGGGCTACCACAGCTGTGCTGTTGCACAGCTTCTTGATGGCCTTAATTGTGCCATTGGTACTGAGTGACTACTGCTCATGCCTCCGGCGCTCACTCCGTTGGCCTGCAACAACAGCACGTGTTAGTTCCTGTAGGCATACCTTAATGTCATTGTTGCCCTCTGCAACGGCTGTGGTCAGCTCTCGCACAGCGTCAGTCATTGATGAAAATTTGTTGGACATCCTTGTCATGCTAATTTTCATTGCATCCATGTGTTTTGCCTGCAGGCGCTGAACACGCAGCATCCGGCTCTCCACGACTCCATACACTTCTGCAGGATCTACTGTTGTCGCTGCAGCCCTACCCAGGGATCCGGCCTGCTGTCTAGCTCTTAGACGTGCTGCTGTTCGTGCGGTTGGGGTGACGACAGCCTGCTGCTGTACATTAGTGGCTGCTGGCGTTAGCTCCGTCTCCATCTCCTGCAGGGAGGGGACATTTGCCCTGCGGCTATGTGTGGTTGACAGGACTTGTGGAGGTGGAGGTGGTGTTGCTGTCCGCGGTGGTGGTGTTGGAGGTGGTGGTGGTGTTCTTGGCCGCGGTGATGGTGGTGGTGGTCTTGTCCCTGGTGCTGATGGTGGTGGTGGTGTTCTTGGCCGCAGTGCTGGTGGTGGTGGTGATGTTTGCGGTGGTGGTGAAGGGGAAGAACTGTCTCCATGTTCCAGCGTGTTCTCCGCATCGGTCACCACTGGGGTCTCACAAATGACTAGGCGGCTGCTGTCATCTGATTCCATGGGGGAGGCATCTGTGTGTGAAACAGAGCATTGTTATGAATTTAGGGATATTGTGATGATTTTGCTTTAGTCATTTACATAAAGGACATTTTGGAACTGACATTTGGCCCTTGGCTGCTGTTTTCATGTAATGCACCTCAGGGGTCAGACAGGAACCCTTTCATGTTATGACTACAACTCCCATGAAGCAACACTCTGTTGAGGGATTGTGCTTTAGGCACGGCTACTTGTGCACTGTGTTTGGCTTGGGGAAATGGGCAGGGGTTGACAAGACGCTGCATATCTGCGCTGGCATGCATCTTACCTTGTCCGCCTTCCGCAGCACCAGAGGTGTCCAGTTGGGTGACCCCTACAACAGCTTCCGGTTCGATGGTCGACTCCACAAGGTCCTCGAGGGCTGTGTTCGGTGTCACATTGGAGGACCCCCCACCTGTGCCAGCCGCATCCTTCACCCTTTCCGCGATCCTCTCCTTAGCCCTTTTGCGGAGGTCGTACCACCGTTTTTTAAGGTCCTCGATGCTGCGGTGGGTGACTCCCACAGCATTCACACTGTCCTTGATGCGCAGCCACATCCTGCGCTTCTCCGCCTCTGGCACCTTCAGGGACAGTCTGCCAAACAGTCTTTCATGCCTGCTGCTGACACCCTCTATCAGAATCTCAAGTTCCTTGTCAGAGAACTTTCGTTTTCTCTTCCTGGTGTTGTCCTTTCCCTTGGGTGCTTCTTTCTCCATGATGCACTGCTGTGCAGGTCCTGGTCACTGCTGGCTGTGTCTTGCTCCTCTGCTCCTGTGCTCTGCCTCCTCCTCTGAGCTCCTCAGGGCACCGAATGAAGCATGGGCTGAGCTACTTCCTGGTTGTGACATCATCAGCCTGCTTCCGATGCGCCGCGTGTTTTTGCCGATTTCACAAATACCGATTTCGCTAATTCCGATTCGGTATTTGCTAATTCGGTATTTGCGAAATCGGTTTCTCGCAGCCATCTCGCAATGTTTTACCGAATATTACCGATTCGGTAATATTTAGCGATTTTATTGATGCATCGCGGTTTGCATGTCCTTATTAGCAATTCCTTATTTTTCGCTAATAAGGACTTGGAATACCGATTTTTGTGCATCTGCCAGTTGGTCACTTGTAACTTGTGGACCTGATTCAATCTGGGGCACGTATATTCCGAGCATCCAAGAAATTGAAAAATCCTGACTAAAGTGCAGGAGGGATGAAACAGAAGCACACGCTATATACTTGATCACATTGAGATCAAAGATATCCTGTACACACACGTTGAAGAAAAAACTTTTTCTTTGTTGATCCTGAGGAAGGTGGCCCAAGTCCACCAAAACGCGTAGACCTGGCATGGAAATTCACGATTAATACCTGTGTTACCTCAACCTTAGAAATTGTTTTGGGTTGTAAATAACATGTATGAATGAGTAAGTATGTATGTTGACAAGTGTGTGTTGGACAGGATCTTTGTTTTTCTTTGTTGAAATTTCTATTTTTATGTATACACTGATTTGCAGAAACAATGGAACTGTTTATTGAATTTTAATGGTGGAAAACTATATGCATAACCGATGAATTAATGAATTTATATGGAAAGATAGTAATAATAAAAAAGAAAAAAGTCTTTCACTTTGAGAAAAAAGAAAAAAAGAAATAAAAAATCAAGAATGAGAAAAATTGTGTACCTGTACTAATCTGAAGGTTGTTTGATTAATTATATGAGCTACGCCATATGAGAACAAGCATTAGGAATGCATTAGGGCTCGGTTTGTTTGAGTTTGAGATAATGGCATTGTATATGGTAATGTGCACTGACAGCTGCTGATGATTGTGCCAATTGAAAGAGTGGCTGGTGTACTGTCAGCTGTTGGTGTGTGTGTGTGTTTAGTGAAAGTTGCACTGACATTGTTTGTTGTGTGCGTGGGTGTTTAGCGGCACGGATGCATGGTGGAGTTTTGTTTTGGTGAAAGCGTACATTGGTGGTTGTTGGTATTTGTGCATGGTGAAAGCATTCATTGACGGCTGGGGGTGTGGTGTTGTGTGTGTTGTTTTCTGTGTACTGGTGAGTGTGTGGTGGTGAGTCTGTGGGGGTGAGCCTGGGGAGAAAGTGTGGTGGTGAGTGTGTTGTGGTGAGTGGTGACGAGTGTGTGGTGTTGAGAGAGTGAGGTGTGTGGTTTGTGTGTGTGCTATGTGTGTGTGGTGTATGTGGGGGTGGTGTGTGTATGGTATGTGTGTGTGGTGTATGTGTGTGTAGTGTTTTCTGCACACTCACACACTGCCCCTACACATTCACACACTGCTCACCCACACACTCCCAATGTCACCCTGCATAGTCACACACTGTTTATACTGCACACTCGTTCTGCACACTCACACAATGTGCACCCTGCACCCTTACACACGGTCTCTGCAGTCACTCTGCACTCACTGTCACTGTACACGCACTCTGCACTCATTCACTCTGCATTCTCAATCTGCACTCTGCACTCTGCACTCTGAACTCTGCACTCTGAAACTGCACTCTGAATCTGCACTCTGAATCTGCACTCTCCACTCTGAATCTGCACTCACAATCTGCACTCTGCACTCACAATCTGCACTCTGAATAAGCACTCTGCACTCTGCACTCTGAATCTGCACTCTCCACTCTGCACTCTGAATCTGCACTCTGAATCTGCACTCTGCACTCTCAATCTGCACTCTGCACTCTCAATCTGCACTCTGCACTCACAATCTGCACTCTGCATCTGCACTCTGCATCTGCACTCTGCACTCGCACTCTGCACTCTGAATCTGCACTCTGAATCTGCACTCTCCACTCTGAATCTGCACTCACAATCTGCACTCTGCACTCACAATCTGCACTCTGAATCTGCAGTCTGCATTCTCAATCTGCACTCTGCATTCTCAATTTGCACTCTGCACTCACAATCTGCACTCTGAATCTGCACTCTGAATCTGCACTCTGAATCTGCAGTCTGAATCTGCAGTCTGAATCTGCACTCTGAATCTGCACTCTGAATCTGCACTCTGCATTCTCAATCTGCACTCTGCATTCTCAATCTGCACTCTGAATCTGCACTCTGCACTCTGAATCTGCACTCTGCATTCTCAATCTGCACTCTGCACTCTCAATCTGCACTCTGCACTCGCACTCTGCACTCTGAATCTGCACTCTGAATCTGCACTCTCCACTCTGCACTCTGAATCTGCACTCTGCACTCTGCACTCTGAATCTGCACTCTCCACTCTGTACTCTGAAACTGCACTCACAATCTGCACTCTGCACTCACAAACTGCACTCTGAATCTGCACTCTGAATCTGCACTCTGCATTCTCAATCTGCACTCTGCACTCTCAAACTGCACTCTGCACTCGCACTCTGAAACTGCACTCTGAATCTGCACTCTCCACTCTTAATCTGCACTCAAAATCTGCACTCTGCACTCACAATCTGCACTCTGAAACTGCACTCTGCACTCTGAATCTGCACTCTCCACTCTGCACTCTGAATCTGCACTCTGCATTCTCAATCTGCACTCTGCACTCTCAATCTGCACTCTGCACTCTGAATCTGCACTCTGAATCTGCACTCTCCACTCTGAATCTGCACTCTGAATCTGCACTCTGAATCTGCACTCTCCACTCTGCACTCTGCATCTGCACTCACAATCTGCACTCTGCACTCACAATCTGCACTCTGAATCTGCACTCTGCACTCTGAATCTGCACTCTCCACTCTGCACTCTGAAACTGCACTCACAATCTGCACTCTGCACTCACAAACTGCACTCTGAATCTGCACTCTGAATCTGCACTCCGCATTCTCAATCTGCACTCCGCATTCTCAATCTGCCCTCTGCACTCTCAATCTGCACTCTGCACTCGCACTCTGCACTCTGAAACTGCACTCTGAATCTGCACTCTCCACTCTGATTCTGCACTCACAATCTGCACTCTAAATCTGCACTCTGAATCTGCACTCTGCATTCTTAATCTGCACTCTGCACTCTCAATCTGCACTCTGCACTCGCACTCTGCACTCTGAATCTGCACTCTGAATCTGCACTCTCCACTCTGAATCTGCACTCACAATCTGCACTCTGCACTCACAATCTGCACTCTGAATCTGCACTCTTCATTCTCAACCTGTACTTTGCACTCTCAATCTGCACTCTGCACTCGCACTCTGCACTCTGAATCTGCACTCTGAATCTGCACTCTCCACTCTGAATCTGCATTCTCAATCTGCACTCTGAATCTGCACTCTGCATTCTCAATCTGCACTCTGCACTCTCAATCTGCACTCGCACTCTGCACTCTGAATCTGCACTCTGAATCTGCACTCTCCACTCTGCACTCTGCATCTGCACTCTGAATCTGCACTCTGCACTCTGCACTCTGAATCTGCACTCTCCACTCTGCACTCTGAAACTGCACTCACAATCTGCACTCTGCACTCACAAACTGCACTCTGAATCTGCACTCTGAATCTGCACTCTGCATTCTCAATCTGCACTCTGCACTCTCAAACTGCACTCTGCACTCGCACTCTGCACTCTCAAACTGCACTCTGAATCTGCACTCTCCACTCTGAATCTGCACTCACAATCTGCACTCTGCACTCACAATCTGCACTCTGAAACTGCACTCTGCACTCTGAATCTGCACTCTCCACTCTGCACTCTGAATCTGCACTCTGCATTCTCAATCTGCACTCTGCACTCTCAATCTGCACTCTGCACTCGCACTCTGCACTCTGAATCTGCACTCTGAATCTGCACTCTCCACTCTGAATCTGCACTCTGAATCTGCACTCTGAATCTGCACTCTCCACTCTGCACTCTGCATCTGCACTCACAATCTGCACTCTGCACTCACAATCTGCACTCTGAATCTGCACTCTGCACTCTGCACTCTGAATCTGCACTCTCCACTCTGCACTCTGAAACTGCACTCACAATCTGCACTCTGCACTCACAAACTGCACTCTGAATCTGCACTCTGAATCTGCACTCCGCATTCTCAATCTGCACTCCGCATTCTCAATCTGCACTCTGCACTCTCAATCTGCACTCTGCACTCGCACTCTGCACTCTGAAACTGCACTCTGAATCTGCACTCTCCACTCTGATTCTGCACTCACAATCTGCACTCTGCACTCACAATCTGCACTCTGAATCTGCACTCTGAATCTGCACTCTGCATTCTCAATCTGCACTCTGCACTCTCAATCTGCACTCTGCACTCGCACTCTGCACTCTGAATCTGCACTCTGAATCTGCACTCTCCACTCTGAATCTGCACTCACAATCTGCACTCTGCACTCACAATCTGCACTCTGAATCTGCACTCTGCATTCTCAACCTGCACTCTGCACTCTCAATCTGCACTCTTCACTCGCACTCTGCACTCTGAATCTGCACTCTCCACTCTGAATCTGCACTCACAATCTGCACTCTGCACTCGCGCTCTGCACTCTGAATCTGCACTCTGAATCTGCACTATGCACTCTGAATCTGCACTCACAATCTGCACTCTGCACTCTGAATCTGCACTCTGAACCTGCAGTCTGAATCTGCACTCTGAATCTGCACTCTGAATCTGCACTCTGCATTCTCAATCTGCACTCTGCACTCTGAATCTGCACTCTGCACTCTGAATCTGCACTCTGCATTCTCAATCGGCACTCTGCACTCTCAATCTGCACTCTACACTCGCACTCTGCACTCTGAATCTGCACTCTGAATCTGCACTCTCCACTCTGCACTCTGCATCTGCACTCACAATCTGCACTCTGCACTCACAATCTGCACTCTGAATCTGCACTCTGCACTCTGAATCTGCACTCTCCACTCTGCACTCTGAAACTGCACTCACAATCTGTATGAAACATCCGACAATGTTAGTGAGAAGTCCGGAGCTGCTTTAAATGACACTTCGCTGAGAGCTTCCACTGGCCCTTCTTTTCTATTTTATTTTAAATGCACGGTGTTGTATAAATAAAGTTGACCGTGTGTCTCCATCGCTGGACACGTAATTTACAAATGGGCGTTTCTTACAGAGGTAATTTTTTACTAAAATGCACATTTCTGCCGAGTGACCGCAAAGTCCAGATGTCCTTCATATGCCCTTGTAAAAGCTTCACTTTAATCAACTTGTAAATGTCCACGGATAAATATTAAAATAGTAGAAGAAAGAAACATTTACGTTTATAAACACCATATTTGCTGGTTTCTCGCACGCGCCCGCAAAACTCACTGCTGAATGGTGAACGCGCCCCGGCCATCTGGATACACTTACCGAGGCACACTGACAGCTCCTAATTGATATTTATGGACTTCCGCGCTCGTAACCGCAGACAAAATGCAGGAAATGCCCAACTGGAAATATATATGGCCTATTGCGTTAAGGGTATTAAAAACACGGCACCGCGAGGACCAATCACCATAAAGATGTTAACATAAAGCACTGAAAATGCTCGCGCACTGAGGAATTTTTCAAGCACGATCCAGAAACCCCTTAACAATACGGCTCGCAGCTCCGCCCCACTTCTGACGAAGTGGTGACGTCGCCGAGCCCTAAAAAATGAATAGACCATGGGGGAACTTTATCATGTTTTGTTAGATACTATACTCTCTTTTCCCTTGTCATAAATTAACTATAGAGGGGGTCCCAAACCTATGCTGTTACATCTCGCAAAATATTCATGGCTTTTCCTGAACCCGTCTTTTCAGTAATTTCAGTGATAGTGGGCAGCTTGCTAAGCGGGATTCTGCGACAATTGCTTTAGAACAGCACATGTCACTGTAAGCCAAGTATCATTTCAGTGGATTAAAGGGAAGGTAGAAATGTGGGGTGTTGAGATGACGTAAGGGAGCGCCACAGAGATGGGGCATCGTATCACAAAGTATTCTTTTGTTCAATATGTGGGATGGCTATTGAGGGTTATAAGATTAATGCCTAGTGAAACTCGGTGGCTAATAATATGTGGATGGCAATTTTTGTAGTACGTTTCATGGACATATTTTTGTTTGTGTGTAAACTAGAAAGTTTACCTTCAAAAGACATGTGTGTAAAGAATGATGTTGGTAATGCACATGAATTTGTTTGGTTTTTAGATGCCCCTGATGAAGGGTAGTTTCCCGAAATGCATTGGGCTTTTTAATAATAAAAAATGTGACATGTGGCAACCAGCTCTCCTGTGTTTCTGTGAATATTTCAGCTTGGAAGTTGAATGAATAAAATGAATTGAAGCAAACGAATAACGGTTAAAAGGAAATTGAGCACAAAAAGGATTAAGATAAGAAAAAAGAAGAAAACATTGATTAATTTGATTCATTCAGTTACTTGGCTGTGCAGCCTGCATGGGATCAAAAACTTGGTTCTTGTTCTGTGTTTGGGAAAAAGAACATGCCTGGGGACTATATGCTTCCCCCTTGTTAGAGCACATCATCTTCTGGAGGAGGTACATCAATGATGTCATAATGATCTGGAGTGGCACTATGAACGAACTCACTGATTATCACATTTTTCTAAATGACAATCCGTACAATGTACATCTGACCATGACATATCATAATGAGAAAGTAGACTTTCTTGGCATTACATTCTATGCCAAGAAGGGACGCATACACAGCACCCTTTATCGCAATCCCACCACCTGTAACAGCGCACTACACGCAACCAATGCTCACCCTAGATTTGCCATTGACAACATCCCCTATGGGAAGATGATACGGGTGAGGAGGAACTGTAGTGAGGCAGATACTTTTGCGACGAATCTGGAAGAGGTTAAGGATCATTTCATCAAACAGGGGTATAAAAGTAAGGTGCTGCAGTGGGCTGAGAACAAAATACATCTAATCCCCAGAAAGGTACACTGATAAAAAAAGAGTGTTGACTAGACATAGAACAATCAGAACCAACTCCTCTTTGTTACTAAATTTACCAAACATAGCAATGAGGTATACAAGATCCTACTTAAACATTTGCCTCTACTACGTCTAAGTGTAAGTCATCACATCTAAACCTAAAGTAACATATCGCCGGACTAGGACCATCAGGGGAATGTTGTGCCCTAGTTAAGTAACACCAGATACAGGTTTAAGAAACTGGCTACCAAGACTGTCACAAGGGTTTTTCACTTGCAAAGAATGTAATGTTTGCAAATATGGTAAAAACAAAACTAAGCAGTTCAAATATAACATCAAGCACATTTTTAGAATCCGCCATGCAATTAGCTGCAAAACTCAATTTGTGACATATGTGATCGGAAACAGCTGTGATATCATTTATGTGGGCAGTGCATTGAGACCATTAAAAACTAGAATTCAGGAGTACATAAGGGCCATTAAACAACAGGATACTAGGAAACGTATGACATAGAACCATGCAGGTAAACTTAACGTCTGGTTTCATGGCATCAACCATATTCCACCCAAAATAAGGGGAGGGGATAGAGAATTGGCACTTCGACAGAAAGAGGCTGGCTGGATTTGACGGTTACAGTGCACTCGGATGGGCCATAACACTGATGACGAACTCCATTATTTCCTATAGGAGTATGGAGCTCCTCCTATAGAGTTTTCAACATCTTGCCTATTTATGAAGGAGAAATCTGCAATGGAGTTTTTCTTTGTAACTGTCACAACACAAACTCTTTTGTAAAGTATCACGTGTAAATACAAAACATTTTTTAATTTTAGCTCTATCCAGCAAGATGGGCCCTTCTTCATGACAATGATAAAAATGCTGCTCATAAAAAGGACGGACCTTCCCCTTCTATTTATTTTATCTGGGCTTGAATAGAATCGTAAGAGCAACTGACTTTACACTTCTTTTGTTTTCTTTCCTTTTGGGGTAATGATAATTTATTATGGCTCAAGAACATGTTACATGTTGATTTAAGAAACATCGATTTCATGTGTGATATGCCTTTAGCTTACAAGACTCACTTGACGGAGATGTACATTACCTACATACATGCAGGAATCAGAGGACCCAAATACCTCACTCACGGAGAGACGCTGACTTATGAAGTGGGAGACATTGCTTATCAAAGTAAGTCCTGCCGGGAGGGCGAGTGCTTCTTGCCGGCTGGGACGGTTGACAGTTTAACGAGAAGGTTTTATCTTTGACTGCCCGCACGAGATTAGCTACATATGGCTATTGGTAAAAACACGGAATGGGTTGAGCGAAGGTTCGACGGCGACAAATGTGGACTTTATTTATTCTTTCGATTATGTGACGCAAGGAGATGTTGTTTTTGTGTCTCAGTTTTGGGTAATACATATTTGAACATTGTGGAATGCAGTATGTCATTCATTTTAGCGGCAGTAGCTCTTCATTTGATGTTGATTATGTGGCGTAAGGAGATGTTGCGCATTCGTCTCAGTTCTGGGTAGTAAATACTTGGACATTTGGGAATGCATTATCAATCAATCACTGACACTTGTAGAACGCGCTACATACCCGTAGGGTCTCATTATATAATTTGCCGTAGCGGCAGTAGCTCTTAAGTTGATGTCAAACTGGGATTGACGGATAATGGGGAATATATATATATATATATATTTTCTAAAAGAGATGTATCATTATATGAGATATGGAAAGTTTTTATGAATTAAGTGAACAATAGACTCGCATTATGCGAACTTCCTCAACATTCTTCCCACCCCCCTTCCCCACTTTCTTTTCTTCCTTTTGTAAATAAATATGATACTTTTATCCCAAATGAGTTGATGGAATAAGAGTTCTTGAGATTATACTTGGTCGGTATTTTTTACCCCTAATTGGTGTATAAAATAAAACAATATAAAATCATATTAGGGGTAAAAAACACAGGTTTTAACCTCTTGGATGCTCATGACGAGCTCAGCTCGTCATGAGTGGCGGCGCTCCGGTGCACCGCGCCCGTTACTTGGAACGCTCGCACGCTGGGCTGATTCCCCTGCTATGCTGAACGTTCCAAGGGAATGGGCGCGGGGGAACGGGCACGGTCATGACGAGCTCAGCTCGTCATGAGTACCGGAGCGCCGTGGCTCATGACGAGCTGACCTCGTCATGAGCATGGGGGCGCTATACGTGCCCCCCGCCCCCCAGCACAGCGGGAGAATCCCCCCCAGCTGCAAAGGGGTTAAATCTATACTTCTAGTCACTCTTAGGTGCCATCCTTCTATCGACCCAAATAATTCATTGATTAATTTTGCCCTGCCCTAGACAAATGGGAGCACAATGAAGAATAGTGACACACCACCAACCAGGTCACTATATGGTTGGATAGGATGACTCATTGGAGGCATCAATCAGACAAATAATTATGGTAGGTTATAATAGCCGCGTTTGGCAATATGTCTAATAACCACATAAGGTAACAATAAGGGTTTTGCCTGATGGTCTTATTTACCATAACTATTGGTTGTAATACGTTCTCAAGATATTGTCAACATTCTATGTTCATGGCAATAGTTTTTTTGACATATTTCCATTCTTAGGACAAACTTTCTTCTGAGCGTGTATGTGAACCCTACTATAGCTCTCAAACGCTGACAGTGATTGTCCAATCAAATCATACTGAGATTCAACGCTTCACTATATCAATGCAATTTTAATTTAAAATTGGAAACACAACTGAAAAGCACCTTGCTCCTCTTTCTAGATGGAAAACTAGTTTTCTAGTGGTGCCATCTTTTCTGGAGGTGTTCCTAGTAATGTAATGATATCATAACCACCTAATTGCGAGTTGACAGCTGAATTAAAGCAAGCAAGGTGAAGCAGAAGTAACTAGAAGGTGCTGCAATAAATAAACCTAGGCTTAAAAGCACTGCTACTAACAGATGGCAAGGCTTGTATCAATATGTGTATGTAAAAAAGTGGCAGCCATAAAGAAAAGTTGCTTCGCTTTATTATGGAAATACTTCTGTGTAAACCCCCCCTCCCCCGTGGCCTTTGAAGTTAATTTGTTGAGAGGCATAACCTCTTAGGAACTCCTCGTGCTTCTTTTTGTAAGGTAATTCCATTAAAATAAATCTAAGGGACGGGGTTGCAGACGTTGCTAGGCTGTATACAGAAACTGGTCCAAGAGCTGGTCAGCGGATACAGATTCCCACTAACTACACTTCTAAAGTGGCCAGGTTAAGGAAGACATTCTGCTTTTCAGAAGTACAACATTTGGCAATTTGAGGTGCAAGTATTCACTTTACCAGTTTTAAAAGTAATTCCATTTAAATTTTGATATAAACCTAATAAGGTGTTCTCTTTCCAACTCTAAATAGTTGTCTATTATGAGTTTTCATGATAGGAGCTATGATTTAGGGTAATTTCTACTGCTCCAATCAACTTAAATGGTCAGGGTATGTGTGTTAGTAGCACACTACCTCAAGCCAAGATAAAATGCAATATCAGTTTCAAGATGTAAAAACAAACAATATGTGCCCACCACATACAGCTGAGAGTATCTTATGGTGTGAATAGGAAGTCAAAGAACAAGTGTGTCAAAGAAGGACATGCTTTGCAGTGTGCCCATTTACACAGTTGTGGCATACTGTGTGGCTTATATATGGGGAAGTCGGGCAGTGCAGCGGATCAAGTCATCTAGCCGCGCTGTACTGCATGGCAGGGAAAGGGCAGGAATGCACAGTATTTGAGGTAATAAGGTGCATTTCTTTCCCTTTTCCACAGCTGATGCCCTTTTGGCTGCCTAGCGCCAAAACAAGCACTCTTGCACCATGGTGCTAAGGGGCCTGCATCATATACAGGACTGTTTTTCTGCAGGAAGGAAACATTCCTGTACAAAACCAATCCTGGAGGCATGTTCCTCTTTTTAGTGTGCTGCAGAATGCAGGACATACAAAAAGAGGAAGAAACGCAGTGAAGTAGAGATATTTCTCCTTGGTACGCCTCCCCTGGAATGGTGTACGATTTTGGCACATTCCCAAGTTTACAAGTTCCCTGTATATCTGAGAATGCATCAAAAACCATGAGAGTTGCTTGCGAACACTCATGCAATGCCCATGGAATGCCTTCCCAGGGCAGAGTAATGCAACACAGTGATCGGCACTGCGTTGCGTTACTTCAGATTTTAAAGCCACTCAGAACCAAACAAAGTGGTGTTGCATGGCTTCGAAAATGTTTGTATCACTCTTGCACCATGTTGCGTGGTGTAAAAGCAGCGCAAATTCCCTCATAAAAAAGGCCCCTGTGTTTTCTGAGCTGTCTTTCCTCTCAGGTTCATAAAATGTGTAGGAAACGTTTCAATAAGGGAGAAAACACCAACAGAGTTAAGCAATATGTGTACGACAGGCACACTGCTCTGCTAATGCCTCTCAACCTTGGTCTATTGTACTTCTAAGTGTTTTATACTAAGTCAGATAGAGCTATAAGAACGCACCTCATCCTTGACCTTCGGTAACTGTATTCTGATACTATGGACCACTCAGAACTCGCGTGGTGCATCTAAACCCTGATTTTCCTGATGAGATCACTGAAAGGTTTTGCAGTGTCCATGTAAGCAGTAGGAAGTGGGCTGCACCAGTGGTGAAAGTAATCAACGTCCCCCTAAATAAAAATGTGGACAGCTGCGCTTATTTATTTACAAATTTAAAAAAGTAGATCCCTCTTACCCTTTAATCACACACGGCACAGAGTTCATAGTTGCACAATGGACAGCATCGTAGTGTTATCATTGCAGATAAAACACGTAATCCACAAGCTTGCTTCTTTGTTAGTTTTGTTGATCATGGGGGTCTACAATGATACTGTGGATCGTGAGCTGATCTTGACAAAGCTAGTATCCTCGGGCACCATGCCTACTCTGTTAAAAGCAATGTTAAAAGCTATGCAATGGTTTGATATAGGGACATAAGTGCAGGTCAGGTTGGCCCAGAAATGGCAAATTTCCAAATCTATTCCTACAAGAAGGGTTGAAGCAGGGTTACTTTTCAGATTTTACATGGGAGATCTTTGTTTAGAGCTGGAATCCTTCCAGACCTGGCGCCGAACTGCATGCAGGTGTTTCAGTACTTGAATTGCCTCATAATGTTTTACCAGACCCACTTGGCTTAGCATGAACCCCGTAGCAGCTGAATATGTATAATGAAGAGAACTATTTGACTACCAAACTCGGCAAAGCTAAGATCATGATAGTTCGCAAAGATCAAAAATGTCAGGGCAAACGCTGCATTGGCAGGCTATGTGTTAACCAGCTACCCAACATATAGTTATTTGGAACATGGCAATATGGGTACCATTCCCATTCTCTTTAATGAAATGAAAAGAAGTGTTGCAACTTTGATTTTGGCTTTCATGGTTTGTGAAAACATATGGATAGTCTCTCTGCTGGACCAATTCAAGAGGCTGGACCAATTCAAGAGGCGATAAAGAGTAAGATAATATTTATGGGCATTTCATCTCCTTCGATGGTATCAGGACGTGCTTGGACCTGATAAAATGTAACATTTTGATGACTGTTTTTAT
The DNA here is from genome assembly GCF_964261635.1 of Lissotriton helveticus. NCBI lineage: Eukaryota > Metazoa > Chordata > Amphibia > Caudata > Salamandridae > Lissotriton > Lissotriton helveticus. Next base: position 1,828,939,144 of record NC_136059.1, on the reverse strand, counting down.
CAGTGGCGGGTCCTCCGCTAAGGCGGTGGAGCATCGCCCCACTGCTTTTATCAGTGTAAATTAAGTAAAAATAAAAGAATGACTTGTGTTCATCATTTATTTGTTCCTGCCCCAGCATCTTTGCAGGGCCGGGTTGCTCTGCTCTCAGAGCAGGAAGGAGTTGTGGTGGGCACTTTGTAAGTGTGCAATGACTGTTTGGCCGGCCCTCTCGGCCCGGCCAAACAGTCATGCACACTTTGCATGTTCTCCTCCCAAGCTGCCTTACAGCCTGGGTGGTGAACATGCCCAGGCTCCCAATCCCTGGCTAAGCACTGAACCTTGGTGTGGCTGATCAATCACAACGCTGCAGCGTTGTAGTTGGTCAGTAAAGCCTGAGTGCTTCCTGTTCCGGCCCAGCGGAGGGATGACACAGAGAGACGATGGAGGAGAGACAAGATGCATTGAGGAGGTAAGTTTTCTTTTTTTTCTTTACACTCTTCCCTTCACCCCACCCTCCACCCTGCCACCCCAATCTATGCCAGCTGCCACTGTTTTTTTTCTTCAATGGCGCCCAAGCGCGAGTTAGATAAGAATTTTGAAATTCTGCCAAGAGCTGAGAATTGCTCTTGATGGGTCACTGAAATACTCAATTTGCAAAATGGTCACCCATAAAGTAAACGGACAGCATGAGAGAAGAAGAACTTCGGGGCCACTTCATTTCACAGTACACTATAAGTCTTACAGGTACATGTACGCTAGGAATTAGGAATCAAATATAGAACATTCAAGGTAGAAATAAATTAATCAACTGAAACAGTGAGCAATACCATGGGCCTTTCTGAATTTGAGTTGAAGAAGTGTTCTGGCTACGTCATTGGCTCTTCTTTTGTTTCGCCTAATCATTGCAGTGTTCACTGCAGAAATCAAAAACTGATTGTAGGTTGTAGCATTACAGAATGGATTAATGCAACACTTTTTATGCGCCTGCTCGGATTCAGCCGTCAGGCTGCCACAAGTACTGATATATTCTCTACTGCTCTGGTTATAAGCCATCAAACAATGGTTGGTACATTCCCTGGCATTGTATTTTCGCTGCCATAGATCGAAGGATGCAAGAATTCCACATTATTTTGTACAGTAATGGTGAAAAAAAAGAAAGAACCTCCACTTTCACCTTCCGGGTCAGCTGTAGCTCAAGACCTGTCCCCCTGGGCATCACAACAAATCATATGTACTGCATCAATGTCATGTCACATCCTCTAGATTTGTCAGCGCAGTTTCCAGATCGTGTTTATATTTGGTACACAACTGTCCCCCTGCTTGCAGAAATGTGATCATGTGCTTATATTTTTACTCACACCACTGCAAATTGTGCTTATATTTCCATATGTATCGTTTGTGAAGCAATCTGAAGAGTCAACAAATTGAATAGACAATGCACACCGACATGTCCCCTATTATTTCTCCGAAGAAAAAATATCCGAACTCAACTTACACGATGACGAGCGTTCTAGTGCTTTCAGTGTACACATATATTTGCATGTTTCAAGACCCTTCAATGCACTGAACATTGTTTGAAAAGCAGTGGGAGATTTTCGCCTTTGGTAATATCAGAACAGCGCCTCTATATTTCCATCACTCACTGACACCGTCTGTTTGTAGCGTTCCTGTTGATCAAGTATGTTACCCCGAGGGTGTCTGAAATTGCGAAGCTTGCTGCAAATACAGTGACACAACAACTCCGGATTCTCTGGAATATTGACGTTTCAATGCAGTGATTTCAGATACTTCATCAGGAGTATGCATATGTAATCTCGCACACAAAACTTCAATCACATCTTTGTAGAAAACCAGTATTATGTTTTTTTTTCTTCCACTGGATACTCTCATAAAAAAATGTTAAAATAAAGCTGTGTTATAAATGTAGAAATTATTGGGGTGGGGGAGGGGAGAGGAGGGAGCAATAGGTGGAATTAGTTGTAAACATTAAGAGCAAAAGGTAAGAATCATCCATTTTTGTAGGGAGCAGGGTGGGAGGACATAACATGCAAGGATGTCAATGACTGCATAGCAAGATGAATTGAGCTGTTTCTCCTTCTGGCAAGATCATTATTTTCTACTGTTCTCTATACAGATGAACACAATAAAAACCTGCCACTTCCCTGTTCCTCATTGTAATGCACGTAGCATATATCATGGCGCTGGCAAATATGATAAACAACAAGCCACCTACGGTGTGTGGTTGTATTCAGAAGAAGGGTCCTAATTATTGTTTGCACAGACACACATTTCTCAGCCTATTGTTCATTCTGAAATGCAGTGCAATGCCAATGAATGTGTTCGTGATGAAATGAACTAGAAACAAATAGAACAATTGTTATCTTACTTCCTATATTTTGAAGAGTAGGATCATCTGATTCGTAAAAATAGCAGAATGTGGGAACAAAGCTTTTACATGTAATTGTATTTTTAGTCACATCTCTCTAGCAGTTGGTAAATTATTTTCTCAAGTAATGCAGTTTCCTTTATATTTATTGGTAGGCCGTAATCTCTCCCAGTTTTTTATACATGGTTAGCCTCAATTAAACCTCTGGTTAATTTATCATAAATTCAAATTTTTTCCTTCAATGATTGGGCGTGTCGTTGTACTCTGACTACTTCTAGTCGTCTCACTTTAAGGAGTGAACGGGATTTACAACTCACTGAATTAACAATTGCATATATAATGTAGATATAAAAACGAAACATTCCTTTTGGCTATGCCTCCACTCTCACATGATGTTTGTTTTAAGACCTATTTCACTCTCAAATCTTGATATAGACTACAAACTCATCAAGCTAGAAATGGACTAATTTGCTGGCTTTTGCAAAAGCGAAATCTAAATTTGTATCTTGATTCGAATGGTGAATTGACATGCAGACATTAAGGGCTATATTTTCTAAGCTCTTGCATTCCCTTCCATCACACAAGGCAACACAAGAGACATTGACTAAACCGTGCAAACTTAGTAAATTCAGAGTAACTCAACATAGTGAAAATTGGTGTCTTGCTTTACTCTGCATTGGAACAGCATTATATGGATGTATGACGGTACGACGCGTACCGTCACAACGCGTGCTTTAACAACGCGTCCCTTACAACGCAAGTCGTTACCGCGACTTGCGTTGGGGGCGCGGATTGAGAATAGTATAATTTACTATTCTAACACCAGTCCCCGTGGACACTAGGGAAGGTTTTGGAATAGTGAATATACTATTCTTAATCCTCTAGCGCCCTCCAGCGCAAGTCGTGGTTACGACTTGCGTTGTAATGGACGCGTTGTTAAAGCCTTGCGGAGTAAAATCCGCGTGGTAAAGGATGTTTCCCGCATTATATGGGTGGAACCTGGGAGTTCCAGGCTTCCACCCATGGATTTTGATTCATTCCCAGATTTACTAATGGTGGTAAACCTGGAACTGCATCAAAATGGTATGCCTTCCCAACGAAAATGTAATGAGGAGAAATATCTTTATTTCTACTCATTATTTCCTCTTTATATGTGTGCAGCACATATAGAAAGAAGAACATGTCTCTAAACTAAAAACCTGGCTGTTTACTAAACGATAATTAAAGCTTCTGCATCCCTTGATTTCTCCTTTCAGATGGACTTGAACTAGGCAACCCTCTCTGGTGATATTCCTGTAATCTTAGCGCCGGGACACCTCCGCTGGAGGTAGCCGTGCGCTCTACAAGCTTCTAAATAAATAAATAAATAAATAAGGAGTTCTTTTGTTCAGGTAGGCATTCCTTCTGGCACAAAAACAACCCGGCCTGTAACGTAGGCACATTTGCTCTATGGCGCAAGTTGTCTGCATTGGTGCTAGGCAGCACTCAGTGTGCCAGTGCAGGGATCAATCAATCAATCAATCATAGCATTTGTATAGCGCGCTACTCACCCAGAAGGGTCTTAAGGCGCTTGGGGGAGGGGGGTCCGCTACTGCTCGAACAGCCAGGTCTTGAGTTGTTTCCTGAAGGCGAGATGGTCCTGTGTCAGCCGGAGGTGGATGGGGAGGGAGTTCCATGTGTTGGCTGCCAGGTAGGAGAAGGATCTTCCTCCGGCGGTGGCTCTTGGGATGCGTGGTATGGCGGCGAGGGTGAGGCTTGTAGAGCGTAGCTGGCGGGTGGGTGTGTAGAAGGTCAGGCGGTCGTTGAGGTACTTGGGGCCCAGGTCGTGGAGAGACTTGTGTGCGTGGGTAAGGAGCCTGAACGTGATCCTTTTGCTGACGGGGAGCCAGTGCAGGTCCCTCAGGTGGCCGGAGATGTGGCTGCGTCGGGGGATGTCCAAGATGAGTCGGGAGAGGGAGAGAACAGAAATGCATTATATGTTAGTAGATAGGCATTGCTTCTCTTCCCATGTCACACAGCACAGCAAGTTGTCTTGCTGTGTTGCGCTGTCTGACTTTTGCATAAATCTGTCCCTGAATGTCCATGCTAATCAAAAGGGAGAGGAGGAGGCAAAGGACTAATTTCTTTTATGGGAAAATGAAGATAACAATGCTCTGAAGTTTCTCTTGCTGCTGCAAAGCATTGAATGGCTACTGACTGCAGGAAGGTAAACAGCAATATTTATCAAAGTAGAAACTTTCCATAATGGACAGCTTTGAAGGTGCAGAATCAGTCGCATCATGAACTGCAGCCTACTCCATCTTATGCTGCTTTAGGAATGTGCCACTGGTTTGAGCTTATAACCTCTGCCCATCTGTCATATGCCATTTAATGCAAATAGGAAAATAGGATGGAGAGTATTCTGTCCCTTACAGCCCTCCTTCCTTGCACTCACTAATATACACAATTAGGGGCAACCCATTTTTCTGCCTCATACAGGTTAATGAAACAGTCGATCTGTGACTCATTGTACAAGGACACTTTGCTTTGTATCTGAGTAGTTCACCTGTTATCCAAATTTTAACAAAGTGTTGTTGGACCTCCCAACAATCATGGCCTCTTTTTGAGATAACTGAAACTTATGCACGACCAGATGAATGCTTTACATTGCAGTGGTTGACTAGTTGGCATGTAGTTCCAATTTAGGAGTGTGCTAAGCAACTAAATGTTTGTATTATCAAAATACCCTCATAGTCTTCACATTATTTCAGTTCCAAAATGTCTGAGTTGTGGAGCACATAAATGAATAAAACAAAACCAAACATACATGTCAAAATGGAACATGGATACAATGAACAGAGTGCAAAGAAAATCAAAGACGGCTCGTAAGTATGGAATAACTTACAAAATTAGTCATGCCCTCCAAGAGCTGGTGAATTTCAAAACCTCAGTATTTGAAGGTGGTTTATTAGTAAGTGCAGGTAAGTACCTACAGCTAGTAATAACCCCACAATCATAAATAAGGTCCAGTCATCTCTCAATAAATGAATCCTGGCTCAACCCTTTATAGCTTGGCTGACGGAAGACAGGCTTAACTTAGGAGACAGGAATGTATAGCATTTAATATCACAAAAACAGTAAATAAGTAAACAACACAACACAATAAAAACCCAACACCAATTTATAAAAATAGAGAATATATGTATATTTAAAATTACCCCAAAATGACAAAACTCCATTGTAGTGAACCGTAGATATGAATTTTAAAGATTTATGTTAGAAAAACGTGCTTTCTAGCACCAAATATTGTAAAGGGCCAACCACAGCTATCTGATCATGCTGGCCCAGGATGAAGTCAAAGTTTTAGGCCAACCTCGATGGTGTGCGGTTTGGATAAAATGAACAGTTAGGCTTGGTCAAGGTTTTACCTTTAGACTTAGTCAATTTGTGGAGCATTTTCACTCGACGTCGAGGGATCAGGTCCTGGGTTCTAGATTTTGAGTAGACAACAACAGCCTTCTGCAGTGTGATGCCTCAGTGAGCCCTGGAGGTGTTTGTCTTTGTTGTCGATGATGAGAAGCTCTGGAGTTTTCAGTAGGAGAAACTAGTTTGGTGAGGCCGAGTTGCAGTTTGAAGTCTCCGGCTGGATTATCGTCATCAATGCTGGTCTCCTTATGGAGCTTTTTCACAAAACTTGGTAAAAAGTTCCCAAACTCTCATATCAGCTCCCCTGAACTCCATTGCTGGGAGTTCTGACCTGCTAAGAGGTGCTTGTTCCTGTGTTGGGCCTCTGGATGTTGTTCCTGCTGCTATGTGCTAAGAAAGCTTGAAGCAACTGAAGAAGCGTGACGCATCCTCACCTGTTTCTGATGCAACATAGCTGTGCAGGAAGTATTCCCATGCATCACCACCATGCCGCTGAAGAAACTGACACAGCACCTGCCAGCAGCTGGGAAACACTGCACAACGAGTCTTGTGCACCAATATCCGAAGTTCGAGATCACCGCACCGACTTTAATGCAGTCCCTGCTGTGCGGCTGCAAGAATCGATGCATAGGGGTATTGTGGCTGGAGAGATCCACGCATCGCTGTTGCTGCTGCCGCATCGAGATCCAACACCTCCCAAATCCCCATGCATCGAGGTGCCGAGTCTACTGCGGGCCGCAGTACGAAACCAAATCATCACCTCCCCGTACAGTAAGAAACCAATGCATCACCTCCTCTTCAGTAAGGAAATGATGCTTCACCTCCCCTGCGTGGCAGTAAGGAACCAATGCATCACCTCCCCTGGAGCAGGGAACTGACGCATCCCTTTTCCTGTGCGAAAGGCACAAATGCATCACCTTCCCTGCGTCTGTTTTTGCTTATGATTTTGACGCATTCAAGTTACTTGGTGTTGAAAGTGTTTCATCTATAGTTTGCTATGGACAGAACTGTTTTTACCTTTTGAAAGTCATATCTGTATAACTGTATGTTGGATTCTTGTCATTTTGGTCTTGCTTGGTTAGGATAAAGTTTACTTAATTTTCTAAACTGGTGTGGTGTTCATTTGACGTATTTTCACTGTATTACTGTATGTGTGCACAAATGTATTACATATTGCCTCTGAGATAAGCCTGTCTGCTCTTGCTAAGCTACCAAGGGGAAGAGCAGGGGTTGTCTGAGAGCGTAACGCCTGACTTGAAGCAAGGGTCCCCACATTTGCCAATGAGAGACCCCCCATTTCTAACAAGGGGAACCTTCAGACCTCCCATATTTTTTACCATTCTAACTAATGAGACACCCCAACTAATGGGGGGTCAAGTTGCCATTCTCTGCCATAACAACTTCCTGGGACTACTTTTGTCCCAGAATGCTCATTTCTCCAAAAATCAAAATGGAGAAAATGTCTCCTTGGAGTGCAGGTCTGGCTAACCCTACCCGCAGGTGAGGCTAGCGTTTCCCTATAATCCTCTTCCAGACACTCTCCTAGTCTAATTGGGGAGGGTTTCATCTTCCTGGGGATTAAGCAAGTGGGGGCTTGCCTGCGTCCTGTGACATCTGTGCTTCTACCTTTGAGGTTCAATTTATCTCTCTAGCCCCTTCCTATCCCTGGCTTCTCCTGAAAGCAAATCTCCTACCACCAATGGTTGTATTGTTTTAGCCCCAGGCCTCTTCACACCTACTCAGGAAGCAGCTTGGCTCAGGCTATTGGAGGCTCGCTAATCAGAAGAGGCTGCTACAGGGCTGGTTTAGGTAACTTCATGAAAGTAAGAACTTAAACTACTTTCCTGCAACAGTTTGGATAAATTCAACCTTGGCAAGTTGTTGAATTTATTGTAACTATTATTTTAATACTTTGAATTGTGTTGCCTGTTAACTCCTGCCAAAAATTAGACTTTATTAGGTTTAATAAAGTCTTCCAATGTTAGCCTATGGACCTAGCAGGGCTACAATGGGGAAAAACAACTTTGGCTGTTTTCTCACTCACCAGAACATATAAAACATATTTTATAATGTCTCTGCTTTTTATAATATTGCACCCTACCCTGGGGGCCCCTAGCCTGCAAGGCAGGGCTAGTTTATAAAAAGTCACCAGACTTCACAGCAGTGCACACTTAAGTGCACTAAGTCCACTGCAGTCTCTAAATATACACACCTTACCGTATACTAGGGACTTACAGGCAGGTTGTTTTAGCCAATAATAATCAAACCAATTACTATATTTCTTTCAAGGACGGAGCACTGTCCCTGGGCCACGTTAACAGAGCCCAGGTCACTTCCAGAGTCAGTAACCATCAGTTTCAGTTACAAAATGAGAGGGCTGAGGGCAAAAAAGAAAATTTTCCTAAACTCAGCCTATATCTTAAAGACTAGTGTTGCACAGTAGGAACTACTGCCTTTTTCACAAAAACAGTTTGGGGAATGTTTAATGGAGTATTTCCTGTGGTCTGCTAGATAAGAGGCATATTAGCTTGGGATAATTCAGAAGTAGAGTCCTCTGCAGAGAGGCCATGTTGTCTTAGTAACCTTTGTGGGCTCAGTCCATTCCTGCAAGATGAGTTTCAAAAGGTATTGCTGCATTGTAAGCTGCAGCTGGGAAGTTCGTTTTACAAGTTAGAATATCTTTAGACTGCCAACTATTTCCTCGGTTTCTACAAAGATCTTGTGGGATTTATATAGGGCTGTGAAAATAGGCTGTATTACTCCAGTTGCAACAAAATAAGCTAAGAGTGCTGTCCTCAAGGATGCAATTTGTGTCATCAATGATGTCATTTAACATGACATGAGTGATGTAATATGTAAGGTCATAAGCAGTGCATGGAGGTGGTCCAAGTCATAGTTAGCTCAATGAACTATAACTGATACATTTCAGTGATGTTTTGTTTTTTAAGCATTTTTTTGTGTTATTTAACACCTAACTATAACACCACTATCACCTTAGTTTTTTTCAGTGACTTTCTAGGGGTTTCTTAATGTAAGCTGAAAGTAAATATATATATTCTACAAAAACATATATTCACTGAAAAAAACATAGGATTCAGGGGTGTTATAGTTAGCTGGACATTTCACTCGTACAAAACATCACTGATGACATCACTGATGACATCTCAAATTACATCACTGATAACATCGCTGATGACATCATCCAGTGTATGTGGTTTTTGTTTGCATAAGTGGGTAGGATGACTGCATAAGTGCATAGGGTGTGTACTAGTGTGTAATGTCGATGTAGGTGTATAATTATATTTAATAGTATTCTATTGTTCTTTGTTAGTATGTATGAGTGAATCTATAGGCAAGTGTTTAGATGTGTGTGTGTAGATCTAGGAATCACTGAGTGGGTTTTTAGAAAGCTGTATTGGACTGTCATTGGATTCAAATATGGTACTCTGTATTTTACAGTGAGTGATGAAAGGTTATACTAGTGTATGATGAGGTGTATCTGATTGTCAAATGCATGATGTCATCAGTGATGTCATTTGAGAAGTCATCAGTGATGTCATCAGTGATGTCACTGTCTATGTCATGAATGATGTTAATTGTGACATCATCAGCAGTGGATTGCAGGTGCGCGAGTTATACTTAGATTAACTAACTATAACAGAGGAATTTCAATGGTTTTGTACGAGTGAAATGTCCAGCTAACTATAACACCACTGAAATCTATGTTTTTTTCAGTGAATTTGAAAGGTTTTTAAATGCTAATTCCCAACTATAACCCGCCTGAAACCTATGTTTTTTTTTAGTGAATTTCACAGGTTTTTGAAATGATAATACCTAACTATAACCTACCTGAAACCTATATTTTTTTCAGTGAATTTCAAAGGTTTTTTAAATGCTAATTCCTAACTATAACCTACCTGAAACCTATGTTTTTTCAGTGAATTTCAAAGGTTTTTAAATGCTTATTTCTAACTACAATATCCCTATAACCTATAGTGTTTGTTGAGTAAAACATTTTTATAGTAAAAACAAACATAACAGTAGTGTTTAATAACTTATAATTATACTTCCTGGTTTTATGGTATTTATTTTTGGGACATTTCCATCTGTATTTATCCATATTTCTTTTTTTTATGATTGTATGTGTATTTACCAATATATATTTCGGGTTTTGTAAAAATATGAATCTGAAATTAGTATATTTCCACATTTATTTTACTGATAAATATGCACTCATGGCTGAAAGACTGACAGTTTTCACTCATGTAAACATTCAGATGATAAACTATACACAACGTTCATATTAAAATGTGCAAGTTTTCTTATAAAAGGATATATATTGCTCTTTAGGGCTCTTTACTAATAGTCTTTTATTGTTTTACCCTTTTACTTTTAGAAGGACAGACCTAATGGCCTACTACTCATCATTGAAAGCATTTACAAACGCTCAAAAAAGAACCCAATTTCTGTATTTATCCACACTTTAAAATAAATACATAGAGGAAAATAAATACTTTTCTGTCTGTATTTATCTGTAAAAATCAGTAAAATCATAAATCAAGGAGCCCTACTTATAATTTAAGAATATTTTCAACTTAGTTAGCAGTAATTAACATATAAGTGTGGTAAAAGTATGACACAGCACATATAATACCTGACTTTCAAGAACATCGTTCACAGCTCGATTCCAAAGTCCATCAGCATCTTAGCCCACCACTATCTCACTGTAGGTAACATCTTCCCAATGCCCCAAGCGCCCGCACACCTTTCGGGGGGTAGCTTTATGCTTTACAAATGCTGGCATTTTTCTAATTAAAAAGCATAGTGATAACAAATATTAATACATTTTTTTTCTTCTATTGTAAACAATATTTTTTTCCTATCTTCTATTTAGTTGTTTTTAATCATGAGGATGCAAAGGACACACTTTACTTGGTAACACTTTTTAAACTCTTCAATGTATGAAGATAATAAGGACCTTATACGTGTTACTATGGAAATCGAAACCTTTACAGCTTGACAGTTTGTAACTTTTCCCAACACGTGCACAAGTAAAACAGTTAAAACATTAGCATGTGTAAACTTTAAAACGTGACATCTACTTTGGCGGAGCCGAATCTTCCTTCCGTAGACTACTAAACAACCAAAAACTATATAAACCACACCTATTGTGCGATTAGTTTCATTTTCGCGAGTTATTTCTGCATCGCCAATCTGTGATGCAGGTTCCCTTTTCTAGCATCGGATTTTTGTTTTGCATCAACAAACATATTCCGGAGTTGTAAGTTGTTTCATTAAGGCATAGTAGAGAGTTATAATTTGTGGCTATTTGTCAATATTTAAACAATTATATCTAGAAAAAAGTGTTATTGCATCAGCAGCTTGTTTTCAGAAACAGATAGATTACAACACATATTGCTCCTTTTCTGGCTCCTTTCAGCTAATATATTGTGACATTCTATATTATAATATTGACGCTGTACTTCGCTTCAGAGGTGTTAGTGACCCGTCGGCGCAAACCCTAAACATTTCCATTCAACGTCACCACCTTCCAGTTGTTTGTGTGTGTTCCCCTAGGGATCATATACTGTTAATATGTATATTATAATATTAACAGTTATGCTGATTTGAGTGGAGTTCATGACCCGTCATCACAGAGAGTAAAGATATATAAGCAACATTACCATCTTCTGGTTTTTAGTCTGTTGCCCCTTTTGATCATATACTGTGAATATATATATTATAATTTTCACAGTCATGATCGCAGAGGAGTTTATGACCCGTCGCCAAGAAGATCAAACTTTTTGACCTCCCGGAGAAAAGAAGCTCAGAAAATAATTACAGCTCGACAGTATTTCGTTATGGATGTTCTGTTGAATAGATAACTTTATTTTACTTTTCTTTTTACTGTAACAATGGTATCAATCGTTATATTGTAACAGATTGTCCTATTGTTACAGAAGAGGAATAGGAGATTTGTTGACGCCATCTGTAATAGAGCTTACAAAACATTAGAACGTACTTGATCAGATATTTTTTTCAGGGAGCATATTTTACGAAATTGCAAAATAAAAAATATAGCTTTCATACATACTTTGTTATTTTAAATATTTGATAAACCCTACATTTCTGAATGTTATTTTCTAATTTCTATTCTTCTCATTTGCAGTTCCTATTCACCTTCTCCCTAAGGAATATATAGGACCAGTTCTGTATATTATAATAGTACTATCCTATATATTCTTAAGTGAGTATGTGATTTGTTAGCGGAACAGTGTGTGACCTCTAAGCACTACGACAGAACGTTCCTGAATTCTACATAATACAAATTGGAAAAATAATAATGCATACATTTCTATGTAATATGAAGTCACTTGTATTTAACTGTTTTTTTACTTTTTCTCCTGACCTCAGATAATGTAGTGCGGGAGTGTTTGTTGTAGCACTTCTATTCTACTTTATCTAAAAGTAACTGATGCCCTCTTACATTATCAAGAATATGGGGCAACACTTTTACAAACTATAGCAGAAAAAAGGAGGGTATGGCCACGCTTAACTGATATTTTATGAAATTCCATTTTTAATTGTCACCCCTTTCATATATACAGCGTCAGTTTCTGAAGAAAGTGTATTTGTATTTGCTTAATAAAAACTGTTTCAAACTAGACTGAAATGCTAAACCACACCTCCCCATAAGAAAAGTAAACACAACATTATAAGTAAATAGCGCTCCTGGGAAGTATCCCACCCGCAAACTTGATAAAAAAACACCGCAAGACACTGTCATTTTTCCGCCGTGATTTGTACACCACACGGCAATTATATAAATGGCCCTTAAAACATATAAAAACAATTTTTACCTTCATAATCCCTGTCCACCACCTTGTGACCACTGTACAGAGTTAATAGTGTCCCTAACCTATCATCTACTACTTTCTTTTCCCATACTCCTTTGAAAGTGCGTCACAAAATCACTGACAACAGTGAACCATTCCCACCCAATAAGGAGCAAACTTGTGCGCGAAACACCTTAGCCAATAAAATGTCCATGTTGTTCAGCAGAGGACGAAGGAAAGACTGCCAAAACGTCTACTTTTAATGTTTCATAGCCAATGAACATTAGGCTTTGTAAGGTCCCACTTAGAACACGTTATCCAATGAAATGCCCCTAATACTCCGCGAAGAGGGAAGGAATTGCTGACAACACTTCTACTTTCAACAGTTTACAGCCAATCAACATTAAGCTTGGGAAAGTCCTCCTTGGAGCACCTCAGCAAATCAGATGTCCCACCTACTCTGCAGAGCGGAAGTGAATGGCTGGCAACACTTCTACTTTCAATAGTTCGCAACCAACCAACATAAAGCTCAGGAAGGTCCTCCTTACAACATGTAAGCCAATTAGATGTCCTTGCTACTCTCCGGAGCAGAAGTGAATTGCAGAAAACACTTCTACTTTCAATAGTTCGCAACCAATGAACATTAAGCTTGTTGTTGGAACACCTTAGCCAATTAAACGTTACATTTGTTCCACGCACACGTACAGAACACGCTGTCCTACATATTACTAAATTTCCTGTAACAAAGTGACTCTATCCGTAACAAAAGTGAACACAAGCTAATAAATAAACATTATTCCACATTATATTAAACAAAAGACGCAATAAGCCGCATTGTTGTTTTCCCGATATAATTTACACAGCCTACTGCACCCCCCTCCCAACATGAGTGAAGCCCCGGGACTGTGGGGGCCCCAGCAAACCCCCGCTATTATTTTTATTATATTTTCCACTGACTTCTTCAACGACTAACGATTCCTATGGAAAACATTTAAAACTCCAGCACAGTAACTGTGTCGATTAGCAACATAGTGTGGTGAACTTTTGGGGTAGGGTTGAAAGGTACTGATTGTACAGAAACCATTATATTTACCCAGGATCCTCTACATGACAGAAAGGAAAGCAAAGTAAGACAGAACACTGTGTAGCAGATTAAAAACCCAATCGAGCCACTTTCGCATCACTTTTCCAATCTTAAAAATGATGCAACAGTAACGTAATGAACTTATAAATCTGCCCCTATGCACATTACGAGCAAAAGAAGTACACAACTCTTTCAATTCTTTATCAATCACAATTAGACAGTGTTGCTTCACGATTCACAATGCATTTAAATAAATACTTCGTGCCTATTTAAATGGGAAACAGGATTGTCGACACTACAAAACTTTGGGAGCCGGCATTGCTTTTCCACATGGGGACCTACTAACATGCAGCTCCCCATGTGGAAGAGCAATCTGGTTTAGATTTTGAAAGAGAGAACAGATTTCCTAGCTATGGGAGGGCGGGATGGGCACCCCGAGACACTGCAGGAGCTGGCCCTCCCACAATACATAAAGCCTCGGGGAGTGGTGGTCCCTCGGGCTTTGGGGACCTTGGAACCCAACAACCATTTTTTTTAGCCTCGGGGATGACTGGGCTTTCAAGTGCTCCAGGAGGGGGGCCACGCAACCCCCTCCCACAATACATAAAGCCGTGGGGGGTGGTTGTCCCGGGTCTTTGGGGACCTTGGAGCCCCCCAACCATTTTTGTTTGTAGCCCCGGGAGGTTGGGCCCCCCATAAAATTTAATAATTTTGCCCCGGGATTTGGCCCCCTCAGGGCTAATTATGAAAAAAGCTCCATTTTATTTATTTATTTATTTTATGGCAGAGTCCGCGCACCCTACGCCACTTGCCGTTTTTTCAAAAAAACAATGTGTGGGCCCTGGCTGTCCTTCTAGGGCCCCCTAAGCAGATCTAGAGGGTCAAAGTATTTCTACCCTGCCCCCTTTCTATGTTTTGCACACTTGTTTCACTGACTTCTTCATCCTTGCTTCTACCGAGGTACAAAATGGCTGCCAACAGTTCCTAGTTTCGAATGTTGACAACCACTTGACAGCCAATTAGTATTCAGCACCGGATCGGAAGGGTGCACTTATGATACACTCACGGTGCGGTCTGTGAGGAAGTACAATCACTCGATGATGTGTCAGGACAGTTTCCACCCTTTCTATCCCCGTCTTCCCTTCTGTATTTACAGACCGGGCATGGAGAGGACTGGCCCTTTAAGAACTTCACTTCGCCATACCAGGTGACGGAGTCACGCGGTACGGAAAGCAGCTACTTGACGGAAGAGGCGGAGAGTTATCAGCGTTCTCGAGGACCGCGGCAGAACACGAGCGAGGAGGAGACGCCGGTGAAAACGTTCCTGATACCGCCGTGGAGAACGGAGACAGAAGTCGAGGACCTGGAACGCTCACCACCGAAGAAGGAAGCCGACGGCACCGGAGGAGCGAAGACCGGAACAGAAGGGCAGCCAGACCCCACCTGGCAACGCGAGCACGCCAGCCACGGCCACCGGGGGTTGTGGCTGCACAAGGTACGGGGACATTTACATCTTCCTTGGGATCGCGGGGCAGAGGAGGGAAAGGGACGAGGTGACGAGGGAGGAACACAGTAGTTAGTGGCATAACGGCGCGTAAGAGGCTCGTTTAAAGAAACCACAAGCTCACTGGTGAAGGTTCGGTGCTACCTCCCCCTCACTTACCCAGCTCCTGCGACATACCCCATAATAGACTCCACCTTATGGTTGTTCTTGTTTTCTTGTTTTCTTTCCCGAAACCTGCACAAGCGTAACACTCCTCAAGTACAGAAGAGGACACTGTTTGGACTCCTCAGAGAAGAATTGAAATAGAGGGTGACATACTACAACAACCAGAATCCCTTGCTTTGTGTTAATTTTGGACTTGTATCTATACATTGGAGTGAGCCATTGCCTTCTTTTCTTTTGTGTGTGACTGTAAATAAACCCCAACGAGTATAAACTTCCCCAATAGTCCTGGTCTGCTTCTCCACCGCGTTACACGTGGTGTCAGAAGTGGGATTCGTCGCCTCATTATGGAGAATCTCATTCAACAATTGATACGGGGTCAGGAGAAGCTTGAATGGGCCGTAGAAAAACAAATGACTTCAGCCCAGGCCGACCGGGACCTAACGAAAGACAGTGTTGCTAATCACACCAAACAAATGTTACAGGTTGCAGATGACCGTAGGGAGTTGACAACGCAACTGCAAATACGGGCAGGAACCGGTCCAAATTTCTCCTTACAAAAATACGCCACCGGAGAGGACCCCGACGCCTTCCTTCTCAATTTTGAGAGGGCAGCGAGAGCGTCAGGCTGGCCAGAAGTAAAATGGCCTTTCTTTCTAGCCCCTCTCCTTACAGGGGAGGCCCAGGCTGTGTACCAAGTGGCCAATCCGAACGGGAATACACCATATTCGGAAATAAAAGAACTGATACTAGACCATATGGGGATGGATGCAGAGGCCTATAGAGTAAAATTCATGAAAGAACGAGGTTCCCCTGCAGATAATCCAAAAACCCTGTACTTCAAATTAAAGAGTGCCGCTGATAAATGGCTGAAACCCCAAGCTAATTCGAAAGAGGATATAATGGCCATGATTTACCTCGAACAGTTTTTGGAGGCTCTTCCGTATCCCATTCAGAGGTGGCTCAAACAAAATAAACAGCTCAGTCCAGAACAGGCCGTAGAAATGGCTACCATGTTCTACAGAGCCCAACCCCGAGCCTTAGCATGGGACAATTATAAAGCAACAAAACCCACAACTGTGCCAGGGAAAATAGAGAAAAAACCTGCAAAACCATCTTTTGAACCCACAAAGCCAAGACCGATCAGACTGGACCCTACTCCTTTACGCAACCCACAGTGCTTCGAATGCAGGGAGTGGGGACACATTGCCAGGAATTGTCC
Organism: Lissotriton helveticus; assembly: GCF_964261635.1. Lineage (NCBI taxonomy): Eukaryota > Metazoa > Chordata > Amphibia > Caudata > Salamandridae > Lissotriton > Lissotriton helveticus. The sequence continues at coordinate 1,828,922,566 of NC_136059.1, read as the reverse complement.
CAGGAAAAAGCCCCAAGAGGAACCTATGGACATTGGTTGTATTCCACGTTCCATCCTGTATTCTGCAGAGTTAGGACCTAGCTTTCACGTAAGTGTCAGAGTGAGGGGGAGGCCTGTAAAAGCCTTGCTTGATTCAGGGTATAAGCAATCAGTAGTACTTCAGTCTATAGTAGGGCCCTATAACAACAAGTCAGGAGAGACAGTGCCCATAAGGTGTGTTCATGGGGACGTCAAGGTGTACCACCTAATTGACCTTCCTGTAACCCTTCATACAGGTCAAACCATGAAGGTACGCATTGGGGTTGTCCCTACCTTACCAGAGCAAATGATCATAGGACAGGATAACCCTTCCTTCGTGACTCTAATGGAAGAGAAACTACATATAGCCAGTTCCACTGACCCTCCCCAACCCTCCTTGTTAACACAAGCCCCTTGGTTGATTGACAAAAGCTTTAGATATGCCCAAAAAAAAGGCCCGACACTGACGTATGCCTGGGAACAAGCACAACAAAACCCGTAGGTAGGCCCGATCTCTTTCCCTTACTTTTCCATACAAAACAAACTACTGTATAGAGTAGGGAAACAAGGGGACTCAGCACAATTGGTTGTTCCTCAAGCCTTTCGAGAACAAGTCCTTTTCTTCGCACATTCACACATACTCGCAGGTCATAGAGGTGCCCAAAAAACCATCCAAATGTTGTTACAACATTTTTATTGGCCTGGCATTTTTGCACATGTCCCCCGGTTCTGTAAGGAGTGTGAGGTTTGTCAAAGAAAGAACCCTTACAGACCACCTCCAGTTCCTTTACAACCTCTCCCAATTGTAGGTAACCCATTCGAAAGGATGGGGATGGACCTCATTGGGCCACTTCCACGCACAAAGAGAGGTCATGTATACGCACTGGTTGTGGTGGACTACGCAACGAGATATCCAGAAGCTTTTACTTTACGATCCCCCACAACTCAAAGTATTTCAGAGAAGTTGTTGGAACTGTTTTCCAGAGTAGGGTTCCCTCGTGAAATCCTGACCGATCAAGGGACCCCCTTTGTCTCAAAATTAATGAATCAAATATGCAAAACTCTGGACATCTCTCACATTAAGACGTCTGTATACCATCCCCAGACGGATGGTTTATGTGAAAGATACAACGCCACATTGAAGCTCACGTTAAAAAAACTCCTGACCGTGGAAGGAAAGGAGTGGGACATGTTGCTTCCGATGGCCTTATATGTCGTGAGAAGCCAAGTTCAGACCAGTCTGGGCTGCTCTCCATTCCAGCTTCTGTATGGAAGAGAGCCTCGGAGTCTTTTAGAGATCACCAAGGAGGTTTGGGAACAAGAGAAGGAGGAAGAAACTAAATCATTTCTTGAGTATACCAAGGGACTTCGGTCTCGGTTACACAAACTTAGAGAGTTCGCAGACTCTAATATCGAAAAGGCCCAGGTGAAACAGCAATTGGTGTACAACAAGGGCAAGAAGTAGCGACAACTCTCTGTCAACGACTGGGTTTTAGTGCTCATACCATCAGCTATAGGAAAAACCAAGGCAAACTGGCAAGGACCTTACAAAGTAGTGGAAAAAGTAGGCATAACATCCTATAAGATAAGGGTAGCACCCTGAAGGGTTCAACTGTATCACATAAACCTTCTTAAAAAATGGTTGGGTCCCCCCCCCCAGGACGTACAGAAAGTCGACCGACTTCCACAACCTATGACCACCAGATGGTCATAAACCCAGATTTGACTACAGAACAGAATAAGGGTCTTCATGACACTCTGACTCCTTTTGTATCTATCTTCTCTGATTTGCCCCGAAAAACCAGAATGGCAGAACATGCTATACATACATAACCAGGGAAGATAGTAAAACAAAAGCCTTATCGAATTCCCGCGGCAAGAAGACAGGCTATTGAACAAGAGGTAGAAAGCATGTTACAGTTGGGGGTCATAAAACCATCTACAAGTGAGTGGTCCTCCCCTATAGTGCTTGTACCAAAGCCGGACGGGTCAGTCCGTTTTTGCATTGACTTTCGGGCTGTCAATACAATATCAAAGTGTGATGCATATCCTATACCACGAGTTGATGAACTAATAGAAAAGCTAGGAGAGGCCCAGTACATTACTACCATTGACCTTACAAAAGGGTATTGGCAGGTGCCACTTAAAAGGGAAGACCAGGAAAAGACAGCCTTTGTTACTCCCAGTGGCCTGTACGAGTTCACGGTCTTACCGTTTGGCTTACATGGGGCACCAGCCACGTTCCACAGGCTGATGAATCAGATGCTACGACATCATCAATCGTATTCCTCAGCCTACCTCGACGATATTGTCATATTCAGCCCCGATTGGGAAACACATTTACAACATGTCACACAGGTGTTAACATCCCTGCTAGAAGTTGGGTTGCATATTAATGCATAAAAATCAAGAGCTGGCTTTAGGAAAGTAAAATACCTGGGTTACCTGTTGGAAGCCCCATTTCCATCCACAAAAAAAGAAGTAAGGGCATTCTTGGGGCTTCTTCTTATTATAGACACTTCACACCCCAATATTCTGAGTTAGCTGCACCTCTAACAGACTTGCTGCAGAAAAATGTGACGAATAAGGACATCCAACAACCTAACCCCAGAGCAAGACAGGCTTTTGCAGACCTCAAAACAGCAATTACCTCAGTCCCAGTTCTCCGCTCTCCTGATTTTTCCAAACCCTTTTTGTTACATACAGACGCGTCTGAAAACGGGTTGAGGGCTGTATTGTCTCAAACCTCCCCAGAAGGCATAGACCATCCCGTGGTCTTTATAAGTCGCAAACTGTTTCCTCGAGAGCAACGATACCCTATCACAGAAAAATAGTGCCAGGCAATCAAGTGGGCAGTGGAGAAACTAAAATACTATCTGGAAGGTGCTCATTTCCAACTCTTCACTGATCATGCACCTCTCCTCTGGATGAGTCGCAATAAGGAAAACAATCCCCGAGTCCTTCGGTGGTTCCTTTCCCTTCAGCCTTATTCTTTCACGGTCCTCCATCGGTAGGGTGAGGACAATGGGAATGCCGATTTTCTGTCTCGACTTCCTTTGTTCCCCGATCGTGAACAATCTGGTGTGGGGGTGTGTGAGGAAGTACAATCACTCGACGATGTGTCAGGACAGTTTCCACCCTTTCTATCCCCGTCTTCCCTTCTGTATTTACAGACCGGGCATGGAGAGGACTGGCCCTTTAAGAACTTCACTTCGCCATACCAGGTGACGGAGTCACGTGGTACGGAAAGCAGCTACTTGACGGAAGAGGCGGAGAGTTATCGGCGTTCTCGAGGACCGCGGCAGAACACGAGCGAGGAGGAGACGCCGGTGAAAAGGTTCCTGATACCGCCGTGGAGAACGGAGACAGATGTCGAGGACCTGGAACGCTCACCACCGAAGAAGGAAGCTGACGGCACCGGAGGAGCGAGGACCGGAACAGAAGGGCAGCCAGACCCCACCTGGCAACGCGAGCACGCCAGCCACGGCCACCGGGGGTTGTGGCTGCACAAGGTACGGGGGCATTTGCATCTTCCTTGGGGTCGCGGGGCAGAGGAGGGAAAGGGACGAGGTGACGAGGGAGGAACACAGTAGTTAGTGGCATAACGGCGCGTAAGAGGCTCGTTTAAAGAAACCACAAGCTCACTGGTGAAGGTTCGGTTCTACCTCCCCCCCACTTACCCAGCTCCTGCGACATACCCCATATTAGACTCCACCTTATGGTTGTTCTTGTTTTCTTTCCCGAAACCTGCACAAGCGTAACACTCCTCAAGTACAGAAGAGGACACTGTTTGGACTCCTCAGAGAAGAATCGAAATAGAGGGTGACATACTACAACACCAGAATCCCTTGCTTTGTGTTAATTTTGGACTTGTATCTATACATTGTAGTGAGCCATTGACTTCTTTTCTTTTGGTTGTGATTGTAAATAAACCCCAACGAGTATAAACATCCCCAATAGTCCTGGTCTGCTTCTCCACCGCGTTACACGTCATAGTCCACAGATCCACCGCGCCCGTAGATATATATATGCTTTTAACTGTAATTGTCTCAGAAACTACTGAACAGATTGACATCATTTAAGCGAAAAGCACTAGTCTGAACTTAGGATGACATCTCTGCCAAATTTGGCGTAATTCCGTTCAGCAGTTCGGGCAGTAGCAGTGGCTAAAGGTCCTGTGGGAAATTGCATGGGGAAAACACGTTTTGGGACCCCCCGTTTTTCTCAGCCCCGCTTCACGAATCACCTCGAAACTTTCAGGGAAGGAGCGGAACGGAGCTGGCCATTAGTTTTGGAAATTTTGCAAAGATTCATCAACCAGCGCCAAAGTTATTCCAAATAGAATGTTGCGGATTTCCTATGGAAAAAAGGTTCTAACTATAACTACCTACTGGCGACCACCAGTAGGTAATGTATAAATGGGAATGTGTACAAAGGTTGCAATGGAGTTATGCATAGGAATAAAGTAATAAAACAAAAAGCACCAAAATTCATCAGTTATACATAACTATCCTAAATATAACTTGTACTGCAATTGATTTCAGTCAACCCCTGGTAGGTGGCCAAAACCAGGGAGTGGCCAGCCCTTTGCCACACATGGCCTTTAGCTGGTCTCGGCATGGGGTTGGCTGCAGGGACTGTGGACAAGCTGTGCAATGAACGTCCATGGTTGATCAACACCCCACAAGCTGCCAAACTCCCTCAGATCCCAACTGCACATGTTCAGTTAAAAAATATATTTTCTTCAGTTTCACAGAACTCCACTGGCTCCCGCAAGAGTCCTGCTGGAGTGCAAGGAGACCACACTGGGCACCACAGGCCTCCTGCAGGACCTAACAAGGACTCCAGCAAGAATACTGAAGGACCAGCAGGTCTCAAAATACAAAGTAAATGTATTCATGGGCCCTAGAGTTTCAAGATACCTTGACCCTGCACCCTGTATTTTCTTTAAATATTTTTCCGTGACACATGGACCGAGTCCCCATGTCCTCTAATGGCGACTGTAATCATTTTCCTCATGTTAAAATTAGCTAAACAGGGTCCTTGATACCAGAGGACTTTTGGTTCCTGTGGTACCAAGTAGGCAACAGGAGAAAAATGCCTTGTGACAAATCAGATCACACTATTTTTTAATGTGTCGTACAATGGGAGTCCCTCAGGACCAACCATTCGGATATCTCTCAATTTTCCATAGACAGATTTACACAAATATCTAGCTTTCTGACACATTTGGGGTAATTCTGTTTAGCCACTTTTTCTCTATCTTTGTCTAAAGGTCTTGGAGGAATTGCTTGGGGAATAAGCCTTTTTGAATCCCCTCTTGTTGTTGGTCCGCACTTAACAGATCACCTCAAAACATTCCAGGTAGCAGATGAGGTGGGTGTACTTTTTATTTTGATAGCTTCCTGAATATTTGTCAAATGACATCAAAATCTTTGTTGTTGGTTTTAGTGAGTGTTTGGGATTGATCTATATGGGCAGTTCTGTTCATAGCCCTGTTGAACATTTTTTCGGAATACCCCCTGTCCAGGAACCTATCCCTAATATGTATTTGCGCCCATCTGCACTTAATGTCCGAGCTACAAACTCTACGGATACAGTGCATCTCCCCGTATGGGATGCTGTTAATCAAATGAGCAGGATGTTGGCTAGAGGCGTGGAGGACTGTGTTCCCAGCAGTTATTTTTCTGTGTAGTCTCGTTACCATCTTATTATTAACAATGGCAATTTCTACATTTAGAAACAGATATTTTCTCTACTCATCTGCGCTGAGAAGCTTAAGTCCAGGTTGATTTTTATATATATATATATATATATATATATATATACATATATATATATATATATATATATATATATATATATATATATATATATATATATATATATATATATATATATATATATGCCATTGAAAATTCTGCCAGGTTGGGTAAAAGTTACAAGCCACTACGGTTTAGGAAATGCAATCTAGGTGTGCATTAGGCAACAAAAAACACCTGTTTCGATCTCTCACGGGCTTTTGGCCAGGCATATATATTTATACACAAATATGCATATATTACCTGAAAAACATAAAGGTTAAAGTGGCATTATATTTAGCTGATTTTCTCAGTGACAAAGGTAAAGTTTTGAACTAAAAAAACACATGGAAATTTAGCAGTTATAATTAGCAGCAGTAACTATCACTAGAGCTCCCAGTTCTATGATATTCATTTTTTTTTTAAATTTCCTTACATATTTATTTTTGGGACATTTTATTGGCATTTATTCGTATTTATTTTGTGTTTTGAAAGAAAATGGAGTTGTAAAAAGGTATTCATCCACATTTATTTAACTGGTAAACGCACTCATTCTTTCATGCCTGTCACGTTCTTCCAAATTAAGCATGCAAATATATCAAAACAATATATCAAAACACTATACCCAAAAGTAAATATTAGCATTATATACACATTTTTTAACATATATATGTATTTAAGGAAATATATGAAAAACAGCATGTGGAGCGACTCATAAGAAACACAATTTTCTGTATTTGTCAACTTTTAGAAATAAATACAGATTGGAAACACATTTTTTTCTATCGGAATGTATCTGTAAAACCCAGCAAAAATGGAAAACTGGGATACCTAACTATAAATTGTGCACCTGTCATGTACTGCTTATAACCACACATACAACCTCACTTATGACATGCTCTGACATCATCTATCACATCACGGATGACATCAAATGACATCATTGATGGTATCACTGATGGCATCACTAATAACATAATCCAATGAGTGTACAGGTTTGTTTTGCAGTTTACATAATGGTGAGCAACTACCATATTAATACTACATAATTTTCTATAGCTTGGGTGCAGCTAATGGGTGTAAGTGTTAACAAAACATGTGTGCTCCTAATGCACCACAGCTGTGCAGAGGTTTTGAACATGTTATAAATGTTTGCATTCAAGACTAACTCTGTGTGCAAGTGACAGTTGACTTGCATTCATTATGCTCCGCACAACTTTTTGGGTCTGCAGGAAAAGTATCCAACAGGAGAAAGATTCTACATAATAGATACCAAATTTTGTAAGCAAGCTTGACTTATTAGAGTCAACATGATCATTTATACTTAACATGGAAGCATGTGTGCACCAGGTACTAACCTATGTACACATGCTTGTTTTGCTTCAGAAGAAGGGCTATCTGTAAAGTTTTCACCAACGTATGAAGGCTGCAGGTAGAGTGAACTTTAGCACTTTCAGATCTTGGTTTTTTGAGCAAATATTTTTTTTTTTTGCCAACAGTTGCAAAATATATACACTGTTCTTAGTAGATTCTTTTCAGTACTCCGTTGTCAATTATTCTCATGAGAGTTTCACTGTTTGTAAACAGTGTGGAATACAAAGAGTAATCACTGTTTACAGTCATCGGTTCTCTACTGATATCAACTACATTTCTTAATGAGGTGCAGTTTGTGTCAAGATTTTGAAACAGATGAGAGCTGTCCATAGTATGACATTGGCATTCCCTATTTAGATGGCTTTTCCTGAACAGTTGTATATAGATTGACCACTGTACTGAAAGAGGGTTTCCCATATATCTGAGTCATAAAAATGTATACAACAATATGTGAGAAAATGAAACTTGAATGATGTCATCAATGAAGCCATTTGAGATATCATCAGTATGATGTCATAGAACATGTCATGAGTGAAGTCATATGTGAGGTCATAAGCAGTGCATGGCGGTGGCGCAAGGTATTGTTAGTGCTACTAACTATGACTGTTTTTTTTTTTAGTTCAAAACATTAACATTGTCACTGAGAAATAATTCACCTAACTATAATGTTACTTTAAACTTTGTTTTTTTCAGTGAATTTCTATGTTTTTTTAATTGATTTTTTTATTACACTTAACTATAACGTTACTTTAACCCTTGATTTTTTCAGCGAATATCTAGGTAAAAAAAATATTGATATATTTAAAAATTCATAGATACAAACTACTCCAACAATGTTTGCGCAGAGAATGTTCAACTTCTTAGTTTTTGAAGCTCAGGTATACAAAAATATTCCCAGCACAGTTTTCATAGTCTTTGTATCTATCTTCACCTAAGTTTCATATTTATATTTCAAAAAGATACTGATCAGTTTTTCCTATTCTGTAAACTATGTTTTTCACTACGCACATCTATTTTTAAGCTTTGTAATCTCTCTCACAGGAGACTTGTAAGATGGCAAAGTTATACATTTTGTTCTAATATGATGTACAGAGCTCTTTTTCACCAGGTGTGTTATTCTTGAATGCTAATGTTTAATAATGAAGTCAGTACAGTATGTATTTTGCATTCATTATTTTGTTTACAAAGTTACAGCCCTCACGAGACGATTGTATGAGCCGAACACACAATACCCTCCGTTGACAATGAGAGGGCTGTTCTTCCGATCGTGAATAGTACATTTAGAATTAAGTTCCTAATACATTATTTTTGCACTTCTGAAGAAAGTAAGACATGAGAAGTGTTAATATTGTTGAATCTCCCAGGCCTCTCATGAGGCACCAGTGAGATGCCTGGGAGAGGAAAGACATCCCAAGGAAGGACTGCAATTGGTTCATATGGATCTCTTTATTTAGCAATGAAAGATTCCTTCCTTGTTGCATCACTGGCCCATTTGGTTTTTATGTTATTACACTCTTTTGACTACCTGTGTGACTTTGCTGATTTTCTGTGATCAGAATGTCATCATCTGATTCAGATGAGAACTCTACTCTCCTTCCTGCAAGGCAGCTACTTCAGCCATCCAGTTAGTCCTTGGTCTAGCAATTTCTTCAAATGAGGCCTGGTGGGAGGAACGTGCCTTGAAAATATGTAATTTGCAAGATATGCAAAAAATAATTCAGAAGGTACAGCCTGAACAATTAATGTATGAGTGCCACTGGGATGTGGTGACATTTGAAAGCTCTGTACCCTAAATGCCTTGCTCGGGCTGAGTTATCCAATCCTGATAACTCATCAGGGGCAAGTGAAAGCAATCTGGTATTAGTGTTCCCTATAAGGGAATAACCACACATCAAAGCATAAACAAATGTAAGGCAACCATTTAATCAGGGCCCATTGAAGTCAAGATTGCTGTACATACAGCAGGGGTGCTATAGAGACCAATGCCACTCACTACCAAAGAATGACTAGAGCAGATCGGAACGACGTGCCGAAACAAATATCAAAATAGAAAGATCAGCGAAGCACAACCCCATAACAACTGTTAAGGGTCTTGTCAGTCTCAAGATTATTTAATCAAGAAGTCAACCTATGAAAGTATAGGATACAGTAATGACATGAACAAATTTCCAATTGCATCCGAACAAGATGACCAAATTAGGGTATTTGTGCGTGTAGTTTTCTTTATTCGTTGTTTAAATTCAAGCATGAAATGCAGCCAACACGTGTTTCGTCTGTACAACGTTGGTACTCAGATTTTCTCAAGGCTATAAGGTGGTCGGAGGTATCATAAATGGTTCAGGTCGCTTGAAGATAGAAGGTCGGTAACAACAATATATAGAAATTTCAGATGGGCTGAAGCAGAGAGGCCCCAGCATAAGGAACGGGACGGGGGTAGGGCTCCAATGTTATGTAGAGGCTCATCTAGTGTAAAATTCCCTCTAGCATCAGAGCATGAATGTTCCAAGGTAAATCTTTATAAAATCAGAAAATACATAGAAACAGTCCGAAATGATGTGGTCCCAATCTTAGGTCAAACAATATGGAGCACGACCCGGGAATTCAAACACGTGTTTCGTCTGTACAACGTTGGTACTCAGACTTTCTCAAGGCTGTAGACACAGATAATATGAACATAAATCTAACAGATAATAATAATGAATTAAACAAAGCACTATTAATGGACATGATACATGATCAAGTACTCAGGAAAAAGAGAGGGAAGGACCACAGAGAATAAGCGTGAGGAAGAAAGTTTAAGTTGTGATACAGCTCCCAGCAAAGATAAAATTATCAGAAGTGCTGATAAAAGAGATGGTGTCCAGAAAAGACATAAATAGAAATGAACACCAAACACAATCCTAGGGTGTCACATGTACCACCTAGGCTGTTTGATTGAGCATAGTGGGAAGCTCGAAAGTGATATAACATACCAAACTAGTCACTCGATACCCATTGGGCATTAACATACTGACAATTCATTCGTGGACATGAAAAGAGAATCCATTTAAGTGAAATATGTGCGGCATGCAGTAATTGAAGAACTAAGTAGATGAAAACCACCTATAAGGGGGTCAGAGGTATCATAAATGGTTCAGGTCGCTTGAAGATAGAAGGTCGGTAACTATAATATATGAAAATTTCAGATGGGCTGAAGCATAGAGGCCCTATAAATGAACAGTAAAGTATGAAAAATGTATTCTATCGAGGTATGATTTATAGCACTGTAAAAGAATAATAAGAGATGGTCAGATCTTGAAAAATAGTCATCGTGTCTTAATCGTGTCATTATATTAGAAACATACAAAGCTTCAAGGTGCAAGTGCATCATATTTGAGCATGCACCTATGTAAAATATTCAAAATATTGCTTAAAATATACGAAGATTCGGTTGTAATTCATAAAACCACAACAAAGTAATTGGGACATTAAGTAATGTGAACCCTCTAACGTAAAAGTGAATAAAAGTCGTAGCATAATGACAGATCGGGGTCACCGGTAGCTCAGTCTATATTGGAGTATGAGTAGAAAAAGAGTCTAAAATATGAACCCTGAGTTGCTGGTGTGACCACGTGTAGGGCATCACCATAAACTCATATAGAGGCCGAAAAAAGGCAAAAACAAGCCTCTCCGCCCCACATGTGAATAATATTATGAGTGACGCTCACCCAGCATAAGGAACGGGATGGGGATAGGGCTCCAATGTTATGTAGAGACTCATCTAGTGTAAAATCCCCTCTAGCACCAGAGCATGAATGTTCCGAGGTAAATCTAAAGAAGTATAAGAGACAAGGTGTTATCCCCGTATCAGGATTGTAAAAACAATTGCATAAGCCCAACCTATAAATCAGAGCTCACCTTTATAAAATCAGAAAATACATAGAAACAGTCTGAAATGATGTGGTCCCAATCTTAGGTCAAACAATATGGATTGCGACCTACATGTTATAGCTCCGGGTCTGAAAATGCAGCCATGTTACTTAATATTTGTTTTTTTTCAGTGATTTTCTAGAGGTTTTTTAATGTAAAGCTAGTCCATGTACACGTCCTACTATGCACAACTATCATCTGAGAAAGAGGTCAAACAGAAGAGGCTAGTCCATGTATACACCTTACTAAGTACACCAGTCATCTGAGGCAGAGGTCTCACTATGGAGACCAGTCTTTCTCCATACAGCCTACTATGCACACCCATCATCTGAGAGAGAGAGGTTTGAGAGGTTACTCCTTGCACACACCCTACTACACACATCATCAGAGATAGAGGTCTAATAGAAGATGTCCGTCCAAGTACACATCCTAATACGTACACCTGTGATCTGAGAGAGAGGATTTAGTGCAGAGCCGTTCTCTTTCCATACACCCTACTACGCAAACCCACTATCAGAAAGAGAGATTTGGAAGGAAAGAACAGTCCATGTGCACACCTTATTATGCACTCCCATTATCTGCGAAAGAGGTGCGGAAAGAGAGGGCAGTCCATGCAGGCAGCCTACTATGCACACCTTTCATGTAAGAGGGGTCTGAAAGAAGAGGCCATTCTCTCCTCACATCCTACTATGCACACTCCTCATCCAAGAGAAGGGTGTCACTGGAGAGGCCAGTCTCTCCATATACACAGTACATATATCTGTCATTTTAGAGATGGATCTAAGTGGAGAGGATACTATGTCTCACATACAGCTATGTCCCTACAATTTTATTACAATTCTGAGAGAATCTCAATAGTAGTTCACATGCTTCAAGGACATGTGTGGGCAAATATTTTCGCTCCACTGATGGACTGTGCAGAGTTTTGCCCCCTCCGCCTTTCTGCTTGGAACGTGGAGTTCCGACAAAACTGCCAGCAGAGTTTTTTCTCTCACGCAGCTCACCAACGTTATGTTGGCAAGCACAAGTGAGAATTTGCTTCCTCTAGCAAAATGTTTGGATGCCAGAAATGCCTCCCAAAAAGATTTCTCAACATAGGCGGTTGCTGCAGGTCATGACCGTTCACACTGAGCAAGCTTCTGCTTGAGTGAAAAATCTGCTCAAGAGGCAGAAAGAAGCAGGTCCCTCTAGTGCTCTGTATGGTGCCATTAGCACTGATGTTACAGTGCAGAACAAGCTCCCAGTGCTAAAAATCAGTGTGAGAAGCACAATGTGCCAAATTCCACCCACTAGCAGAACTCTGTGGAATCTTATGGAGTTTTTAAGTAACTCCTCAGAATTCCGCAGAATAAAACCCCATGAGTTCTGCCCACCCCGACATATGGGTCGATTATGAGGGACCATCCGCAGGGGCAGCGGCGTTCCCTCCATTGGAATTAGGATGTGACTGCCACCCCCGGCAGCACCCGCCGCAAAGTTAACAATGCTTCCGCATTGTGCATGCAACTACAGGGGGGTACCATAGGTACCCCCCATGTGCACAATCCCACGCCCCCTTCACCCTGGGGGCACGCAACGGGCCCCCAATGCAAGGACCGTATGCCTTTTCGTGGCGGCATTGCCGCCACGGAAAGGCATAGCCCACAGCACATCCTAATATGGCTGCCGGTGTCTGATAGACACCACCACCATATTAGAGCTTTTCCGCCGCGGTCGCAAAGGTGACCGTGGCGGAAAAGCGGCGGACGGTCTTCCCGTCCGCCACGGTCCCCCCACCATTGTAATATGGCGGGGGGAAATAGGTGGCAGAATGGGCAAGGATGGCGGACGGATCGTGACCGCCTGCATGGCGGTGGCGATCCATCCGCCATTCTAATTGACCCCTATGTATGGGAGCATCATAGGTCCCGTAACTTACATAAGAAAAGTACAGGGTAGCTGTGAAAAAAGCTTTATCAAGTGACAATTTGTCCATCTGTATTTTTTGTGCTTTTTTAAAATTGTTTTACTTTTTGCATTGTTTAATAAAAGGATAGAACAAAAGCAAGTAACTGGGAGCAAATAAACAACATCTCTTACAAAACAAAGAGGAGAAGAATGTAGAAAAAAACTACAGTCTAGGTATACAGTTATAATCTGGGGCAAACCTATCCCATGCAGCCCTGCTAATCTCATGAGAATAAATAATCTGCTTGCTTAAGCAGCAAAAAATGCTTTGTTCAGATAAGCAGAGTTGTTATCTGCTTGAGCTTTGAGTACCTGGGCAGGCAGTGTGTCATGCCCTGCAATAGCAAATAGCAGTGTTCCGAGGGTAAGTACCCCGAGACACAGCAGGATCCAATCCTGGGAGATGGTGTTCCCCAAGGCTTTCGACTGCTCCAGAATGGAGACCACGCGGCCCTCCTCCCAAAATATAGAAAGACCCAGATGATGGCTTAGATGATGAAGGCTTAGACAGACCTTTGAGCTCCCTCACCCAGTTATTTTGTAGCGCCGAGGATTGACAGTCCCTGGGCTACAGGGCCCCTCTGGACCACCATTAAATGTAATATTTTAGACCCCTGGATATGACCATCCCAGGTAGCCAATTTTTAAACAAGCACAGGAGCCCGCGCTTCTTTTTCTATTTTTTTACGGCGGATCCATGCACATAGCACACATTTCTCAGTTTTTTCAACAAAAATAAAATAAAAATTGGGGCCCTAGGGATCCCTGTGGGACACCCTTAGCAGGTCTAGAGGGTCAAAATATTTCTTACCTGCCCCCTTTATACAACACTTCCTAGTTTCGAATGCTGACAACCACTTGACAGCCAATTAGCATTCAGCTCGTGATCGGGATGGTGCGCTTAGTGTGCGCATAAGATACGCGCATCCACCAAGGCCATAGATATATATGTACATTTAATTGTAATTTTCCAAGGAACTACTTAACAAATTTACACCATATAAGCAAAAGACACGAGTCTGAACCAAGGACAAAAACTTTGCCTAATTTGGTGTAATTCCGTTTAGTCGTTCGGGCTGTAGCCGCGATGAATGGTACCTATTGAAAATTGCATGGGGAAAACACGTTTTGGGACCCCCCTTTTTTCTCAGCCCCCACTTCACGAATCACCCCGTGACTGTTTGGGGACGATTCATCAAGCGGGACCGAGTAAAAAGGGGGGTCCGAAAAAAACGTTTTCTCCATGTTAATTCCCAAAAGAATTTTGAAACAGGCTACAGCATGAACTGCTGAACAAAACTACACCAAATTTGGCAAAAAGGTAGGTCTTCATCTAGAAAGCATGCTTTTTTTAAATGGTGTGAATCTGTTTGGTAGTTGCTGAGAAATTCAAAAAATAAAACGGTATATATCTGAGCACCGAGGAGGCGTTGCGACTTCCTCCAAGCATGAGCTTCATTCTAATTGGCTGCCAACACTCCAAACCAGGAAGTGTTGGCAGCCATCTTGTGACTGGGCAACAGAGTCACAAGAAAAAGGTTAAAAAAAGGTAAAAAAACAAGAAAAGGGAGCAGAGTAGAAACACCCTGACACCCTGACCCCCAAAAATATTTTTCTTTAATAATTTCAGCCGAATTCGTGCTGGGTGCGATAATCCGGCTGAAATTATTTTTAAAAAATGAGTAAACCCTGGGGACTGCCATTTCCCCGGGGTCCACCACCACGGGGAGGGCGGGGGCCTTACGGGCCCCCTCAAGCCCTGGGGACCGCCACCTCCGTGGGGCTTTATTAATATTGGGTGGGGGCATTATGGGCCCCTCCAAGCCCCGAGGACCACCACCTCCCCGGGGCATCGAATATGTAAATATGAGGGTCCGTTACAGATCCCCGGCCCCAGGGACCACCACCTCCCTGGAGCTATTTACATGTTGGATAGGGGCCACATGGCCCCCTTCCCTATTAATATATTTTTAGAAAAGGAGGCCATGCCCCGGGGCAGGGGGTCCCCAGGGCCAAAATCAGCCTTGGTAGGGGGGCTGGGCGGCCTCCTTTTGTTTTTAATTTGATTTTTAAAAAGGGTCAGGCCCTGGTGGATGGGGTCTCCAGGACCCCAAAAAAACTAAAAGAAGGGGGCCACACAGCCCCCTACTAAAAATATATATAAAAAAATAAACCAGCAACTTGACGGAGACCCTGCCCCCTCCCTGACTGACTCTGCAAATGAGCCCCCCAATTTAGAACGTAGCAGGAGGTGCGCTTGCAGAGTGGCGGAGAAAGGGGGCATGGCCTGTGTTCACCTCTCAGCAATCCCACTGTGTGGGGCTTACTGGAGGTACGAGGTAGGCTAGTTGGCCCCTAAGCACCCCTAATGAAGGGGACTTCCATCCCAATCGAAGAGCGCGCCAGGGAGCGCATTTGCGAGTGATGGTCAAAGGGGGAGTGGCCTATTATGAGAACTTAGCAATACTGCTGTGTGGTACTTACTGGGGGTAATAGGAGGGGTAGCTGGAGACCAAGGATGTCCTTGGGAGCCTAGTACTTCTCTTCTCCACCACTCTGTAAACGCTCCTCCTTGCAGACTACAGGATGGGGAGGAAGTCTACTTTACCCCTGAGGGACTCTGGGTCCAAGAAGACCTTCTGGTACCTCCTGTAATTCCTATGAAGCAGAATTCCTGAGCGCTTTCTCCACCACTCTGCAAATGTGACTACTAGTTAAAGAAATGTTTGTAATGTAATAGGTTTTGCATTTGCGAGAGTTAGAGCTATTGGTGTTGTAAATGTAAAAAACCTGTAGACATGTTTTTGGGAGTGGAGTGGATGTACGTTGTGTGTAGTGGAATTATGTGGTATATTGTGCAGTGAAATTGTGTGGATAGAAAGTATGTGGTAGTTAGTGTATAGGAATTATGTAGAGTGGTATTATGTGTTCTGGAGAGTAATTATGTGGTATGGTAGTCTGTGTCTTCTGTAGTCTTCCTCGTTTCCATAGAAGCTCAACTATGAACTCAGTGAGACAAAAAAAAGAAGGAATCACTGAGGAGAACTTGTGAACCTAGTCAGAAGTATGAGCAGGGCATCTGGAATTATGCGACTTTTTGGCTGCACCGACTTTCTTTTTTTTTTTTTTTATAACTTTTTTTTTATTAGCGACACAGGTCACAAAAGTATACAAACAAAGCAGAACAAGCAGCACGAGAAAATATAAATACAAGAAAAAGTAGTCTAAACATATACAGAATAAACATTAGATCATTTCACTAGTTCTGCGAGCAAAATAAATACATGCATCGTTGCTAGTATACAACATAAATCAGCAGCTATCTAAATAATAGATAACTTTCACCTAAAGTAGAAAAGACCCCCAAATCTTATCAAATTTAGCTAGTGACTTAGTACCCCTGAGCCTAGCCAGAGCCAGTTCCATATATAAATTTCGTTAAGCAGTGACCACCATTCCAATATGTGGGAAGAGTTAGGAGAGATGCAGGCACGCGCAATTGTGAGTTTGGCGCAAGACACCGTAATAGTAATTAGGGATCTTTGTAGAGTGTTCCCAGCATTAGTGTCTAACAAAACTAGCACTGAATCTAAAGAGAATGAACCCCCTAATTTCAGTACGCCGACTTTCACACAATTATACATTTTCTGCAGTAGCCACATAATTCATCATCTGGTTCCTAATCTGCAGATTTGAAAAAAAGTAGCCTTGTTTCTAGCTCAAACGGCTCAAACGTTACCAAAAATGTAGCAACAAGTGTTACAGTGTGGTGGCAGGCCCTTTGCAAACCTAGAATGGTCACCTCTTACTTATAGCTAAATGTGCGTTTTTAATTTGTAGTAATTGTGTGCAAGCCACTTTTGCTTCCTTCTGCACCTCTCTTGCCTCTTTCTACATTTCTGTTTCTTTTTTCTACACATTTCTGTTTCTGCAATTCTCTTGACTCTTTTTTGCAAATCTCTTCTACTTTCTGGACCTCTCTTCCCTCTTTATGCACGTCTGTTACCTCTTTCTGCACCTCATTTGCTTCTTTTTATACCCCTCTTACCTCTTTCTGCACCCTTCTTCCCTCTTTTTGCGCCTCTCTTGCCTTTTTCTATATCACTCTTAGGTCTTTCTGCACCCTTTCGCCTCTTTTCGTACCTCTGTTACTTCTTTCCGCACTTCTCTTCCTTCTTTCTGCACTTCACTTGCATCTTTCAGCACCTCTGTTGCTTATGTTATGCAGATCTCTTGCCTCTTTCTGTACCTCACTTGCCTCTTTTTGCACCTCTGTTGGTTCTTTTTGCACCAGTCTTGCTTCTTTCTACACCCCACTTGCCTCTTTCTGCACTTCTCTTGCTTCTTTCTAAACCTCTGTTGCTTATTTCAGCAATTCTCTTGTTTTAGAAATGGGATCTCTGGTTGGCTGAGGCTTCTGCCAAAGCCAGGCAGAGACCACCACTCTAGTTAGGGCAAGGCAGTTACACTCCAAAGATAACCCCTGCTCACCCCCTTGGTAGCATGGCACGAGCAGTCAGGCTTATCCCGGAGGCAGTGTGTAAAGCATTTGCACACGCACCCACCAGCAACAACATCCCAGGCACCCTACAAAAGGAACTCCACACAAGGTTATATCAAAAATAGCCTTTGTATTCTCAAAACACATTAGAATAGTAAACATATTATGTACACTGTGCCCACTGGCACGGGGCAATATTTACAAGGGATTATGTACACCTTACAGGGCCACATGGACCACTGTCAGAACCATCACAAGGTGAACTTGGTAAAAGTAAAATAGGTCATAAAACGTGCAACCAGTAAACACTGGTAGTCAATGTACTTTGTATCAGTCTGTGACATAAACTACATTATGCACAGTATCCCACAAGTCTAAATACATTAGACCCTAACCACCTAAGTATAACTCACTCTAGGGGCATAAATCACACAGGGTAGTATAATCTCCCTAACACAAACCTAAAGTAGGCAAAACAACCTCATAGTCATAAACCATATCGAGAGATATCAAATAGGGTGCGTAAAACATACTATACACAATACATTTCCTAGCACCAAAAGCATTAGCACATAAATCACATTAGGGCCTGGCGCCCTATAAATGTAACAATCCCCCTGGCCAACTGGCCATCTTGGAAAGGGGGTTCAAACGCCCTATGTCCCAAAGTCAGGGCTGCTGCCTAGGCAGCGAAGGTCAAGGGTGCACCACTGCGCAAAACCTAAACGTTCCAGCTGTCCACTACTTGCTGGGCAGCTGAGAACAATACCAGGGCAGCCTAAACGATGCAGCTGGGACAAAATGCTGCGCCACTTCTGTCCCTCTCAGGAACTCTCACTCGAATTGCACCTAAACGGTGCAGCTGCCCACTACTTGCTGGTCAGCTGTAAATTAGTAAAGGCAAATGGGGCATGGGCTCTCAGTGGCCCTGGAAATCAATGTGCCCCCGTTGGAGCCATCTGGCTCAGAAATCAACTATACCCCAGGGAGCACACAGGCTCATTAAATAATGAGGGCTCCTCCAAGGGAAAGAACATGCCCCTGAATAATGAAGCATGGGCCCCTCAGGGCCCAGGAACACAAGTATGGCCACGTTTGAGCGGCCGGCTGCAGGACGGGGCCTCTCAGGAAAGCACGGTGCCCGTTCTGGCACCTCACGAGGTTCTGTAAAACAATAGCTGCCCCATCATTGGAGCGGCCCACTGAGCACACGGGCCGCTCTGACTCTGTGCCCTCACTGGCACCACATCCGTCGCGCCCCCAGGCCCCTCCTCACCGCCTCTGGTCAGGGGAGGCTCTCTACGTAGAGGCGGCGGTGGCAGGCACCTGCAATGTGCCTTGCGCCCCCCTGCAAGCAATAGGCGGCGGCGCTTGCGGGGCTCGCTCTCCTCACGAGAGCCCCGCCTTCTCCATGCGCCAGGTTTCACCCGGTCCCCCGTCTCTGGACCGCACCCGTCACTTCTGTCCGGCGGCCCCACCCACAGTCAGGTGGGCCGCAGACCGGTGATTCCTTGGGTGGCGTCAATTGAGGGGTAGGCTCCCCTGGTCAGAAGAATAAAGTTGGAGCTCCAATAAATGGGGTGGGCACCCGTATGCATTTCAAATCAACAACGAGGATGCAGGGTGGGCACCTGCGCCATAAAGCAGCCTAATAAGCGGACAAAATGCAGGGTGGGCACATGCAAGCTAAAATAAGCGGGGGGAATCCCTACGATGGAGACTCCCTCAGCCAGGGCTGCAGCTCCACGCTGCTCAGCCCCCAGGCTCTCAGGCAATATCAAACCTTGGCAAGATAAAGAAGAGTAACAGGTCCAAGAACTCCATCAGGCATCCAGGGGCAGGGCAGGGCCCAGGGAGGCAAGTCTTTCCCTTGGCCCCAGCAGCAGCACGCCCCTGGTAGATTCAAGAAGCAAACAAGAACATTGATTTGGGGTCACAGACCCTTATTTATACAGCTTTTTCCCTTTGTGACACAGCACAGGGTTAGAAGGGAACCAGATACAACTGGTTCAGGGGTATTGGAACACTTTGTTTTGCTCAGCTCCTCTCCTCTATTGACAGGACAGGCCAGGGACATCAGACGCACCACAGGGGGTGGAGCCAGCATTGTGGAGGGGAGGCCCAGCCCTATTCAGGTCCCAGGTGCAACTCCTCCCTCCCATCTGCATGCAGATCTCCCTATTCACCACGGGGCAGACCCATCCTGGCTCCTGGAGCTAAGCACACAAGCCAGCCCCTGTCAATCACAAGCCAGCCATACAATTCACATCAGGCAGGCAGACACTGCACACAGAAAGGCTAACTTCTAAAAGTGGCACTTCTCCACTAGTTACAATAAATCTGCGCACACCATCGCGCAGCATTTAATCTCACGAGTTCGCACATACCAAACTCACCCCTGCACTCCTCTCACATCAGGAATTACCATGGACACACATATCCCCCATGCATTCCTATGGGAGGGCAGGCCAATCTCACCACACACTCAGAGAGCGCACACACTTTACACTGGGCCACAGTGCTAAAGTGCGCAGAGACCAGAAATCACTACCACTATGTCATATTAAAAGGCAAAAAGTTCAGGAGTGAACCTGCCAAAAGAGCCTCTTTCTGCACTTCTCTTGCTTATTTCTGCACCTCTCTTATGTCTCTCTGCACCTCTGTTGCCTTTTTCTGCACTTCACTTGCTTCTTTCTGCACCTCTGTTGGCTCTTTCAGCATCACTGCTGCTTCTTTCTATACCTCTTTCTGTACCCCTCTTTCCCATTTGTGCTACACTCTTGCCCCTTTCTACACCTCTCTTCCCTCTTTCTGCACCACTCTTGCCGCTTTCTGTACCTCTGTTGCTTCTTTCTGCACTTCTCGTGGTTCTTTCTGCACTGCTCTTGCCTCTTTCTGCATCCATCTTGCCTCTTTGAGCACCTCTTTTGCTTCTTTCTACGCTTATCTCTCCTCCTTCTGCACCCCTCTTGCCTCGTTCTGCATACCTGTTGCTTCTTTCTGCATTTCCCTTGGTTCTTTCGGCACTGCTCTTCCCTCTTTCTGCATCCATCTTGCCTCTTTGAGCACCTCTTTTGATTCTTTCTACACTTATTTCTCCTCTTTCTGCACCCCTCTTGCCTCTTTCTGCATACCTGTTGCTTCTTTCTGCACCTCTCTCGCCTCTTTCTGCACCCTTCTTCCCTATTTGTGCAGCTCTCATGCATCTTTCTACATCTCTCTTCCCTCTTTCTGCACCACTCTTTACTCTTTCTGTACCTCTGTTGCGTCTTTCTGGACTTCTCTTGCCTCTTTCTGCACCCTTCCTGCCTCTATCGGTACCCATGTTGCATCTTTCTGCACTTCTCTTCCTTCTTTCTGCACCTCTCTTGCTTCTTCTTGCACCTCACTTGCCTCTTTCAGCACCTCTGTTGCTTTGTTCTGCAGATCTCTTGTCTCTTTCTGCACCTCACTTACGCCTTTCAGCACCTCTGTTGCTTTTTTCTGCAGATCTCTTGCCCCTCTCTGAACCACTTTTCTCTTTCTGCACCTCTCTTGCCTCTTTCTGTACTCCTGTACCCTGTTTCTGCACACCTCTTATCTCTTTCTGTACCTCTGTTACCTCTTTTTGCACTTCTTTTGCTCTTTCCTCAACCTTTGCGCCTTTTTCAGCACCTATGTTGGTTCTTTCTGCACTGCTCTTGCTATTTTCTGTCCCTCACTTGCCCCTTTCTGCACTTCTCTTGCTTCTTTCCACACCTCTGTTGCTTCTTTCAGCAATGCTCTTGCCTCTTTCTGCACTTCTCTTCCTTCTTTCTGCACCCCTCTGGTCTATTTCTGTACGTATCTTGCCTCTTTCTGCACCCCTCACACCGTTTTCTGCACTCCTCTTGCCTCTTTTGTAACCTCTGTTGGTTATTTCTGCACTGCTCTTGCTACTTTCAGCACCTCACTTGTCTCTTTCTGCACTTCTCTTGCTTCTTTCTATTCCTCTGTTGCTTCTTCCAGAAATTATCTTGTCTTTTGATGCAATTCTCTTCCTTCTGTGTGCACCCCTCCTGTCTCTTTCTGTACCTCACTTATCTCTTTGTGCACCTCTCCTATCTCTTTCTGCACCCCTCTTGCCTCTTATTACACCTCTGTTGGTTCTTCCTGCACTGCTCTTGCTATTTTCTGCAACTCACTAGCCTCTTTCTGTACTTCTCTTGCTTCTTTCTAGACCTCTGTTGCTTCTTTCAGAAATTCTTTTACCTCTTTCTGTACCTCTCTTGCTTGTTTCTGCACCTCTCTTGCATTGTTCTGCACCACTGTTGCCTGTTTCTACACCTCACTTCCATCTTTCTGCACTTCTCTTGCCTCTTTCTGTACCCTTCCTGCCTCTTTCAGCACCTCTGTTGCTTCTTTCTGCACTTCTCTTCCTTCTTTATGCACCCCTCGTACCTCCTTTTGCACCTCTGCTGCTTCTTTCTGCTCTTTTCTTGTTTTTTTCTGCACTGTTCTTGCCTCTTTCTGCACCCCTCTTGCCTCTTTGACCACCTCTTTTGCTTCTTTCTGCACTTCTCTTTCCTCTTTCTGCGCCCCTCTTGTCTCTTTCTGCACCTCACTTACGTCTTTCAGAACCTCTGTTGCTTTTGTCTGCAGATCTCTTGCCCCTCTCTGCACCCCTCTTTTCTCTTTCTGCACCTATCTTGCCTCTTTCTGTACTCCTGTTCCCTGTTTCTGCACCTTTCCAGCCTGTTTCTGCACATCTCTTATCTCTTTCTGTAACTCTGTTACTTCTTTTTGAACTTCACTTGCTCTTTCCTTACCCTTTGTGCCTCTTTCAGCACTTCTGTTGGTTCTTTCTGCACTGCTCTTGCTTTGTTCTGTACCTCACTTGCCCCTTTCTGCACTTCTCTTGCTTCTTTCCACACCTCTGTTGCTTCTTCCAGCAATTATCTTACCTTTTTCTGCAAGTCTCTTCCTTCTGTTTGCACCCCTCCTACCTCTTTTTGTACCTCTCTTATCTCTTTCTGCACCCCTCTTGCCTCTTATTACACCTCTGTTGGTTCTTTCTGCACTGCTCTTGCTATTTTCTGCAACTCACTTGCCTCTTTCTGTACTTCTCTTGCTTCTTTCTAAACCTCTGTTGCTTCTTTCAGAAATTCTTTTACCTCTTTCTGCACTTCTCTTACTTGTTTCTGCACCTCTCTTGCATTGTTCTGCACCACTGTTGTCTCTTTCTTCACCTCATTTCCCTCTTTCTACACTTCTCTTGCCTCTTTCTGTACCCTTCTTTGTGCCTTCTATTTCTTCTTTATGCACCCCTCATGCCTCCTTTTGCACATTTGTTGCTTCTTTCTGCTCTTTTCTTGTTTTTTTCTGCACATTCCTGCCTCTTTCTGCATCCCTCCTGCCTCTTTGAGCACCCCTTTTGCTTCTTTCTGCACTTCTCTCTCCACTTTCTGCACCCCTCTTGCCTCTATATGCACATCTACTGCCTCTTTCTGCACCTCACTTGTCTCTTTCAGCACCTCTCTTGCTTTTTTCTGCAGATCTCTTGCCTCTTTCTGCACCTCACTTGCATCTTTCAGCACCTGTTTCTTTTGTCTGTAGATCTCGCACCCCTTTCTTCACCCCTCTTTTCTCTTTCTGTACCTCTCTTGCCTCTTTCTGCACTCCTTTTCCCTATTTCTGCACCTTTCTTTTTTTATTTTTTTATTTTTATTCAGTCCTTGATAGATAACAATCAAAATTGATTACATAGACATATAAGCCCTGAAATCATCATACCGTTTATAAACAATAATAAAATAGTAAATAATCAATCAAGCAAATCTATACACAATCTATCACTTATTCAACTTAATTATTTCATATGCTCTATCATGGGCCCCCATATCTGATTACCCAATTGCTGTTTTTTCATTGGTTTCAACGAGTATAAGCTGAATTCCAAATTAAAAATATTATAACATTTTGCGCGCCACTTTTCAAAAGAAAGAGCCTCCTTTTGAAACCACAGCGATGCTACACACAGCCTAGCTACCGCCACTGCTACAAAGATCAAATATCTATATGGATAACACCCTTGCCCTGGTTTCAGGGTTTCCCCAGTTACTGTCAACATTATGTCCATCAATAGAAACCCCTCAATGTATTTCTTCCATGTATTTATTTGCACACATCCAAAACATATATGGGTAATATCAGCCCTCACGCTTGCACACTGAAAACATCTCCCATCATTTGTGGCTTCCCATTTCATAATTTTTAAAGGTGTGTAATACAAATTAAATAGTTTCTTAAAATGTTGAGCTTTCAAATTAGCCAACAGAAACATTTTCCCTCTAACATATTATGATTCCTGCATATACAATCCATCTTGTTGTAAACGGGAGCCCCAGTTCCTATCTTGTGTTTCCATATCATCTTGCTGTTCATCCATCAATATTTTATACATTGTACATATTCTGGCCTCCGTCTAATTGCCTCGACAAGTGGGCAACTTTTCATCCCCCTCTGCTCTTTCTGCTTCAGAAAATAGTCTCTTATTTGCAAATAATTAAAGAACTAATTTTTTTGCAATGCAAATCTATCTGATAGTGTTTGAAATGTAATAAATACCTTAGCCTCAAAAAAGTTCCTAGTTGCCTAATCCTGTTTGCTCTTCATTTCTCCATTCTAAAATCCAAAAATACAGGCAGCAAAATTGTAGTGGTATTTCTGGGATTATAATAACAGATCCCTGTTACCCCTATTCTCTTTCTAAATAGCTACCAAGCTTTATATGCCGCAATTACCGTCTTGAATCTCGTTGTCTTGTAATAACTTAACTCCAAAAACTTTAAACAAACAATTTCTCGCCTCGGATCCTATCAATACCTGATATATTGACAGTATCTCTGCCAATGTTTCCACTTCCTCCTCTGTTAGCATAACCTTCCTATTTTGAAAGAGACAAAGATAATAATAAAAAGCAAAGTTAGGTATGGCCCGGCCACCTCGCTCTCTAGGTAGCATCATATATTTAAAAGCCCTCCTGGCTTTTCTTTGTCCCCACAAAAACCTATCAGTAATAGCTTGTAGATTTCAAAGTTGTGTGCGGGTTAGCTCTAATGGTACTGCTCTAAAATAATACAAGAGCCTGGGTAATATACACATCTTGAGGACGTTACACCTTCCCACTTATGTCAATTAAAGGCATTCCAACCGATCCAACATCTGCTGAACCCCCACAACGATACTACCCCAATTAACTTCTATTAGCTGCTGGAGATGGGGCGGATACTAGAGATGGGGCTCCCGGTAGATCCGGCACTAGCTCTGCTGGGGCATACCAGACCTTTGCCCCCAGCTACACGTCGTCTGGCTGGCATGGGGCTACTTCTGGCAAGAAGAACGATAGCAATGCATTGGATGCGCGGCCCACTTCCGACCAAACAAGAATGGGAAAGGGCTCTGTTGTATAGTTGTACGCAATCCCAACTGTATTGCAAGTTACTGCCGCCAATGAGCAGACCGCGGAACTTCTGGGACCAGTACCTGACGTATGTCTCATATAGGAACGCCACGGGGGAGGATTTGGAGGTGGTGGAGGAGCAGCAGGATCGGGGGGGAGACACCGGGGACTAGGCTAGCTCGGGTCTGAAGGTGGCATAGTGAGGGTGGAGCGCCAGGGGAACACAGACGTCAGAGTACTAGGACACATAGGACCATATATGTGGGATCCATCAGGTCGAGAGCATCGAGTGACTGATTGAGTGGTGGTGTGAGGTGGGGGTGTGAGGACTAGGCTGAGGCGAGCGACACGTACACTTGGAAAGGCGGTAGCACATGGGGAGAGGCACACCGGTAGTTGGGTGGGGGGGACGGGAAGTTATGGGCAAGTTGGGTTAGGGAAGTTTGACACTGACCAAGTAGCTGGGAGCACGCACTGAAAGCGACTACCAATGCAGCATTAGAGAAAATGGACGCTGGTCCACTACAGTGCTGGAGGGTGTAGATGTGGGACACTAGCTTCACTGCACTAACCTGCCGACCTGGATCTGCAACCCGGGTGCCTGGAATGGGTGACGCCGGTACCAATATTAGCATAATTTCTGGAACATTGGTATAGAAAATGATATAGATGTGATGCTGGATTGCTGCCGGCCCCAGGGTTGTAGGCGAAAGCTGTGTGCATGTATGGAAAGTGAATAAAGTTTAAAAAAAAAAATAAACTTTTATTAGCTGCTGTAAATCCATCCTTATTTTTATATCCAAATATGAAGCCTCCATCACCACCTGGGGATCCCCGGACATCCCCCTCCGTAGAGAGGATCTGAGTCTTTACCAAGTTTTTATTTACATCCAGACACTTCCCCAAATCCTTGGACAAGCCTTTCTATCTCCTCAATCACCTGAGGTGGATCTGATGTTGCCACCGCAATATCATCTGCATAGGCTAATACTCAAACTGAATATTGTCCACAGGTCATAGATCTAATCCTATTGCTGTTTTCAAGCGTACATAAAAATGGATTGATAAATAATGCAAATAGCAGCGGGGAGCATGGGCAACCCTGCCTTATTTATTTATTTTGAGACTTGTAGAGCGCGCGGCTACCCCCAAAGGGGGTGTCCCGGCGCTTAGACTGTGAGCTAGAAAGGGAGTAGAGCCTATAATAATGAAAATAGCCATGTTTTAAGACGGCTACGAAAGAGTGTTTCAGAGGAAACAAATCTAAGATCTAAGGGGAGGCTATTCCATAGTTTAGCCGTCATAACTGCAAAGGCTCTGCCGCCAGTTCTGGAGAGGCGGAATCGAGGGACAACAATGAGGCGCAGATTGTTGGATCGCAAAGATCGCACTGACTGGGATAGTGTTAATCTGCCTTGTTCCCCTTGTTAAAAACATGCTCCAATTCCTTACCATTACACATATTCTAGCTTTAGGTGACATATACATGGTTTGAATTGCCTGAACATATCACGGGCCAAACCCCATCTTATATAAAATTGCCCATAAGAAAGACCAGGAGACACAGTCAAATGCCTTCTCAGGATCCAGGAATATCAAGCCCAGCTTAGCATGTTGTACATGCGCATAGTGTACTCTATTTATATGTTTGATCAAGCTCCTGGCGGGTATAAACCTATCCTATGCTATGCTCCCCCCTCTGTTTATCCCACCGCTGCGTCCCCTGCGGCCCGCGGAGCTGCTCCCCCTCAGGTTCCTTAATTTTGACTCCATTTTACATTTGTCATCATTTTATGTTGCCTTTACACAGGCTGCATGATTCACGAAGTGTTTCTGCCCTTTGGAGTGCAACGTGTTGAAAACCCCCTCTGTCCTTGTCTTGAAACCCATCTCAGACACCAGCTGGCCTAACTAATTCTTGTCTGGACCACCTAATCCCTGTAGCAACTATCTGTTAGCCTTTAGCATTCTTCTCGTGCTGTATCTTATCTTTTGGCATTCGCTATTCTCTCCCTGTGTTTTCCTATTCCACAACCTTTTCCTTTGAAGCACGCAAACATGTTCTGCCATTACTGATTGACCTATAGGTGCTGTCATAGATTGACTTATCGGGTTGGGCAGGAGCACGACTCAAGCGGGATGTTCTGGTTACATGATGCCTTGTTTTTAACGTCTGCCTATTCGCTAATATTTGGCAGATCTTGTGTGACCATATTAGGTATTTTGCATGCTTGCAAAAGCTAGGACTGCCCCTTTCTTTTATGCTGAGTTTGTAACCCTAAGCATATAAAAGGCCTCTGTGTTCTGTACTCTTGAGACTGCCTCATTCAGTTGCTACGGCTTCTGTGTGACGTAGCCTCACTTAATTAAGTTTAATAAAGATGACTTTTCATATTTCAGCTTCTGTGGCAAGTTCTTTATTATCAAGTACCCCTGAGAATGAAGATTTCAGTTTCTTTACCCCATTCGCTGCCCGAACCACCTCCCAGCTCCTCCTCCCTCCCACATCCCCTCATATGGAGGCCACGCAGCGGTGAAGAGAGCGACCCTTGACCCTGTCACCAGGTAGGTCACTCCCCTCACAGCCACACAGCTCCTCCTGTGTGCCCTGAGTCAACTGCCGCCGCATCGCACTGGTTCGTGCCCCGCATATTTTTCTCTGCTTGTATTCTGCTCTGTTATTTTGTTTAGCACTGTATTTAGCACTGTTGTATTTGCCCATTTTTGTAAAATTACATTAGCGCGGTTGTCTTTTTCCCTCTGTGCCCTCTATTTTGCCTTCTTTAATCCCCGCCCGTTGCCCCTCTGTTTTTTCCCGCTGCTGTGTCCCCTGCGGCCCCGACCCCTGCTCTCTCATTCACTACCCCACTCCCGCCTCCCAGCTGCTTCTCCCTCCCACATCCCCTCATATGGAGGCTACGTAGCGGACGTGCGCAGTGGGCGTGCCGCTGGCATGCCGAAGGCGCGCCTAAGGCAAGCCCGTCTCTGCCCGTCCATGCCTGCACCGCGCCCAGCACCAGGATCCCTGGTCCCCGTGAATGCCACAACACCTGCCTTTGCTACGACTCCAGCACCATCCATTGAACTCAACGCCGGACGATCACGTACCTGCTGCCTGGCTGCCCCGAAGCACACCCAAGGACCCTTCTCCTGCCGGAACTGCAGCTTCACCAGTACCTGGAACACCTACCCACCTATCAAAGAACCGAACCACCCCAGATGCATCCTCCTCAACACCCGCTACGCACGCAAACACACCGCTGAACTCTGGGAAATACTCGACTCAACCACCACAGATGTTGCCTTCCTGATGGAGACCAGGATGAACCCCTCGTCTGCACCTAACATCACCATAGGTGACCTCCGAATACCTCTTAGCAATCTCATAGTGAGAGATTTACTAGAGGCAACAGGAGGGGTAGTTACTACTTAGCGCCTAAGGTCAACCTTGAGTGCCGACTACCCTTCCTATTACCTCCAGTAAGTCCCACACAGCAGGATTGCTAAGTTCTCATAGCAGAACACACCCCTTTTCCCCACCATTCTGCAAACATGAGGCACTAATTATTTAAATAGGAGGGGTCCTTTGTGGACCCCCAGGCCTGGGGACCACTGCCTCCCTGGGGCTTAAATCGGTTGGGAGGGCTGCCACACGGCCCCCCTCCTGGAGCCCTCGATGGCCCTGGGGACCGCCACCCACAAAGACCCCACCAATGGAGTAGGAATCACCATCATCCACAGGAACACTCTGAAAGTCTCAACAAACACCGACGACATACTCAGCATCGGCGAACACCTGCACTTCCATATCCACACCGACCCCAACACCACCCTCAGAGGAACCCTCATCTACAGACCCCCCGGAACTCGACCACAATTCAGCGACTCCATTGCTGACTTTGTCAGCACATACGTCCTCGCCTCAACGAACTACATCCTCCTCAGGGACCTGAACGTCTACCTCTAGAACAACAACGACTTTAACTCTTCCACCCTGATCGACAACCTCGGACTCAGACAACTCGTTACAACACCCACTCCTTTTCCGCAAGCCCCCATGTCTCCTTCACCCACACCACCGAAATCTACTGGACCAACCACCGTTGCATTCACTTCACCTTCCAGAAACCCACCATGCACCACCACACCCAACAGATGCCTCACCGATACTGGAACAAAGTCACTGAAGACCAACTAACCACCATCCTCGCCCGGAGCCCACCCGTGGATCCAACCGACCCCGACGCCGATGCCGGCAACTTCAGACAGTGGATCAACGACTGCCCCAACACCCTGGCCCGCTCAAGAAACCATCCAACAGCCACACCAGAAAGAAAGCCAGCTGGTTCACTGAAGACCTCCATGCCTCCAAGCAAACCTGTCGAAAGCTAGAGAAGACCTGGATCCGTGAACGTACACCGGAAATCTACGCAGCCCACAATAACGCCACCCGCAGACACCACCACCTCATCAGGTCCGCCAAAAGGACCGCCTTGACAAAAAAGCACACAACAGCAAGGAGTTCTTCAACATTGTAAAGGAACTCTCCAACCCCAGCTCCAACATCAATGGCATCCCACCTTCGCAAGACCTGTGCAACTAGCTGGCCACCTTCTTCCACCACAAGATCGCAGACATCCACGACAGCTTAGACGCCGTGACCACCCCGGCAACCACTGAGACCCCCACCCACATGGCCACCACCAGCACCAACCGCCTGCTCTCATGGAACATTATCACGACGACGACACCATCAAGATCATGAACACCGTCCACTCCGGATCCCCGTCAGGCCCATGCCCACACCACATCTTCAACAAAGCCAGCACCACCATCGCACCCCATCTCCGGAAAACCATCTCCTTCGAGACAGCAACCTTCCCGGAGAGCTGGAAGCACGCTGAGATCAACGCCTTACTCAAGAAACCCAAAGCGGACCCCAAGGACCTCATGAACTTTCGACTCATCTCCCTACTCCCGTTCCTGGCAAAGGTCATCGAGAAGGCCTTCAACAAACAAGTGACCAGCTTCCTCAAGGAGAACAACATCCTGGACCCATCCCAGACTGGGTTCCACAGCTACCACAGCACTGAATTCGCCCTCATTGCCGCCACCGACGACATCAGGACTCTGCAAGACAATGGAGAAACCACGGTCCGCATTCTCCTGGACCTGTCAGCTGCCTTCGACATGGTCTGCCACCACACACTAGGAACACGCCTCCATGATGCCGGGATCCAAGAGAAGGCCCTAGACTGGACCACCTTCTTCCTCTCCGGCAGGACACAGAGCGTTCGCCTCCCCCTTCTGCTCCGAAGCTACCGAGATCATCTGCGACGTACCCCAGGGCTCATCCCTCAGCCCAACGCTGTTCAACATCTACATGGCACCGCTCACTCACGTCACCCACCTGCACAACCTCAACATCATCTCTTATGCCAATGACACCCAACTAATCCTCACCAAGGACCCCCACCTCACCAAAACCAACCTCCAAGAAGGAATGAAGGCCGTCGCCGACTGGATGAGACACAGCTGACTAAAACTGAACTCGGACAAGACGGAGGTCCTCATCTTCGGATCCACCCCTTCAGCCTGGGACGACTCTTGGTGGCCGACAGCACTAGGAACAGCGCCAACACCCACCAACCACTCACGCAACCTAGGGGTCATCCTCAAATCCACCCTCTCCATGAGGAAGCAGGTCAATGCCATCTCAACCTCCTGCTTCAACACCCTCTGCATGCTCCACAGGATCTACAAGTGGATCCCCACCGAAACGAGAAGGACGGTTACCCAGGCCCTCATCAGCAGCAGAGTGGACTACGGAAACCCCCTCTACGCAGGCGCTCTGGCCAAACTCCTGAAATGGCTCCAACGCATCTAGAACGCCTCCGCACGCCTGATCTTTGACATCCCTCACTGCAGCAACATCATACCTCACCTGAGAGACCTGCACTGACTCCCCGTCAACAAGAGGATAACCTTCAAGCTCCTTACCCACGCACACAAAGCACTCTACAACACCGGACCAGCGTATCTCAACAGCCGTCTCATCTTCTACACCCCCACCCGTCAGCTCCTCTCCGCCGACCACGCCCTCGCCACTGTCCCCCGCATCCGAAGAGTGACCACCGGCGGCAGATCATTCTCCCACCTCGCCGCCAAGACATGGAACACCCTCCCTACCCACCTACAGCAGACCTAAGAACTTCTGACCTTCAGAAGACTACTCAAGACCTGGCTCTTCGAATAGTAGCGGCACCTCCTCCCCTCAGCGCCTTGAGACCCTTATGTGTATGTAGTGTGCTTTACAAATGAAATGATTGATTGATTGATTGATTGACTGTTGTATAGAGACCAAAGGGGTGATCACCCTCGCCAACCTCTTTGCCAAAATGTTAGCATATATTTTGCCATCCGAGTTTAACATATAGATGGGCAAATAAGACTTTGATCATTCTGGTGGTTTTAAATACAACTATATTGGCCTCATCCCATGATGGCATTGGTTTCCCAATCTGCGCTTCTTGCATGGCAGCCAACATATCCTCCTTTAATACCTGAAACAGCATTTGATACATCTCCAGTGGTAATTTATCTAGCCCTCTTTCTGTATCTCTGTTGCCTCTTTCAACACTTCTATTGCTTTTTCTGCACTCTTCATGCCTGTTTCAGCACCTCTGTTGGTTCCTTCTGCACTGCTCTTGCTTTTTTCTGCACCTCACCTGCCACTCTCTGCATTTCTATTGCTTCTTTCTACACCTCTGTTGTTTCTTTCAGCAATTCTCTTAACTCTTTTTGCACTTTTCTTCCTTCTTTCTGCACTTCACTTGACTCTTTCTGCATCCCTGTTCCCTGTTTCTGCACTTTCCTATCTGTTTATGCACCTCTGGGTTAGAGGTAGTTTTAATCCCCCTGCTCTATTATGTACTAGGACCTTACACAGGAGGTCATGCCAATCACAGGGATACCCCAATGAAGGTGTTTTAATATATTCATATTCTAAGTGTCTTTCAGCATAGCACTGGCTCCAGGCATGATTAGTCAGAGTCAGTTACCACCGGTACCATTCAGTAAAAAGTGGGGGCACAGGATGACTTTGAAACAAGGCCTCTTTCTGTACCTCTGTTGGTTCTTTCTGCTTATCTCTTACTTCTTTCCGCACTTTTCTTCGTCTTTCTGGATTTCTGTTGCCTCTTTCTGCATTTCTCTTGCTTCTTTCTGCACCTTTCTTCCTCTTTCTTCACATGTCCTTCCTCTGTAGGCATAGTTAGAAATTAGCATTTAAAAAACCTTAGAAATTCACTGAAAAAAACATAGGTTTCAGGGACGTTATAATTAGAAATTATCATTGAAAAAACGTTTTAAAAATCACTGAAAAAAACATAGGTTTCAGGGACGTTACAGTTAGAAATTAGCATTTAAAAAAACATGAAAATTCACAGAAAAAAACAAAGCTTTCAAGGACGTTATAGTTAGTTGGACATTTCACTCGTACAAAACCAGAGAAATTCAGCTGTTAATGATGTCACATGTTACATCATTCATGACATGGGCAGTGACATCTCAAATGACATCACTGATGACATCACTGATGACATCATCCACGTGATAATCTGATGCACCTCCTCACACCCTAATATAAACTTTGATACGCCCTCTCTAAAATACATACTACTATTTTCAAAACCATAGACTCACCAATATCACTTACTACATACCCACTCACTGATTCCTAGGTTTTCACACACGTCCACTCATTCACCCACACAGTGACTCATACATGCTGTCACTTATCAGTACAGCACTATCATTTGTACTCTCATACCTTTACAGGCACTCACACATCGCGACTCATCCATAGAGTTACTCGTACACCTAGTCATTCATGCAAAGAATCATTCACACTCCCATTTCCTAACCTATATAGTTATACACACACAAACTCACTTATTCGTTCAGATACTAACACATACTTACTCCCTTATACAATCACTGGTACACGCACAAACTCATCCATACAGTCACTCTCACAATCACAGACTCTCACATATAGTGATTTATATACTCCAACACTCACATATACTATCTTTCACATATGTAGTTACTCACACATGTAACACTGAGACATCCATTCACTCACCAACACTCCCATACACACTCTCACCCACCCATACAGCCCTTCACAGATACACTCTTGAACCCATACACCCAGTGAATTACCCACTCACACATCTTTGCACAGAGTCACACACACCCCACCCACCCACACAGACACTCAGGCACCCACACAGATACTCAGACAACCAATCAATAACCCATATAGACACTCATGTAGCTACTCACCAACCAATGCAGCTGATTACACACCAACTGTCAGACTGATACAGACATTTACACAGTTTACTCACTAACCCATTCATTCAGTAAGACAAGTTTAATCACTCACGTATACAGTCATTCACGCACCTACTAAATCATCTATTCAGACACTCATACACCTACTCATACTTCAATACACCTTGGCTTATATATATTCACTGAAAAAACCATAGGTTTCAGTGGTGTTATAGTTAGTTAGACGTTTCACTCATACAAAACTATAGAACATTTTTGTTATAGTTAGTTGTACTAACTGTAACTCTCGCACCCGCAATTCACTGGTGATGATGTCACATATTACATCTTTCATGACATGGTCAGTGACATCACTGATGACATCACTGATGACATCTCAAATGGCATCACTGATGACATAAATATGTATTATATATATGTATACAATCTGTATTGAAGAATGAGTAGATATATAAATATCTGGATACAGGATTTAGTAGCAGTGTAATTGAATGTTTACTTGAGTAATTCATAGTGTCTCACTAAATATATTGGATAGTGAATAACATGTGTGACTATCTGTATCACTTTGTCAGTTGTTGTGTAAACTGCTGCACCACATGGTTACTAGCTACGTGAAAGTCTATATTAGTTATTGATTAGTTAACTGACTATTTATATGGGAGAGTGAATGTGTGTGTGGTTCGGTGGGAGATCTGTGGCTGCCCAAATATATGTGAGTAGTTAATTCAGTAGCTATATGACATTAAGACTATGTGTTATAATAGATGTTTAAATGAATGAATATCTTAATGGGTGTGATAATGAGCAAATATATTCCTCAATGGTACATGTTCCAACAAAGAAGAAAAATAAAAGGCAGTGTATGTGACAGTTGTTGCATATAAATAAGTGTACATAAAACTCATTGATTGCATGAGTGAATGTATAGATAATTGTATACTTGTAATAGTGTTTTCATAACACACTAAGTATGAGTTACTATGTATATGAATAAATGAAGTGCTGTTTGTATAAGTTTTCGAATAGCACATAGGATACATTGTTTGCAAAAGTGAGTAGGATAACTGCATAACTAAATAGGATGTGTGCTGGTGTGTAATGTCAATATAAGTGTATTTGTTAGTGTTCTGTTGATCATTCCCAACATGCATGACTGAATCTATAGGTAAGTATTTAGATGTGTGTGTAGATATAGGAACCACTGAGTACGTTTTTAGATACTTGTATTGCTGTGTCAATCGATTCAAATTTACAGCCAGATTCATCAACCAAAATTGCGATTGCAATAGCTGCGAATTAGCTATTGCGAACCCAATTCAAAGAACCGCAATTCATGAAAAGAAAACTGACCATTTTGCGAAATCGCAAAATTGATTTTACGAAATCGCAATTAAAATCGCAGAATGTAGGTGGAACCCCCTTAGCGAATCGGAATTAGCGAGACTCCAATGATTCTGCGATTCCATTTGCGAATTCGCTAAATATTCGCAACCCAAATTCACGAAAAATCGCAATTAGCGAAAAACCACAAAATCGCTATTTGCGAGGCGCAATTTAAGGAGAACCCAAACCAGGTGTTAACCATGAAGTTAAAAATAAATAAATAAATAAAGCCCAAACTAGTCACAGGTGCGGGCCTGACCAAACACACTTAAGGAGACACAGTAGGAGCATGATGACATTCACAATGCCAGGACTCTACATGGTGTCAGGCGGCGAATGCTCCAGGCTGCAGCAAGGAACAGATGCAGGATCCAGGAGCGAATTTTCCGCCAGCGGATCACACTTCTGGGCCAAACTGAGGAGGAAATCTACTCAAAGTACCGGCTGAATGGGGCAATGATTACAAAGCTCATCCGGGACCTTGACCCCTGATGCAGCACCCAACGAGGAGGAGCAATGCCGTGCCCACCCATGTCCAGGTCTTGTGCAGCCTGCACCTCCTGGCCTCCGAAAGCTTCCAGGGGATAGTTGCTGTTACAGGGGGATCTCCCAGAGCACCATGTTCCGCTGCCTAAGGAGTTTCCTGGAGGCCATGCTGACCCGGCTACACCATTACATCACATTCCCAACCACCCAACAGGACTTGAATCAAACCAAGCTAGATTTTTACAACATTGCACAATTCCCACATGTAATTGGATGCATTGACTGTACCCACATCCACATCTGCCCACCTGCAGAAACAGAATACATGTGCGGGAACCGCAAGTCCTACCACTCACTGCATATCCAGATGGTGTGCAACGCTAAGACAATCATCACGGACATAGTGGCACAATACCCGGGGAGCACACATGACTCCTTCATATTCCGGCACAGCGGCATGCACACACGACTGACCAGGGGAGACTTTGGCAAAGGACTCCTTCTAGGTAAGTACACATGCCAACAAATAGTACATCGCGACCATGTAGCTGCGCATAACAGGCACTCACCCTCTGCTCCTTTCATTCAGGTGACAGCATCTACGTCTCCGTGACTACCTCCTCATACTGGGGTTGTCTAATGGGTAGCTCTGGAGTCATGGCCATTGTTAGGGGACAGGGTCACAGTCGCATGGCACTTACCTTGGGATTGTTGGGTGGGTCGGGATGAGTCCAGCCGGGTAACCCCCACGCATGCTTCTGGATTCAGGGTGTCCTCCACAAGGTCCTCCAGTGGGGTGTTGGGTGCAACAGTGGGCTCTCCTCCTCCAGTTGCAACTCGCTCCCCCAACCTCTCTGCGATGCGTTCTTTTGCACGCCCTCTGAGGTCATACCACCTCTTTTCAAGTTCTTCAATGGAGCGCTGGGTCACTCTCACTGTATTGACCTTTGCGCGGATGCGCAGCCAAATGCGCCTCTTGTCCGCCTCAGGCACCCTCTGGGAATCCTTACCGAACAGGCGGTCATGGTCCTTTGTGACTCCTTCTATTAAGTACTCAAGTTCCTGCTCGGAAATTTTAATTTTCCTTTTTCTGGCCGGGGCACTGCTCCCTGCCGCTTCCGTGGACATTTTCTAAGGTTGTTTGTCTCCTGGTGTGCTGCTGCAGGTGGTCTGTAGTGGAGCACTGGCAAGTGCTGCTTCCACTTTCAGGCTCAATTATCAGAATGAGGGAGGAAACTGTCTACTTCCTGGTTGTGATGTCATCATTGTGCTCGGAATGCGACTTCCCTTTTTTGCGATCTCGCAATTAGCGAGATCGCAATTTGCGATTTCGGTAATTACGAGATCGCAATTTCAACATGGGATACGGCCGATTCTGCGAATTTTATGCGATTTTGGCAAAATCGCAATCGGGTATTGCGGCCGATTGCGATTCGCTTTTTTTGATCGCATTTCTTCATGAATCCCATTGTGCGAATTCTAAATTGCGATTCGGTAATTATCGCAATTTGGGATTCGCAGAATGTGGCCTTGATGAATCTGGGGGATAGTACTCTGTATTTTACAGTGAGTGATGAAAGATTATAGTAGTGTATGATGAGGTGTATCTGATTGTCACGTGGCTGATGTCATCAGTGATGTCATCAGTGATGTAATTTGAGATGTCATCAGTGATGTCATCACTGATGTCACTGATCATGTCATGAATGATGTAATATGTGACGTCATCACCAGTGGATTGCGGGCGCGAGAGTTACAGATAGTACAACTAACTATAAAGAAAAAATTAAATGGTTTTGTATGAGTGAAACGTCCAGCTAAATATAACACCCCTGAAACCTGTGGTTTTTTCAGTGAATTTCTATGGTTTTTTAAATGATAATCCCTAACTATAACAAGCCTCAAACCTATGGTTTTTTCAATGAATTTAAAAGGTTTTTTAAATGCTAATTCCTAATCATAACATGTCTGAAACCTATGTTTTTTTCAGTGAATTTCTAAGGTTTTTTAAATGATAATTTTTAAATATACTTCTTGTTCTATTTTTTTAAATTCTTTAATTACACTTTTTTATTGTACTTATTTTTAGATAAAACATTTTTTAAATTACTCTACACATATTTATTATAAAAAATGTTTTTAAATAAATATATATAATTTTAAAATTATTTTATATTCTTTTAAATATAGTTATATTTTTCTTTCTTTGTTTGACTGTCGTGCACCCAAAGCGCACTCTTCTCGTTAACTGCGTGGAACAAATCTGCCATTTTAGGATTTAAGTATAGGTCTGCGTACGGTGTGCGACGAGTACGACTTTCCGAACGCGGATGCGATTCGACTGGTACACGACTCGTGGCACATATGTGAGATGTACGTATTACTTGACGTGATGGTCACGCGGTTGGGCGTGACATCATATTTGAGGGACGCGGTAGAATCGGGACTCCCGCGGAATTTTTAATGTTAAAAAACTTATATATATATGTATTTAATATAAATATTAAGACAAGACATTATCTGAGCTAATTATAAAATAATATTCTTTAACTTTCCATAAAGTTACATGTCTTTTAAATGCAATTTCGCGAAGTCGCGCTCAGTGCGAGTTGGTGCCACCTCCGTGTGCTTACCGTGTGCAGACACCATGTGACCAGAAAAAAAGAGATTTGATTGGTTTAATACACTTCCTATTGTAAGTCTTGTTAGACCTTCTCTGAGGAGAAGACATCTACTAGCAAGATCTGCTCTTTCTCAATTTTGCACACCTGTTTCTCAGCAAAGTTGGAGAAATAGCTACTAATTAAACATCTTCTAATTCAGAATACTCTGGAAATGAAGAATTTGTGCCTGAACCTCCCCCTCCAGAGAAGTATACATCAATTGTCTGGTACTTTTTTACATTTCCTCTGATGCAGAAGAAGGTTAATGTCACTAAAGTCACTTTCGAAATCTGCAAGGCGGTCCAGTGCAGGTGTGAACCTACAAAAAAAATACTCTTGTGGAACAGCAAGTATGAGGAGATATCTTCAGACAAAACATCCGGGAAACTTCGCAAGAGAGGAAATGAGGAGACTAAAAGACTTCTCCTTCGATCTACAGTGCGGTCAGTAGAGTTTACAACTTGATACCAGTGCTGCAGAAGCACTACAGACAACATTAGGGGAGAGGGGTTGGCCTAACGGCTAAGGCGCTCGACCTCGGACCTGGGGATCTGGGTTCGAGTCTCGGTAAATACGCCAAAAACCCCCTGTGTTTCTGGGCAAATCACTTAATCTCCCCGTGCCTAAAATGAAAGTGTGTCCTCATGTAACGTAACTGGTGCTCTGTAAAGCGCTCTGATAACTCATTCGGTTCGGTTGTAGCTCGCGCTATATAAATCCAGTCTCAACCTCATATTTTGTTAAACTATCAACAGTAAGAAATTCAGCCTTGATTTATTGAATTCAGAGACAATTTTACTATATGTGTTCAGATTTTGTTTAAATAAGTGACGAAAAATATTCCTTGATGTCTGTGTCAACTACTGCCTTTAATCCACACTGCGTACAACAGGGTTCACAACTTAAATTCAGCTTTCCATCTACACTACGGACAGCATTCAAGTTAGCCTTGATTTATATAAGGCAGAGACAATTTTGTTAAATGATGCGACAAAAATATTCCTCAATGACTGTACTGAGTACTGCCTTAAAATGTACATTACGATCAACAGAGTTCACCACTTGATAGCAGTTCATAAGTCTCGTATGGAACAGTTAATGTATAGAGTACATTACAGCTAATGCAGTGCAACCTAAGATCTACATTGCGAACAGTAGGGTTCACAACTAGAGTTCATCTACACTACGGACAGCATTCAAGTTATCCTTGATATATGTACCACAGAGACAATTTTGTTAAAGAATGCCACAAAAAACATTTCTCAATGATTGTACTGAGTACTGTTTTCACACTGCGATCAACAGAGTTTACGACTTGATAACAGTGGCACATTAGCACTACAGACAACATCGAATTCAGTCTTGATTTCTTTAAGGCAGAGATAATTGTACTGTGTCCTCAGATTGTGTTAACTGTGACAAAATAGCATTCATTGATATTTGTGTCAACTACTGCCTTCGATCTATACTGCGAACAACAGGGTTCACAACTTGAAGTCAACTTTGCATGTATACTACGGACAGTAGGGAATTCAACCTTGATTTATTTAATGCAGAGAAAATTGTACTGTATGTGTTCAGATTTTGTTAAAAGATACGACCTAAAGAATTTCTTGATGTCAGTGATAACTACTGCCTTCGATCTACATTGTGAGGGCTCACCATTCAGGTAGAAAGACAATTGTACATGACGCATTCCTGTAGACAAGAGATATTATACCACTGCGACCCCCGAACCTCGAATCATCGCAGGGTACACACACGCTGAGTTCTGTCGGTACCACGGACGCACTGCACCACAAGTCATCTCTCCGTAGCATTATTACGGCAGAATTCACTAGGCTAAAAACATTGCTCCCAGTTCGGCCCCTCTGCACTACGCATTATCGCAGAATATGTACTAGCTCAGCGCCAAAGATACTACTAACTCAGTGCACTATAAATCATCGCAAAAAAGAGTGAACAGTTTTATGTCACAGTGAGACATACTGTCCCTTTTAAATGGAATTTCTGCAAAATTCAATCGAGAAAACACATTAGTCAATTACTGTAACCCCCCTGACCACGCATCATCGCAGGATACGTACACGCTAAGCGCCAAAGGTCCTAGTAACTCAGTGCAACAAAAATCATTATCACGTTGCCTTACTAAGGCAGAATTTACAAGACAAAAAACATTAGTATCAGTATGGCCTGCCCGGACTGCGTATCATCGGAGGCTCCGCAGAACCTTGTTGTTTCAAATACCACTAACTCAGTGCAAACCAAACTAAGTATAACATCTATCAAATCCTACACAATATCCCTTTAGTATGCTTCCTCCAAAAACTTCTTTTATATCACTTTTAGATTTAGTTGAATAATAAAATGTACGCTGCATATATGTTCTATCTTCCACTTCAATCATGATTACAGATAATGGAGTCCACCCTAAGATCTACACTGCGGACAACAGGGTTTACAACTTCAATTCAACTTTTCATCTACAATATAGACAGTATGAAATTCAGCCTTGATGTATTTAATGCAGAGTCAATTATACTGTATGTATTCAGATGTTGTTAAAATAAGTTAAAACAAAGCATTCTTATATAACTGTGCTGAATAGTAGCTTTGCTGGACACTGCGAACAGTAGGATTCACAACTCAAATTCAGGTTTGTATCTACACAACAGACAGTAAGGAATTTAGCCTTGATTTATTTAAGACACAGACAAAAAATATTCCTGTGGCTCTGCTAGTATGCATAAGCACCTTTATTCCCTACATCCTGTGAACCATGTTTACAAAGAAAGTAGAACACAGCGCCAAGATGTACCTGCACCACCGGCAATACCAAGTACCTCTGGGATATCACCTTCAACATCGCAACCAGACATACTTCCCCATTTTGAGAAAGTTAGAATGCACTGCGTGAAATGCAATTATTTAATTTCTTATGGAGAGCAATCAGCAGACCTAGTTTGCAGAGCAATTGATAACCATTGATGATAGTTTTTTTTAACCTCAAAATTCATGTAGACTAGTATGCAACACTCAATATTTTGAGTACAGACCACTCGAACCACACATCATCGCAGGGTGAGCACACGCTGAGCACCACACGTACCACTAACTCAGTACACCATAAATAATCACCACGTGGCCTTATTACGGCTAAATTTACTTGCCAAAAGACGTTCTTACCAGTTTGTTCTGCTTGAACCACGCATCATCGCTGGCTCTACATAAACCACCCCTACCTCAGTGTACCACAGCTCATGAACAATTTGCTATAGAATCTTTTGTGTATTATTTCACATATAGTGCTCCTACCTTAGTACAGCAGAAGTCATAAACCGTTTACAATTGAATATCTGTGTATGATAACATGATTGCTATTCTACTTGTTACGAACAGAAACATAATAAAATGGAGTCAAGCACATGTGCCCATACCCACTTCAACTATCTATCTGTGTCTGTGTATTTATTATGTTTCTAAAATGCTGCTTCTTGGCTCTATCACGTTATATTGTGCTATAAATAGCGTATGCAACCATCTTACCTCTGACAGTAAGTGTGGACTATTTCTCCTTATTTTAAGCATATTTATATAGCGCAAAATCAACGCAAAACTATACCAGCAATTTACATGAGCACCGTATTTACAGTAAATTTTCAGGCACGAGTAGATTACGTCATTAGTCTACAATAACAGGATGTGGACACAATTCCAAGCCTCGAACACTGATTTCCAGCACCAAGTTTGACAGTATACCTGAATGACCACATACGTATCTATATTAGCTGCCCTTCATGTGCCAAAAACTGCAACTTGAACCTTTCACAGCCCTATATTACTACAGCAACAACACTCCACTGAATGTACAATAAACATTCATAATCACAGAAATGCGTCATGTCCACAATCTTTTATGTATGCAACTATGAATGAATATAGAGTCAGTGATACCCCGTACCTTTCATATTGGCCATGATGTGGAAATTTACAGACATAATATTACATTTGCGTTTAAGACCCGGGTGACGTCAGCACTACAAAATGGACATCCGAATCACTTGATTTTTCATATAGCTAACGATGGAACCACGCCCATAGCTCCGTAATCATGAATCAGAGCCTCGCGCAGCACTGCTATACATCAGTCCAGCCCACTCCTCTTACGCTTCCAGGAAAAAACAAAAATGCCACATGGCCCATATTTCCATTGTAGTGATTTCTTACTTCCAGGTCTAGTTGTCAAAACGGCACACACACTCCCTCATAGCTGGTATACACCCACACCACACCCATCCAGCACATGCATCACTACAAACGTGACCCTACAATTAAAAAAAGGCAGGGCGCACGTGCTCTACACCATTTTAGAGTTGCTCCCGTCCCAAGCGCTGTGATGGCCCATCCGAGTGGTTCGGACGCCTCATTTAGGCCCGAACCACCGACTACAAGGGCCCACTACTACATGCATGGCCTCTTTGGTCACTGAGTTAGTGGGAGCACGAGTATGTCCTTACCCATAGCAATATCAAGACTCAGCACCATATGTCAGACTTCTTCGTGACAGAGGCATGATGCAGAAGGTGTCCTGTCCACGAAAAGGTGAGCAGTGAGGCCTAGGTGCGCAGCAAAGGAAGTTGATGGGGTGCAACAGACTGGATACAAAAAGGTGACACAGCGATTTAGGCGTGCGCACTTCTATATACCGTATCTTATTGCATTTAATTATTTTTTTCCAATTGCATGAACGTTTTTATAATTGGTCAAATGACCGAGGCTCATGATGATCAAAATCACGTGCTTCACTTCGCACCACATGCTTTCACAACCACAGAAAAACATTACTATTATAGTAATTTTAAAAAAAAACTCAAAACCTATTAAACAAGTTAGAACTGTGCAAATACTTGTTTTTAAATGCGGGAGGGAAGGTGTCTGAAAAGGCGATACAATTCTACTCCACATTAAGATAGTAACAAATACCAATCATAACATCTTTCTTTTACTATCTTTTAGATATAGAGTTTCAGGGTGTATTATGTCGTGGCACGTGGTGAAAAACACAACTGTGACAGAAAGGTGAGCTGCGAATATTCTTGGCAATCACTCTCTCACTTCCTCTCTCCTTTGATATAGAAATGATACACAATGTTAACTTCCTTTTTATCTTACTGGTTGTGTTTCACAAATTGGCGTCATCCCCCCCAAACACCTACAAAGCTCTACGTTCGTGCATTCTGCGATGATGCGTGACCATCATAACAACGCCTGAGAAGGCTGCTTCGACACGTGGTGCACCCTCTTTGAATCACGCCAATGCCACAAGGTGAGCAAAGAAGCTTGTTTCCAAAACAAAGACAAGTGATCTGTGGACGGAGAG
Organism: Lissotriton helveticus; assembly: GCF_964261635.1. Taxonomy (NCBI): domain Eukaryota; kingdom Metazoa; phylum Chordata; class Amphibia; order Caudata; family Salamandridae; genus Lissotriton; species Lissotriton helveticus. The sequence continues at coordinate 1,828,879,320 of NC_136059.1, read as the reverse complement.
AGTGGGTGGTGTGCAGCAGCTTTACTGCATAGGAATGTACATTACCTCCAAGCTGTGAGAATAGATACGTTACAACAGTCTGAGGGGCAGATTTACAAGCCCCATGCGCCATTTTTGTTTCACTTTTAACATGGGAAAAGTGGCGCAAGGAGCTTGTAAATCTGCCTCTGAGTTTGCAAGAAAAAGCACTCATCTCCGGACTCTCCGAGTCAATGGGATACAACAGTGTAGGTACGCAATATTGAGAACTCACCGCTACGCATTGGGAGTGCATGGGATATAGTACTTCGCAAGAAAAAAAAACAGTGCACAGACACCTCCTTGCAGTGAAAGTTGATGAAATACATTATCCTTAGTGTATAAATAAATAAAGCAAACATGTCCTTGGGCAGTTGTATGTACTATGCTATTACTAACTCTATATACTATCTTTCAGATCAATAAACTGGAGGGTGCACTATGAACCACCATGTGCTTAGACACACAACGAAGGCAAAAGGTGAGCTACGAAGATTTTCCCAAGTATTAAATGCTCCATCTAACACGTTCTCTCTCTTATGTTTTAATGTCATTCTTTCTCTCTTTCTCTCTCTCACTCTCTCTCACATTGTTTCTCTTTTAAAGTTATGGAAGGTGCTATCCATTCTGCAGATATAAAAATCAAGGCTGAATTTATTACTCTCCAGTGTAGAACCAAAGCTGAGTTCAAGTTGTGAACTCTGTTGGTTACAGTGTTTACACAAGGTAAGCAGAGCGTCCTAGATACACAATGCCTTTGATTAAATGTGTTAGAAATAAAGGGGCTTATTTACAAGCCCCTTGCGCCACTTTGTCTTCACTTTTAACATGAGAAAATGAACGCAAAAGTGCACAAGCGGCTTGTAAATAAGCCCCAAAGAATATTGTCTTGCATAATGACTTGATCTCTCACCTAATTCTATCTCATCTCTGAATCATTTTAAAGACCTGTTGTACTGTAAATCTGACGCAGTAGGCACTTCCATACAGACACCTCTTGAACGCGGGCCTATAAGAGAGGTGGAATGTATCAAGCACACTGCAGACGTGCAAATAAAAAAATATTGCCAAGTATAACCTTAACTTGTAATGTTTGACCTCATTTTGTCACATCGATCTAATTTTTACTTTTCTTTTGCAGATTACCTACACTTCTTCTATTGGAGTCCATATCACCTTTTGGGGCTGATGTATCAAGAGTGTGGTTCGCGAATCTGTATTTGTGATTTTTTGCGAATCGCAAATGCAGATTCACAAAACGCGATGTATGTAGGTTTTAGCGATTTTTTTGCGATTTCTTAAAAATCGCAAAAAATCGCAGAATTATTAGCGATTTCTTAAATTGCGAAATTCGCTAATTAAGAAATCGCAAAAACGGGAATCTGCCAATGCTGGAACAGGGTGATGACATCACAGTCAGGGAGTGGGATTGATTACCTCCACCTGCTTTCCGGAGCCACATCCAGTGGACGTTGGAAGACTGTTTCGGAGCTGAGCAGACCTGTTTTCCTTGTCATGGAGTCTCAAAACCCACAGGAGGGAATGTCAGAGGAGAAAAGGAAGAGGAAGCACAAGTTCTCAGAAAAAGAACAGGAAGTATTGATAGAGGAGTTGGCCTGCAGCCATGAGCTGCTTTTTGGAAAACAACCACTGAAAGTGCCAGAGGCACGTAAAAGGAGAATATGGCTGGACATACAGCAGAAGGTGAATTCAGTTGGTGTAACAACACGTACCATTGAAGAGTTGCGCAAAAGGTGGTATGATATGCGCCTCCAGTCCAAGGACAGAGTTGCAGCACGACTGAAGGAGTCCAGCAAGACAGGAGGTGGAACATCTACTGCTGAACAGCCTACTCCACATGAGGAGCTTGTGGAGGCCACTCTCTTGCCTGAGAGTGTGAGTGGTGTGGCGCAGATTCACAGCTGTGACCCTTCCCAAACAGCACAAGGTAAGATGCATGTTTGTGTGTCACTGTAGTTGTGGGATATGCATGTGCATGAAAATAGTACAGATACACATTTGTAAGATTCTTAAGACCAGGTGCACAGACTTACATACAGTGAGCAATGCATTATGGGAGTTGTAGTTAGCCTTTTACATGTAAAATTGCAAATGATAGAAATTGGTACACTTTGTGCATTTGAAAGTAATAATGAAATGCACTATCAATGGTTTATTTTTAAAGTACAAATACTCTATTAAGCTCATAAAGTACTCCATACACCAAACTCATATGTCTCAATCTCCATCCACAGCACAGGAAAGACATTCCAGGGATGAAAGTGATGGCAATCAATCGCCTCAGCAAGATACTTGTGCTGCTGAAGACAGTAGCAATGATGACACTGTGTCCACTCCAATTGCAAGGCAAAAGCGCAGACATGTTGCCCCTCTGCCTCCCTTTGAAGATGATGTTATTGAAGAAGGGGGTGCGAGTGAGAGTGTTCAGGAAACAGTTGTCCCTCGTGTACCTGAAGAGCAAACACATTCACAAAGAAGGTCGCAAGTTTTTTCTTTGGAAATATCTAGGAGCAGCAGAAGTGGACATGAGGATGATCCTACTGTCTTTGCAGGGCTAGAGCAAACAAGCTAAATGTATAGCGCCAACAACATAAGGCCCTACGTTCCATCAACAGGCAGCTGTGCAAATTAAATAGGAATCATGAAAGCATGGGTGATGGGATGAGAGCAATGTCTTCATCAATTGGTAGACTGTGTTTGGCTATTGAACGCAGGGAGGAGTCACGCAACAAGGCAGCTCACCGTCCCCATGTCAGGATGCATGGCTACACCAAAGCCATAAACAGATTGTGTAGTGTCACATAAAATTTTACAAGGCGTAGTATTACTATGCAGAAAGAGGTCAGTGACTGTACAAAGAACATTGCCATAGGCCTGGACAAGGTGACATCTGCAGTTGAATTGCTCCAAACAGCAAACTCAGACGCAAGGGAATTATTTGAAGCAGCAGACAGTGAGGGAACCTCCAGTAGGAGTAGCAGTAACCCCACTCCTACATCACATCTAACACAGCGTAGGAGTGGAAGGAATGCCAGACATTCATCTGCCATGGGGAGCTTTGAATCTGTGGAGCGCTCTGCTCAATGTCGCAAGCGCAAGAAATGACATTTTGTGGATTCCAATTATGTTCAAACTCATTTACCTATATTTTGTAACTCATAATAATGTATCTGTGCCTGTGCCCTACATTAGTAGCATCAATGTTTTGAAATTAAAAACATTCACTTCAGAAGCCAATACATGTTTTGTAATTCTTTGTGTTACCTAAAAGTAATTGCGCGTTATCTCAGTACGTCTCTGACGGCCTGCAGCAGCTCCTACTCCTGCAGTAGCTCTTCTAGGTGGAGGTATGTCATCATCATCAGATGTGTCTGAGTCACTCACTTCAATTTCAGTCCCCTGTCTCATAGCCATGTTATGTAGCATAGCACAGCTACTTAGAATTTTACAGCATGTGGCAGGATTGTATTGTAAAGCACCACCACTTTGTGTATGCACCGAAAACGACTTTTTAAAATTCCAAATGTCCATTCAATGACACCACGGCTTGACCGGTGTGCCCTGTTATACCTTCTTTCATGTACATTTTAGGGATTCAAATATGGCGTCAGAATGAAATCACGCACAGCATAGGCACTGTCACCTGCATGTTGAGAAAAAAAGAATGAGTGTGTGTGTGACTTAAAAGAATAATTGTTGTGATAAAGACTGTAAAATTGTGATACACTTACCTAGTAGATATCCCTCTCCAAACTGTCCAGCACTCAAATGTCTATGTAGTCCACTATGCCGAAAGATAAAGGAATCATGAGTGCTTCCTGGATACTTAGCCACAATATCAGTGAAAATGTACTTTGCATTGCACACCATTTGAATGTTCAGAGAATGATAACTCTTCCTATTTCTGTACACATATTCTGTGGCTGCTGGTGGAGTGATGGGAATATGTGGGCCATCTATACAACCAATCACATGTGGAAAATGTGCAATTTGAAAAAAATCCAGTTTGGTCTCTTGTATTGCTTGTTGGGTGTTGGAGAAGTAGATGTGATGTTGTAGCCTATTCATCATTGCATCCAGAAAGACATTAAAAAAAGTGACAGGGCACTCTGAGACACCCCTCCAACTTCTGCAATGACCGTTTGAAAAGAACCAGAAGCCAAAAGGTGCAGACAGCACAATACCTGCACATGAGTAGGAATTGATTGTGTCCTGCTTGTTTGATGTTCCAAAAAAGGGTTCAATTCAGCAATGAGGTCCAAAATGGTTTGTGGGTCAAGTCTGTATTTTTCAAAGATGTCCTCTTCTGTCTGTTGGAACAAAGTGATGCGCAGTCTGAAGATTCTCTCCTGTCTCTGTCTCCTCTGTGCAAGGGCTTGGATACGCAGCCTCCTAGCTATCAGGTAAAGCCCGGCCATTTTGAAAGGTCAAATTGCATTGTGGGTTCCTTTTTATAGTTTCAAAATGATTGCCACCTGCATGTAGTTGGTGGTTATTGCGATTTCTTAATTTGCGAATTTCATGTTTTCGCAATTTGCTAATTTTTCATACATCTCTTTGCGACTTCTAATTTTGCAATTTCTCGATTGCGAAATTCGCAAACGTTAAACCTTGCAAAATAAGGAATCGCATATTTATTCGCAGATTATGTACTTTCACAAAATAAGTAATCGCTAAAATACCGATTACTTATTTTGCGATGCAAATTCTTACATATATCTCAAATTCCTATTTTTTTGCGACCAAAAAACCGCTTGCTACATCAGCCCCTTTGTTTTTTAAATTGTTTTGTTAAAGCTATCTTTCTTGTTATTCATTACATTGTTATCTTTACATTACGTTTCCAGTTATTTATTGTAGTTTCAATAACAGTTAATTAAAAAAGTATATACGTCTTCTTTTTCTGACAACATTTCACTATTATTTAGTGTGATAAGAATACAATAGAAAACATTTAAAAATAAAAATGATATTTAGAACTACAAGTAAAATACTGAAGCTAACTCTTTACCAGCTCTTTACCAGAGTCTATAGCTATGACTAACGGTTCCTGTGGAAAACCTTTAAAACTCCAGCACAGTAACTGTTTCGATTAGCTTTGAGGAAACAACTCACTCTAAATATTATTTCATCTGATCCTAACATTAATAAATTCCTCAACGCTATCTTGAAGTCCAACAGGTCATGTTTCCGACAATATGGCATTAAATAATGGACAGTAAACAATTTTTAAAAACCACAGAAGAACATAAAGTGCATGAGACTTTGTTTCTTAATCGGGTTACACGGTGAACTTAAGGTTTCCAAATGTCTGTTATAACCCGAAGGAAAGTTTAACAGATTTACGATGCTCCCGTCCCGAAAACGGAACAGTAAACTCCTGTTCCATCTACCTAGATTTAAACATAGGTATTTCTGGGGCGGGGCAGGGTAACAAGCAGGAGGCTCCAAATGGCCCATATACTTTGCAACTGTACACTTTTTAAAATCATTCCTTTCTCGCTCTTATCTGTAAATGTTATACAGAGCCCTTTGAATCAGAATCTTGTGTGAGCGGTCTATAAGATTAGGAGAAGTAAACAAGTGTCCATGCCCTACACTTATTAAACATTCGTTCACGGCTTTCAACCATGGTATACAGTGTGCCTTGTCACATTTTAAACAATCTGCAATTATGTCACGTGTCAATGAGGCTGCAGGGTTCTGCCATATCTTTAGCCAAAAAAGGGCCAGTCTTGATCTGACAAAGTCCTCTATAAAAGGGATATTTAATTCACTGTGGCATATATAATTTGAAGCACAAATGACTCCACCTAGCACCTTCCGACAGAATCTGTTTTCTTCTGTCTGGATATGGAGACAATTTGTATGTCCCCATACCTCTGCGCCATAGGTACCTGTTGGAATGCATTGGGTTTGATAGATCTTTAGTAAAGACGGGATCACATCAGCATGATTAGGTTGGCGCAGAGAAATATTGAGTTGATCGCTTTACCTAATTTATTCCTCGCGTAGGAGACATGTGGTTGCCAAGAACCAGTGTTAGAGAACAACAGCCCCAAGTATGGGAAAGTGCATGTGCTTTTTAAAACATTTTCCCCTGACATGATCTCAATAATTTTATACTTTTTTGGGCCACAGGTCATAATAAGTGATTTTTTTAAATTTGTGGTTAAACCTAAATCAGCCATAAAATTAACAAAACCTGAAATTAAGATACGCAGTGCCTTTGTGGTGCGGCCCATTAGGACCGCATCGTCCGCGTAAAGAAGAGTAGGTATGGGAGTGTCATTTACGTACGGAACGTCTTTTGTTAGGGTACTCAGGGAACTGCTCAGCTCATTAATGTATAAGATAAAAAGCAGAGGGGCCAGAACACAACCCTGTCTGACGCCCCTGCCGATTAAAATATCATTAGAAACTTCGCCCGTGTGGTTAATACGCACGCGGGCTCTTAGGTCGCTATGGAGGTAAGATAAAAAGTAAACTAAATAATCATCTAAACCATAGTTAAGTAAGACGGACCATAAACGGGAGCGATTTACAAAATCAAAAGCAGAACTCAAATCCATGAAACCGAAATATAAGGGGGACTTTTTAGCAATGGTATATTTAGCCATTATTAAATTCAAATTCAAGCATTGTTCTACTGTGCCCACGTTGCTTCGGAAACCTAGCTGGCTTGGGTGTAAAATAGTACTTTCCTCCGCCCAGGTTCTAATTCTTTTAAAGATAACCCTACCTAAAACTTTCAGAGTATTATCGATTAATGATATTGGGCGGTAGCACCCAGGGTCCAGCCTATCACCTTTTTTAAAGATGGGTACGATGGTACTACTGGACCATGTTTCAGGGATAGATTCATGGGTTAAATTGTTAAAAACATTACACAGCAACGGGGCCCAAAAGTCAATTTCACTTTTTAGTTGGTCAATAGAAAGGCCGTCAGGGCCAGGGGCTTTATTACCGGCACTTTCTGCGATGGCATCCTCTACCTCAAGCAATGTAATATTCAAAGGTGTTGGAGGGGGAACAGTTTCTGCGGGGTTGCCAGATGCGGCATAGATCTTCGAAAAGTGGTCAACCCACGCAGGCCCTGTGATGTTACAGTTAATTGGTGTTATATTTGAACCGAGAGAACTTAGGTTCTTAACCTCCCTCCAAAACCCTGGAGTATCCTTTAGGGCAGCCATACGGGCAAGGGATTCCCAATGATCTTTAACTAATTCATTGGATCTGGTGCGTAAGTTAAGTTTGTACCTTGCTCTCAGGAACCTTACCCTGGAAATATCCCGCGGTTTGGCCATGAGAGCAGCGCTTAAGTCCCGGTTAGCTTTTGAACAAGAGGTGTCAAACCATCTTGGAGCTTCCTCAATATTCCTAGATGCTGGTTTAGAGATCTCACTTTTTATTGCGGAGCAGAGTTCACAAAATGATTTAATCATATTGCCCCCGCAGCTGTCAATAGCAAGACAGTCCGAGATCAGTGCTGGATGTTTCTTAATCACACTGGCTAATACACCCTTGTTATCTACCCCCCTCCAGACAACCCTTAATCTATCCGTCGAGGCTTCCAGATTTGTTGCCCCGATTACACTATGTGGTATTTTTCCCCCTAATGATTTCAGGTAAATCACAATTGGGTAGTGATCACTGTATACGTTACACACTACCTCTGCCTTTAATAAAACATCCGCAAGGGAGGGAGAGACAAATATATAGTCAATTGTTGTTGCGCTCCCATGACCGATGTAAGTGGGGACCGGGGCAGTACTTGTACAAGTACCAGCAAACTCCATAGTGTTTACGAGTTCTCTGGTTGCGAGGAGGTTAGATAGTTCTACACCTCTCTTACAAGGGGGATTTCTTAAATGAATGTGTGCGTTGAAATCCCCTCCTATACAAATACCATCAAACTTCCCATATTTCCGTCCCTCCACTATTTCATCAATAAAATTGAACAGGCTTAAAAAACTTACTATTAGGGTAGGATATAAAATAATTGTTGTAGAAATTGAATAGACACAGCTTTACCCTTCTTGTGTATATCAAAGCCATAAAACTTGGGTCATTAATTTTTATTACTTCTGTTTTTACATCTGCGGTTATCTTTACCCAGATCGATAATCCCCCACTAGGGCGGCCTAAGGAAGGGGCCGGTACAATCCTATTGTGACAACTATACCCTTCAAGTAGCAAATGCGTTGTGCACCAAGTTTCCTGAAACATTAAGACATCATAATGGTTTACCCAATCTTTCCAGGCTTTAATTACCATTTTAGCCTTCAGCCCAGCAATGTTCCAGCTTATAATAGACAAGTCCTCGTCGAGCAATGGACGAACATCCTGGACAGAGACCTGGGCAATGGCTGTTAGTTTGGCTAATGGATCACATTGTACATTGGGTAACAGGGGAAGGTCAGATGGTATCAAAAACCCCACAGGCTCTACTCTCTGCGAAAGTTCAGAGTCGGACACCGCTGCAGCTGAATCTTCCTGGGTGGCTGACAGTCAATCCAAGGTGCCCTGATCAGATAGTGCCGAGAATCTATTATATAATGGAAACAAGGGGGGTGGTTGCAACATTCTATGTGGGGGTCTGTAAAAATAACTCAAAGGTAAGGGGGTCACCACAGTGGCTGGGCCGTGCTGGTTATAATTCTTATTTAGTACGAATTTTACTATGCCCGGGTTCCTGAAGTTGATTGTAATACAGTCTCCGTTGATGTTTTTGAACAGAGGTCCGACCCAGGTCACCCGGCGAGCAGAAAGAATTTCATTAGATATATCATAGCCGACCCCCTTATGTTTAGTTAACCAGTCAATGCATTTGTTATGTAACTGGACCCAGGATTCTCGTTGACCCTCCCTAAGCGGTGGTATGCCAGCCAGAACCAAGATGTAAGGGCAAGCCTCAGGAGGAAGATGTAAAGCTGGACCTTGGTGTTTTATCGGCCTGTTGTCCTCCGGTTGTCCCTTGTCCCGGCCAAGGTTGGGAAATATCTTGTGCTTGGCTGTGCCTCTGGGAGGATTACTCTTCTGGGTATTATTGATAGAGTTTGTGGTGCAAGATGGACCGGAGGGTGGCAGAGAGATGGATGGCGGAGTTGAGGTAGGATGGTTTTGCCTTTTATTTACTTCCTTCGGCAGTAAAGTAGGGATAGAAGGGGTACTGGTGTTAGATGCCCCTTTAGCTATAACTGTGTTACAGTTTATGGAACCTCCACTAGATAGGGCGCTAGTGATAGTCTCTAAATCTTTTAACAGACGTTCGCCTCTAATTTGGTCTAGGCAGGCCATGCCTTTCCTCTTTGCTTCTTCGTTTTTCACGAGGGTTTCCAGTCTATCAAGTCTCTTAAAAATAAAATTGAATTGTTTAATCATTTGGTCTTCCAATTGCTTGAAAATTGTATCAGCAATGGTCTCTATAAGATTTCCATTTGATTTAGATCGGAGAGTGCTTTCGTTAGGGAAGTCAGTCTGTGTACAGATTGAATTTATATCCTCGTTTGGTATAACAATACCAGAATTTTCCCCTGAGACAGAACATACTGTTTGAGCCCCTAATGATTGTTTCTTCCCCCTAGTCCACATACTCTGTGGAGTTGGCTGGTTGTTACTCCTTAGGGGCTGCTTCCTCTTATTTATTGTTGTCTTTGCTGGACCCCTTTTGCGTTTAGCGCCGGCGGTCTTGGTGCTCATCGTTGTGGTTGTGGGGGGTGACACGGGGTCTAGATGAGTATCAGTAGATATGTCAGGGGTGCTCCCCTCTTGTGGTGAATCAGATGAGCTGATCGTGAGTATAGGTTTTACCACAATAACTTCTGGAAGCAGAGGCATAGTGTGTTTGGGGCTGACTGTAATAGTAGGTTGGTTGATGTTAAAGGAGCCCAATGACAACCTCCTCTCTGTCTCTGCGATCTCGTTAAAAGCATTATCCAGTAGGCTCTCAAAGGAGAGTTGGGAAGATGCAGGGTCCGCGATGACCTGTATATGTGTGCTGGTAGAAGTAATGTTATTACGTTTCCCCATATTTGAAGCTACAGGCTCACCTTTAGATGGACGTTAGATGGGTGGCCCGCCCGACCACTGTTGACCTCTGAGGACCTCAGAGGGCCCGCCCTTTGCCCGGGCTTAGCCCGGCGCGTTGCCGCGACGCGGAAGTCCGGGGTCAGGTTTATGCGCCAGCGGGCGCGGCTTGTCCGTGTGCGGCGTCCGGCCGCTGGGGGTCTTGGTAGATGTAGTTTCCCCGCTCTACGGTCGCGGCCTCAGCTGACACAGGCAGGCGGCGGCGGCGGGGGAAACTGAAGACAGGCACCCTTGCTACTGCACAGGTATTCACGGAGGGGGCAGACAAGCAGCCACAGAGTGATGGTCCTCCCGCTCGTTATGCCCAGAGCTCCCTGCAATAGTAACGCAGTGAACTTGTAAATCTGCCCCTATGCACATTACGAGCAAAAGAAGTACACAACTCGTTCAATTCCTTATCGATCACAATTAGACAGTCTTGCTTCACGATTCACAATGCACTTCAATAAATACTTTGTGCCTATTTAAATGGGAGACGAGATGGTTGACATTACAAAACTTAGTGGCATATTTACAAAGACGGCGTTAAAATTGTTTCCGCTTTAACGGCTGCACACTACCACAAAACCGCCAAAAATGGACTTCAAAATCCTTTGTTATCTTACCGGAAGATTTTCTAAACATTGCTTCTGCTATCCAAGAGTTAGAGCCACCCCCCCGGGGCTATAAAATAAATGGTTGGGAGGGCTCCAAGGCCCCCCCTGCAGAATTAGAAATGGAGGGGCCTCAACGACCCCCCTCAAGCCCCGGGAACCACCACCCCCCGGGGCTTTGTATATTGTGGGAGGGAGGCTGCCTGGAGTCCTCAAGGGGCCGTGGGGACCGCCACCTCCCAGGGCTGGCTCCTGCAGTGTCCCGGGGTTCCTACCCCCGGGACACTGCTGTTTGCCATTTCATGTATTTATTTATTTTACGGCAGACTCTGCGCAACCTATGTCACTTGCTGTTTTAAAAAAAAAAAAGTGGGCCCTAAGCAGGTCTAGAGGGTCAAACTATTTCTACCCTGCCCACTTTCTACGTTTTACACACTTGTTCCACTGACTTCTTCAGCCTTGCTTTTACCGAGGCACAAAATGGCTGCCAACAGTTCCTGGTTTCGAATGTTGACAACCACCTGACAGCCAATTAGCATTCAGCGTGTGATCAGAAGGGTGCGCTTATGATACACTCATGGTGCGCTCATAGTCCGCGGATTCACCGCGCCCATAGATATATATATGCTTTTAACTGTAATTTTCTCAGGAATTACTGAACAGATTGACACCATTTGAGAAAAAGGCAGGAGTCTGAACTGAGGACTAATTCCGTTCAGCAGTTCGGGGTGTAGCTGTGGCTAAAGGTCCTATGGAAAAATTGCATGAGGAAAACACGTTTTGGGACCCCCCTTTTTTCTCAACCCCTGCTACACGAATCACCCCGAAACTTTTAGGTAGGAGCTAGTCATTAGTCTTGAACATTTTGCAAATATTCATCAACCAGCACCAAAGTTATTCCAAATTGAATGTTACGGCTTTTTAGGTCCTAACTATAACTACCTACTGGCGACCGCCAGTAGGTAATATATATATATATATATTCACTGAAAAAACCATAGGTTATAGACCATATATAGTTAGGAATTAGCATTTACAAAACCTTGAAAATTCACTGAAAAAACCATAGGTTATAGACCATATATAGTTAGGAATTAGCATTTAAAAAACCTTATTTTACTCACACAAAACCATTGAAATTCCATATATAGTTAGTTGCACTAACTATATATCGCGCACCCGCAATCCACTGCTGATCATGTCACATATTACATCATTCATGACATGGTCAGTGACATCACTGATGACATCACTGATGACATCTCAAATGACATCACTGATGACATCACTGATGACAACATCCAGTGACTGTATGTTTCTGTAAAGTTAAAATATGTCTTACATATTGAAGAATGAGTGGATGTATAAGTGTCTGGATGAAGGATTTAGTAGGTGCGTGACTGACTGTATGAGTGAGTGATTAAATGTGTCTCACTGAATGCATGGGTTAGTGACTAAACTGTCTTAATTTGTGCATCATTATGTCTGTTGTTCTGTAAACTGCTGCATGTGTTGATCATTAGCTATACGAGAGGCTATATGTGTTATTAATTGGTTGCCCAAGTATTTCTATGGGAGATTGAGTTTGTGTGGGGGTGGCTGGAAGGTGTGTGACTCTATGCATAGATGTGTGAGCAGTTTATTCACTAGGTGTATGAGTTCAAGAGTGCATGTGGAAACAGCTACATGGGCAGTTGACTGTGTGCATGAGTGTATTGATGAGTGAATGGATATCTCAATGCTACATGTCATAGTAAGTACATATGTAAAAAACAGTACATGTGAGAGTTGGCATATATAAATAACTGTGCATGAGAGCCACTGAATGAGTGAGTGGTTGTATCGATCATTGTGAACTTGTATCAGGGATTGTATAAGAGAGTAAATATATGTTAGTATATGTTTCAATAAATAAGGTGTGTTTAACTGTATAGTTGAAGAAATGGAGGTGAGATTGTTTCTTTGCATGACTGACTGGGTGTGTGAGTAACTCCATGGATGAGTGGCAGTGTGTGAGTGTCTGTATACACTGAGTGTATCTAAGGTTATATTAGAGTCTGAAGAGGTTTATCGTATTAGCACAAGAATGATGTCAAATGAGATGTCATCAGTGATGTCATCAGTGATGTCATTTGAGATGTCATCAGTGATGTCATCAGTGATGTCACTGACCATGTCATGAATGATGTAATATGTGACATGATCAGCAGTGGATTGCGGGTGCGTGATATATAGTTAGTGCAACTAACTATATATGGAATTTCAATGGTTTTGTGTGAGTAAAATAAGGTTTTTTAAATGCTAATTCCTAACTATATATGGTCTATAACCTATGGTTTTTTCAGTGAATTTTCAAGGTTTTGTAAATGCTAATTCCTAACTATATATGGTCTATAACCTATGGTTTTTTCAGTGAATTTCAATGGTTTTTTAATAGCAAATATCATAAGCTGTCGAATGTCAAGTACGTGGTAAGTGAAAACATTTTCGTGTTTATGCACACTGATCTGCTTTGAATGGTGCCCCCCCCCCTCATTTCTATTAGGAGTACTCTCTCTTTGCAGATAGTGAAAGGTAGTTAACGCAGGCGTTTGCCCCCGTTGTAATCCGTCGTGCCTGCTTCTCTCTCCATTTGATTGATTGTTATCCAAGTATTTACTGTTTTAGAATTAGTTCTCTTTGGTTCATTCTCTATTTACAAACAAACACAGAGTCGCAATACTCTGTTTAGTCTTTGCAGATAACGAAAAATCGTGTAAAAAAAAAGAAAAGGAATCGAGCAAAATCAGTAGGCCACTAATGGGATCTCTTTTTGACCTCGCTAAAATAGAAACATTAGGAACAACCCCTCATGACAAATACAAAACTAGTGAGATGAACTGAACTCCACACAATGATGGCTGCAAAACAGCTCGGCTCCGCCACCCACCCCGCCCAAAATAACGATAAAGAACGGCTGCCATGATTGGTTGCGGAATGACCACGACGGAGCTACGAAATGGTGCTGCTCTCATGCTAACCCCAGCTTCAGTCTGAAACATCCAGAAACACTGTAGACTACCAATTCGATCAGTTCCGGTAGCGCCCCAATGTAACCCGGTAGAGAAGAACTAGCCCTCCCCTCTTTGACTGATGGTTCTTGTTGCCTGTCCCTTCTGTTGCCATTTAACAGAACTATTTAGCCTGCTGAAAGGGGTTGTGTTCCGACCGCTGGTTGGTGGAGACAATTTGACTATATTCTGGACCTGCGTTGTCGCGTAATGCGTCATATGACGTGCCGCGTTAGCGCATCCGGAAGTCATCCGGGGCGCGCAGCGCGTAACGTAAGCATAACAAGTCATGTGACTTGTTAATAAAACTTTTCATTGGTTCATTTTACTTTTCTTATTGTAATGATGAAAGGCTTGGTCATATCACCTAAAAATTACGCTTTTCATTACTTCCGAACATTATTTTTTCTTAAATATATGTTATAATGTTCCAGGCTAATGTACTTTCCCGGAAATTTTACAACTGTCCTGCAAGTAAAATATATTCTTTTTTCGAGAAAAAGAGCGTTTCTTCGTCCCATGACGGAGCCGTTGAGCAAAAGAGGGTCGACCTGCTGTCTTAGTCGCCGATACGCCTGAATATGAGATTCTTATCGATCACTTTATGTTGCAGGAATAGAAAACACAACAGCCCTTGACCATTTATCTTTACTGCGTTCCTTCGTATTATACCTTTTACCCTTCATGTAATTGGTCTGCTTTATTTCACTTGCCTTTTAATGATTCTAAAACAGTCACTATTATTAAAAACTTTACCAATGTATATACTACTACCATGTTTTCTTTTAAAAACCTTTATTGTGAAAATGTCATTATACAAATACGAGCCTATAACCACGTGGGCCTGCCACAGAGCAAACTGTAATCGTATATGATGAATAGACATTTACACTGTAGAGGAACGTAACGGGCGGGCCATTAGGTTGCAAGAACTAAGGTGTCTAACAGTTACGGAATCGGTGGACGTACATTTTATAATTAAAATACGACAGGGCCAGTTACAATAAAATTATCTAGATATACATTTGCGGGCAAGTACCATGGGTGACGTTAATTCGAACTTTCAACAGTACAGTAATCAATAACACATCAGAACTTAATATCAATAGGGATGTCGAAATAGTCAATCAATTCTCGTCCCCGCCCGCCATGTGCTTCAAAACTGCATACGTATCTCGTGATTTCAAGGTTCTGCAACCAGTACACAACAAGGAGTTACGAGTCCCATTTATTCCGGCGCCATTTTGGGCGAGGACGGGCAGGTCCAGGATATAGTCAAAATTTCTCTACCAACCATCGACTATGATGATGTTCATATGCTGTATTTATTAGAGTAACACTCATCTGTCCACATGAAATTAATTTGCCACAATCTAAACATGTCATTTTAATCTTTCCAAAGTTCTTCTAAATATTTGGGACCGTTTCCCTTGCCTCTGAAGCTCTCAGTGCCACTTCTTTGATGAATGTACTAGCAGGTCAGGGGTTCTCCTCCAAATCTCTCTTTTATGCAGCACTATAATTAATTGGTGCCACCTCTCCATATGACGATGCATGGTATAGTTACCACAACTATATTTTTTTTCGGTTCCTCTGGAGAGTTCATCGTGGCAGATGAAGCGTGTAACGTACCGGGCATTTACCTTTTTTTGCATGTACAGGAAAGGAAAAAAAAATCGAGCGTCCGAGTTCTAAGGTGTCCCAGGGCCATTTTAGTGGACCAGGCCCAAATCCAAAGAACAGGCCGCCATTTTGAGAGTCCTCTTGCAGCCGCCTGTCGCTGTAGCATCAAGAGCAGCCGAAACTCAGCTGAATGGCAACTGAAACGGTAAAGGGGCGCCCCACTACAGCAGACGAGCCTCCACCTAGGAAGGCCCATTCACGCCGGCTCCCCCCCCTTCGGGCACCCCACGCCGTTATTCGGAGCAGTATTGTAGGATGGCCACACCAGTGCGGCAACTTGCTAGACATCACCTCGGTGGTAACCGAATCTCAACGCCTTGTGGTGTCTTCTATTCAAAAAACATTGTTATGCTGCCTTCGACCTATTCGCCGCAAGTGCGCACACAACTCAACTGCATAGCTTGCTAGACACCACCTCGGTGCCATCCGGATCTTGGAATCTCAGCACCTTTTGGTGTCTTCTCTTCAGAAAATATTATTGCGCTGCCTTTGGCCCCATTCACACATCAGTCCGCTACTGACGCCATCTCACAGGCTAATGGGGCGCCCCACGCCGACTTTCAGCATTGTAGAATGACCACACCAGTACAGCAACTTGCTAGACATCACCTCGGTGCCATCCGGATCTCGGCGCCCCACTGCAGATGAAGTGCCTCTCAACTATGAAACCACCACGGTGACATCCGGATCTTGGCGCGTTGTGCTGCCTTCGGCCTATTCGCACATCGGTCCGCTACTGACGCCATCTCACAGGCTAATGGGGCGACCCACGCCGAGTTTCAGCATTGTAGGATGACCACACCAGTACAGCAACTTGCTAGACATCACCTCGGTGCCATCCGAATCTTGGCATCTCAACGCCTAGTGGTATCTTCCATACAAAAAATATTGTTACGCTGCCTTTGGCCCCATTCGCACATCAGTCCGCAACTTAGACATCACCTCGGTGCCATCCGGATCTTGGCATCTCAGCGCCTTGTGGTGTCAGTCAGAAAATATTGTTGCGCTGCCTTTGGCCCCATTCGCACATCGGTCCGCTACTGACGCCATCTCACAGGCCAACGGGGCGCCCCACGCCGACTTTCAACATTGTAGGATGGCCACAGAAGTGCGACAACTTACTAGACACCACCTCGGTGCCATCCGGATCTTGGCGCGTTGTGCTGCCTTCGGCCTATTCGCACATCGGTCCGCTACTGACGCCATCTCACAGGCCAACGGGGTGCCCCACGCCGACTTTCAGCATTGTTGGATGGCCACACCAGTGCGGCAACTTACTAGACACCACCTCGGTGCCATCTGGATCTTGGCGCGTTGTGCTGCCTTCGGCCTATTCGCACATCGGTCCGCTACTGACGCCGCCTCACGTGCCAACGTATTTTCTACGCATTTTATACCCTATGCCGCATAACAGGTCATGTGACTTGTTTATAAAACTTTTCATTGGTTCATTTTACTTTTGGTTTCCTAATGATGGAAGGCTTGATCATATGACCTAAAAACAACACTTTTCATTGGATGAAAACTTTTTTTTTTTTCCCAAACGATGAAAGCCCCACCTTGTTTCTGGATGTTTCAGACTAAACTGGCGTCAGCATGAGAGCACCACCATCTCGTAGCTCCGTCGTGGTCATTCCGCGAGCAATCATGGCAGCCGCTCCCCACCAGAAGCCTGCAGGAGTCGGGGCCCCCAAAACTTTTGATGAATTCTCAAGGCGGAGGGGACGCTTTCGAGAATGGGGTCCAAGACCTAGCAGACAAGCGTCCGATTTCCAAGGTGTCCCAGGGCCATTTCAGTGGACCAGGCCCAAAAAGGAAAGAGCCTGCCGCCATTTTGAGAGTCCTGTGACAGCCGCCTATCGCTGCACCGCAAGAGTGGGCGCAACTCAGCTGAATTGCGGCTTTTGACACAGTGGACCAAAAACGGACGGAATGGCAACTGAAACGGTAAAGGGGCGCCCCACTACAACAGATGACACTCCACCTGGAGAGGCCCGTTCACGCCACCTCCCCCGGGGCGCCCCACGCCGTTATTCGGAGCAGCATTGTAGGATACCAAAACCAGTGCGGCAACTTACTGGACATCACCTTAGTGCCATCGTTCTGCTGCCTTGGAACTATTCGCACAACAGTTTGCTACTGATGACCCACCCCCCGCGACGCCCCACGCCGTTATTTGCTGGGTGACAACTTACTAGACATCACTTTCGTGTCATCTAGATTTCGGCGCGTTCTGCTGCCTTGGAACTATTCGCACAACAGTTTGCTACTGATGACCCACCCCCCGCGACGCCCCACGTCGGAAATCTGGACGTTGTGCTGCGTTGGGACTATTCGCACAGCCGACCGCTACTTCGTTGTTTTTCCTTAAAAATGTTTATATGTTATTACTATTTTTGTTTTCTTGTATATATTTATAAATTATTAAAGTTTTATAATCTTACTACTTTGTCGGAGTGCTATATAATTTTAATGTGACACATAATTGTAAAAACTTTCATGTACAAAGAGTCATCCCTGGAATCTTCCGCTTCATGCTCGGTCCCCTCCCCAATCACAATACAGGATGGTTTTCAGATAATAGCAACGCTTCTGCTGTGACGGATCTCATCGAGTGTGGGCCTTGATCTACTATAACTCCTTTGAAGAGGGGTGATTCTTTACAGCTGTGGCCATAAACTACATCTGCAGGGCTAGCTGATAGCCTAGGACCGGCCTGGACAATCGGACACAGAGGAAAAGAAGTGTCAGAGGGTGCGGTAGTGAATAGGGCGAAAGGGAGGTGTCGGGCGGGCACAGGGTGTGATTCTCAGGGAAGAGCAGCGCAGATGGGGGGAGGTTTATTACCCATGCATAAGACAGAGAGCGGGGGTGACCACTGCCTGGGTGAGATGCTTGCGAGGGTGGGGAGCCATGCTAAGGATCGACAGCGTGCACAGAGTGGGTCTGGTCAAGGCATCTAAAATGGCTGCCGTGCACGACAAAAGTGTGGCATTTGAAAAAAGACAAGATGGCGCAGACAATGTTTTTCAACACTTCCTGATTTCCTTCGAATCGAACGTTAACAGACGTTGGGGCATATTACCAAAGTTAAGCGATATTTATCCCTAACGATGCATTGCAAAGATTTTTTTACCGTCAGAAATTATCGCAGATAAACCTTGCTATTATCAAGGTTTATCGCAAATACAATAAAAAACGACCGCAATGCATTAATATCGCTGAAAACTCAGCGATATTCATGCATTACCGAGCTAATGCTCTTAGCCATGTTATCCACCTCCCATTGGATAACATGGCTAAGAACTGCTCAGGGCAGCTGTTACTTTTTGGAGATATTCGCGCTTATCTCGAATATTTCCAAAAGTTGATAATAGGAGATAGCGATGTTAGCGACTGTTTCCAGTCGCTAACATCTTGGCATGCCCACTTTGCATGTCATTAGTGATAAATATCACTCACATGCAAAGTGGGGCCCAAGATGGTCGCTATCTCCTACTAGCCGTCGCTAACTGGTGTTAGCAACAGCTAGGTAATACAGATATAATTTTATCTCCGCGAAGCGGAGCGCTGTTACAGATATATATCTTGTTTTTGAACGTTAATTTCTCAAAATGCACTGAAGCACATATATTGAGACCTAGCAAAGGCACATCGGGCTACCAGTCCCTAATATTTTACCAAGTTTCGTGCAAATCCATTCAGCCGTTCGATTATTATTATTATTTTTTTTTTTTGCCCCGCGGGGCCCTTTTAAAACCTCCACATCAAACCTAGGGGGTCAGCGAGGATCTACTATGCCCCCTTATGGTCATTTGCCCCTTCGCTTTGGCCTCCTCTTGTCTCTCGATCCTACCGAGAGACAAGATGGCGGCCGCTACGTACTGTTTGGAATGTTTACAGACACCGGAGAGCCAATCAGCTTCGCTTCGCAAAGCTCCGTAACGCGAAAAGTACGCGAAGCGGTGCGCTGTTACAGATATATATCTTTTTTTGAATGTTAATTTCTCAAAATCCACTGAAGCACATATATTGAGACCTAGCAAAGGCACATCGGGCTACCAGTCCCTACAATTTTGCCAAGTTTCGTGCAAATCCATTCAGCCGTTCGATTATTATTATTATTATTTTTTTTGCCCCGCGGGGCCCTTTTAAAACCTCCACATCAAACCTAGGGGGTCAGCGAGGATCTACTATGCCCCCTTATGGTTATTTCCCCCTTTGTTTTGGCCTCCTCTTGTCTC
This sequence comes from Lissotriton helveticus, assembly GCF_964261635.1. Taxonomy (NCBI): domain Eukaryota; kingdom Metazoa; phylum Chordata; class Amphibia; order Caudata; family Salamandridae; genus Lissotriton; species Lissotriton helveticus. Next base: position 1,828,859,622 of record NC_136059.1, on the reverse strand, counting down.
TCGATCCTACCGAGAGACAAGATGGCGGCCGCTACGGACTTTTTGGAATGTTGACAGACGCCAGAGAACCAATCAGCTTCGCTTCACAAAGCTCCGTTGCGCGAAAAGTACGCGTCCTGGGACGCTGCCTGGTCCGCTGTTACAGATATATATCTTTTTTTAAACGTTAATTTCTCAAAATCCACTGTAGCACATATATTGAGACCTACAAAAGGCACATCGGGCTACCAGTCCCTACAATTTTGCCAAGTTTCGTGCAAATCCATTCAGCCGTTCGGGCTAAAAGTGAGGCCAACCGCCCTATGGAAAACTCAATGTTAAAAACACGTTTTGGGACCCCCCTTTTTTCTCGACCCCCCCTGGACGAACCCCCCCCCCAATTTTCAGGGGCTTCTCAGAAACAAAATGTGCCATTTTCCTGAAAATTTCAGCCAATTCCGTCCACAAACGCCAAAGTTATTAGACATAGAATTTTCAAAAAACCCATAGAGAAAAAATCCTAACTATATATACCTACTGGCGACCGCCAGTAGGTAATATATATATATATATATATATATTACCTACTGGCGGTCGCCAGTAGGTATATATAGTTAGGATTTTTTCTCTATGGGTTTTTTGAAAATTCTATGTCTAATAACTTTGGCGTTTGTGGACGGAATTGGCTGAAATTTTCAGGAAAATGGCACATTTTGTTTCTGAGCAGCCCCTGAAAATTTTGGGGGGGTTCGTCAAGGGGGGGCCGAGAAAAAAGGGGGGTCCCAAAACGCGTTTTTCCCATGTTAATTTCCATAGGGCGGTTGGCCTCACTTTTAGCCCGAACGGCTGAATGGATTTGCACGAAACTTGGCAAAATTGTAGGGACTGGTAGCCCGATGTGCCTTTTGTAGGTCTCAATATATGTGCTTCAGTGGATTTTGAGAAATTAATGTTCAAAAAAAGATATATATCTGTAGCAGCGGACTGGGCAGCGCTCCGCTACGCGTACTTTTCGCGCAACGGAGCTTTGTGAAGCGAAGCTGATTGGTTCTCCGGCGTCTGTCAACATTCCAAACAGTCCGTAGCGGCCGCCATCTTGTCTCTCGGTAGGATCGAGAGACAAGAGGAGGCCAAAGCGAAGGGGCAAATGACCATAAGGGGGCATAGTACATTGTCGCTCACCCCCTAGGTTTGATGTGGAGGTTTTAAAAGGGCCCCGCGGGGCAAAAAAAAATAAACATAATAATAATCGAACAGCTGAATGGATTTGCACGAAACTTGGCAAAATTGTAGGGACTGGTAGCCCGATGTGCCTTTGCTAGATCTCAATATATGTGCTCCAGTGGATTTTGAGAAATTAACGTTCAAAAAAAGGTATATATCTGTAACAGCGCACCGCTTCGCGTACTTTTCGCGTTACGGAGCTTTGCGAAGCGAAGCTGATTGGCTCTCCGGTGTCTGTAAACATTCCAAACAGTCCGTAGCGGCCGCCATCTTGTCTCTCGGTAGGATCGAACAGCTGAATGGATTTGCACGAAACTTGGCAAAATTGTAGGGACTGGTAGCCCGATGTGCCTTTGCTAGGTCTCAATATATGTGCTTCAGTGCATTTTGAGAAATTAACGTTCAGAAACAAGATATATATCTGTAACAGCGCTCCGCTTCGCGGAGATAAAATTATATGTGTATTACCTAGCTGTTGCTAACACCAGTTAGCGACGGCTAGTAGAAGATAGCGACCATCTTGGGCCCCACTTTGCATGTGAGTGATATTTATCACTAATGACATGCAAAGTGGGCATGCCAAGATGTTAGCGACTGGAAACAGTCGTTAACATCGCTATCTCCTATTATCAACTTTTGGAAATATTCGAGATAAGGGCGAATATCTCCAAAAGCTACCACCTGCCCTGAGCAGTTCTTAGCCATGTTATCCAATGGGAGGTGGATAACATGGCTAAGAGCATTAGCTCGGTAATGCATGAATATCGCTGAGTTTTCAGCGATATTAATGCATTGCGGTCGTTTTTTATCGTATTTCCGATAAACCTTGATAATAGCAAGGTTTATCTGCGATAATTTCTGACGGTAAAAAAATCGTTGCTAAGCATCGTTAGGGATAAATATCGCTTAACTTTGGTAATATGCCCCAACGTCTGTTAACGTTCGATTCGAAGGAAATCAGGAAGTGTTGAAAAACATTGTCTGCGCCATCTTGTCTTTTTTCAAATGCCACACTTTTGTCGTGCACGGCAGCCATTTTAGATGCCTTGACCAGACCCACTCTGTGCACGCTGTCGATCCTTAGCATGGCTCCCCACCCTCGCAAGCATCTCCCCCAGGCAGTGGTCACCCCCGCTCTCTGTCTTATGCATGGGTAATAAACCTCCCCCATCTGCGCTGCTGTTCCCTGAGAATCACACCCTGTGCCCGCCCGACACCTCCCTTTCGCCCTATTCACTACCGCACCCTCTGACACTCCTTTTCCTCTGTGTCCGATTGTCCAGGCTGGTCCTAGGGTATCAGCTAGCCCTGCAGATGTAGTTTATGGCCACAGCTGTAAAGAATCACCCCTCTTCAAAGGAGTTATAGTAGATCAAGGCCCACACTCGATGAGATCCGTCACAGCAGAAGCGTTGCTATTATCTGAAAACCATCCTGTATTGTGATTGGGGAGGGGACCGAGCCTGAAGCGGAAGATTCCAGGGATGACTCTTTGTACATCAAAGTTTTTACAATTATGTGTCACATTAAAAATATATAGCACTCCGACAAAGTAGTAAGATTATAAAACTTTAATAATTTATAAATATATACAAGAAAACAAAAATAGTAATAACATATAAACATTTTTAGGGAAAAACAACGAAGTAGCGGTCGGCTGTGCGAATAGTCCCAACGCAGCACAACGTCCAGATTTCCGGCGTGGGGCGTCGCGGGGGGTGGGTCATCAGTAGCAAACTGTTGTGCGAATAGTTCCAAGGCAGCAGAACGCGCCGAAATCTAGATGACACGAAAGTGATGTCTAGTAAGTTGCCACCCAGCAAATAACGGCATGGGGCGTCGCGGGGGGTGGGTCATCAGTAGCAAACTGTTGCGCGAATAGTTCCAAGGCAGCAGAACGATGGCACCAAGGTGATGTCCAGTAAGTTGCCGCACTGGTTTTGGTATCCTACAATGCTGCTCCGAATAACGGCGTGGAGCGCCCCGGGGGAGGCGGCGTGAACGGGCCTCTCCAGGTGGAGTGTCATCTGTTGTAGTGGGGCGCCCCTTTACCGTTTCAGTTGCCATTCCGTCCGTTTTTGGTCCACTGTGTCAAAAGCCGCAATTCAGCTGAGTTGCGCCCACTCTTGCGGTGCAGCGATAGGCGGCTGTCACAGGACTCTCAAAATGGCGGCAGGCTGTTTCCTTTTTGGGCCTGGTCCACTGAAATGGCCCTGGGACACCTTGGAAATCGGACGCTTGTCTGCTAGGTCTTGGACCCCATTCTCGAAAGCGTCCCCTCCGCCTTGAGAATTCATCAAAAGTTTTGGGGGCTCCGACTCCTGCAGGCTTCTGGTGGGGAGCGGCTGCCATGATTGCTCGCGGAATGACCACGACGGAGCCACGAGATGGTGGTGCTTTCATGCTGACGCCAGCTTCAGTCTGAAACATCCAGAAACAAGGTGGGGCTTTCATCGTTTGGGAAAAAAAAAAAGTTTTCATCCTATGAAAAGTGTTGTTTTTAGGTCACATGATCATGCCTTCCATCATTAGGAAACCAAAAGTAAAATGAACCAATGAAAAGTTTTATAAACAAGTCACATGACCTGTTATGCGGCATAGGGTATAAAATGCGGAGAAAATACGTTGGCACGTGAGGCGGCGTCAGTAGCGGACCGATGTGCGAATAGGCCGAAGGCAACACAACGCGCCAAGATCCGGATGGCACCGAGGTGGTGTGTAGCAAGTTGCCGCAGTGGTGTGGCCATCCTACAATGCTGAAAGTCGGCGTGGGGCGCCCCGTTGGCCTGTGAGTTTGAGTCAGTAGCGGACCGATGTGCGAATAGGCCGAAGGCAGCACAACGCGCCAAGATCCGGATGGCACCGAGGTGGTGTCTAGTAAGTTGCCGCACTGGTGTGGCTATCCAACAATGCTGAAAGTCGGCGTGGGGCGCCCCGTTGGCCTGTGAGTTTGCGTCAGTAGCGGACCGATGTGCGAATAGGCCGAAGGCAGCACAACGCGCCAAGATCCGGATGGCACCGAGGTGGTGTCTAGTAAGTTGCCGCACTGGTGTGGCCATCCTACAATGCTGAAAGTCGGCGTGGGGCGCCCCGTTGGCCTGTGAGATGGCGTCAGTAGCGGACCGATGTGCGAATGGGGCCAAAGGCAGCGCAACAATATTTTCTGATTTGAAGACACCACAAGGCGCTGAGATGCCAAGATCCGGATGGCACCGAGGTGGTGTCTAGCAAGTTGTGGCACTGGTGTGGCCATCGTACAATGGTAAAAGTCGGCGTGGGGCGCCCTGTTGGCCTGTGAGATGGTGTCAGTAGCGGACTGATGTGTGAATGGGGCCAAAGGCAGCGCAACAATATTTTCTACTATATTTTCGGAGTAGAAGACACCACAAGGCGCTGAGATGCCAAGATCCGGATGGCACCGAGGTGATGTGTAAGTTGCGGACCGATGTGCGAATGGGGCCAAAGGCAGCTCAACAATATTTTCTGAAGAGAATACACCACAAGGCGCTGAGATGCCAAGATCCGGATGGCACCGAGGTGATGTCTAAGTTGCGGACCGATGTGCGAATGGGGCCAAAGGTAGCGTAACAAGATTTTCTGTATGGAAGATACCACTAGGCGTTGAGATGCCAAGATTCGGATGGCACCGAGGTGATGTCTAGCAAGTTGTGCCACTGGTGTGGCCATCGTACAATGGTAAAAGTCGGCGTGGGGCGCCCTATTGGCCTGTGAGATGGTGTCAGTAGCGGACTGATGTGCGAATGGGGCCAAAGGCAGCGCAACAATATTTTCTGACTGACACCACAAGGCGCTGAGATGCCAAGATCCGGATGGCATCGAGTTGATGTCTAAGTTGCGGACTGATGTGCGAATGGGGCCAAAGGCAGCGTAACAATATTTTCTGTATGGAAGATACCACTAGGCGTTGAGATGCCAAGATTCGGATGGCACCGAGGTGATGTCTAGCAAGTTGGTGTGGTCATCCTACAATGCTGAAACTCGGCGTGGGTCACCCCATTAGCCTGTGAGATGGCGTCAGTAGCGGACCGATGTGCGAATAGGCCGAAGGCAGCACAACGCGCCAAGATCCGGATGTCACCGTGGTGGTTTCATAGTTGAGAGGCACTTCATCTGCAGTGGGGCGCCGAGATCCGGATGGCACCGAGGTGATGTCTAGCAAGTTGCTGTACTTGTGTGGTCATCCTACAATGCTGAAACTCGGCGTGGGTCGCCCCATTAGCCTGTGAGATAGCTGTTCTTTGGATTTGGGCCTGGTCCACTAAAATGGCCCTGGGACACCTAAGAACTCGAACGCTCGATTTTATTTTCCTTTCCTGTACATGCAAAAAAAGGTAAATGCCCGGTATGTTACACGCTTCATCTGCCACGATGAACTCTCCAGAGGAACCGAAAAAATATATAGTTGTGGTAACTATACCATGCATCGTCATATGGAGAGGTGGCACCAATTAATTATAGTGCTGCATAAAAGAGAGATTTGGAGGAGAACCCCTGACCTGCTAGTACATTCATCAAAGAAGTGGCACTGAGAGCTTCAGAGGCAAGGGAAACGGTCCCAAATATTTAGAAGAACTTTGGAAAGATTAAAATGACATGTTTAGATTGTGGTAAATTAATTTCATGTGGGCAGATGAGTGTTACTCTAATAAATACAGCATATGAACATCATCATAGTCGATGGTTGGTAGAGACATTTTGACTATATCCTGGACCTGTCCGTCGTCGCCCAAAATGGCGCCGGAACAAATGGGACTCGTAACTCCTTGTTGTGTACTGGTTGCAGAACCTTGAAATCACGAGATACGTATGCAGTTTTGAAGCACATGGCGGGCGGGGACGAGAATTGATTGAATATTTCGACATCCCTATTGATATTAAGTTCTGATGTGTTATTGATTACTGTACTGTTGAAAATTCGAATTAACGTCACCCATGGTACTTGCCCGCAAATGTATATCTAGATAATTTTATTGTAACTGGCCCTGTCGTATTTTAATTATAAAATGTACGTCCACCGATTCCGTAACTGTTAGACACCTTAGTTTTTGCAACCTAATGGCCCGCCCGTTACGTTCCTCTACAGTGTAAATGTCTATTCATCATATACGATTACAGTTTGCTCCGTGGCAGGCCCACGTGGTTATAGGCTCGTATTTGTATAATGAAATTTTCACAATAAAGGTTTTTAAAAGAAAACATGGTAGTAGTGTATACATTGGTAAAGTTTTTAATAATAGTCACTGTTTTAGAATCATTAAAAGGCAAGTGAAATAAAGCAGACCAATTACATGAAGGGTAAAAGGTATAATACGAAGGAACGCAGTAAAGATAAATGGTCAAGGGCTGTTGTGTTTTCTATTCCTGCAACATAAAGTGATCGATAAGAATCTCATATTCAGGCGTATCGGCGACTAAGACAGCAGGTCGACCCTCTTTTGCTCAACGGCTCCGTCATGGGACGAAGAAACGCTCTTTTTCTCGAAAAAAGAATATATTTTACTTGCAGGACAGTTGTAAAATTTCCAGGAAAGTACATTAGCCTGGAACATTATAACATATATTTAAGAGAAAATAATGTTCGGAAGTAATTAAAAGCGTAATTTTTAGGTGATATGACCAAGGCTTTCATCATTAGAATAAGAAAAGTAAAATGAACCAATGAAAAGTTTTATTAACAAGTCACATGACTTGTTATGCTTACGTTACGCGCTGCGCGCCCCGGATGACTTCCGGATGCGCTAACGCGGCGCGTCATATGACGCATTACGCGACAACGCAGGTCCAGAATATAGTCAAAATGTCTCCACCAACCAGCGGTCGAAACACAACCCCTTTCAGCAGGCTAAATAGTTCTGTTAAATGACAACAGAAGGGACAGGCAACAAGAACCATCAGTCAAAGAGGGGAGGGCTAGTTCTTCTCTACCGGGTTACATTGGGGCGCTACCGGAACTGATCGAATTGGTAGTCTACAGTGTTTCTGGATGTTTCAGACCGAAGCTGGGGTTAGCATGAGAGCAGCACCATTTCGTAGCTCCGTTGTGGCCATTCCGCAACCAATCATGGCAGCCGCTCTTTATCGTTATTTTGGGCGGGGTGGGTGGCGGAGCCGAGCTGTTTTGCAGCCATCATTGTGTGGAGTTCAGTTCATCTCACTAGTTTTGTATTTGTCATGAGGGGTTGTTCCTAATGTTTCTATTTTAGCGAGGTCAAAAAGAGATCCCATTAGTGGCCTACTGATTTTGCTCGATTCCTTTTCTTTTTTTTTACACGATTTTTCGTTATCTGCAAAGACTAAACAGAGTATTGCGACTCTGTGTTTGTTTGTAAATAGAGAATGAACCAAAGAGAACTAATTCTAAAACAGTAAATACTTGGATAACAATCAATCAAATGGAGAGAGAAGCAGGCACGACGGATTACAACGGGGGCAAAGGCCTGCGTTAACTACCTTTCACTATCTGCAAAGAGAGAGTACTCCTAATAGAAATGAGGGGGGGGGGGCACCATTCAAAGCAGATCAGTGTGCATAAACACGAAAATGTTTTCACTTACCACGTACTTGACATTCGACAGCTTATGATATTTGCTATTAAAAAACCATTGAAATTCACTGAAAAAACCATAGGTTATAGACCATATATAGTTAGGAATTAGCATTTACAAAACCTTGAAAATTCACTGAAAAAACCATAGGTTATAGACCATATATAGTTAGGAATTAGCATTTAAAAAACCTTATTTTACTCACACAAAACCATTGAAATTCCATATATAGTTAGTTGCACTAACTATATATTGCGCACCCGCAATCCACTGCTGATCATGTCACATATTACATCATTCATGACATGGTCAGTGACATCACTGATGACATCACTGATGACATCTCAAATGACATCACTGATGACATCACTGATGACATCTCATTTGACATCAATGACCACATCACTGATGATATCATTCATGTGACAATACAATGCATCTCCTCACATTTTAATATAACCTCTGTTTCACCCAGTGTTAAATACAGAGTATAATTTTTGAAACCATTGACACACCAATACTAGTTACTACATACGTACTCACTGATTCCTACGTCTACACACACATTCACTCATTCACCCATACAATCATTCATACATACAATCACTCATACATACAATCACTCATCTTTACAATACTATCATATGCACTCATACACCTATACAGACACTCACACTCTGCCACTCATCCATGGAGTTACTCACACACCTAGTCAGTCCTGTAAAGAATCAATCACACTTCCATTTTCTTGTCTATACAGTTAAACATAGAGCACCTTACATTTTCAAACATATAGTAACACATACTTACCTTCTTATACAATCATTGATACAAGTACAGATTGATCTGCACAGAGTCACACACCTCCCAGCTAGCCACACACACACTCAGTCTCCCATACAAATACTTGGGCAATCAATCAATAACCCATATAGTTACTCATATAGCTACTGATCAACACATGCAGCAGTTTACAGAACAACAGACATAATGATGCACAAATTAAGACAGTTTAGTCACTAACCCATGCACTCAGTGAGACACATTTAATCACTCACTCATACAGTCAGTCATGCACCTACTAAATCCTTCGTCCAGACACTTACACATCCACTCATTCTTCAATATGTAAGACATATTTAAACTTTATAGAAACAAAAAATCACTGGATGTTGTTATCAGTGATGTCATCAGTGATGTCATTTGAGATGTCATCAGTGATGTCATCAGTGATGTCACTGACCATGTCATGAATGATGTAATATGTGACATGATCAGCAGTGGATTGCGGGTGCGCAATATATAGTTAGTGCAACTAACTATATATGGAATTTCAATGGTTTTGTGTGAGTAAAATAAGGTTTTTTAAATGCTAATTCCTAACTATATATGGTCTATAACCTATGGTTTTTTCAGTGAATTTTCAAGGTTTTGTAAATGCTAATTCCTAACTATATATGGTCTATAACCTATGGTTTTTTCAGTGAATATATATATATATATATATATATATATTCACTGAAAAAACCATAGGTTTCACACTCATTATAGTTAGGAATTAGCATTTAAAAAACCTTTGAAATTCACTGAGTTATAGTTAGCTGAACATTTTACTCATGCAAAACCATTGAAATTCCCACGTTATAGTTAGTTGGACTCACTATAACTCGCGCTCCCGCAATCCACTGCTGATGATGTCACATATTACATCATTCATGACATGGTCAGTGACATCACTGATGACATCACTGATGACATCTCAAATGACATCACTGATGACATCACTGATGACATCATCCAATGAATGTGTGTTTCTGAAAAGTAAAAATATGTTTTATATATTGAAGAATGAGTGGGTGTATGAGTGTCTGGGTGAAGGATTTAGTAGGTGAGTGACTGACTGTATGAGTGAGTGATTAAATGTGTCTTACTGAATGCATTGGTTAGTAACTAAACTGTCTGAATGTGTGCGTCAGTATGTCTGTTGTTGTGTAAGCTGCTGCATGTGTTGATCAGTAGCTATATGAGTGGCTATATGGGTTATTGATTGGTTGCCCAAGTATTTGTATGTGAGAGTGAGTGTGTGTGTGGGTGGCTGGGAGGTGTGTGACTCTGTGTATATATGTGTGAGCAGTTGATTCACTTGGTATATGGTTTCAAGAGTGCATGTGGAAAGAGCTGTATGGGTGGTTGACTGTGTGCATGGGTGTGTTGGTGAGTGAATGGCTATCTCAGTGCTCCATGTCCAAGTAAGTACATATGTAAAACACAGTGCATGTGAGAGTTGGCATATATAAATGACTATACATGAGAGCCTGTGATTGCGTAAGTGACTGTATGGATCAATGTGTACTTGTATCAGTGATTGTAAAAGAGAGTAAGTATGTGTTAGTATATGTTTGGATAAGTAAGGTTTAGTGTGTACAACTGTGTAGTTGAGGAAATGGGAGTGTGATTGATTCTTTGCATAACTGACTAGGTGTGTGAGTAACTCTGTGGATGAGTGTCAGCGTGTGAGTGTCTGTATAAGTGTATGAGTGGATATGATAGTGTTCTATTGATGAGTGACTGTATGTATGAGTGATTGTATGTGTGAATGAGTGGATGTGTGTGTAGACCTAGAAATCAGTGAGTGCGTATGTAGTTACTGGTATTGGTGTGTCAATAATTTCAAGAATGGTAGTTTGTATTTAACACTGGGTGTATCAAAGGTTAGATAAGAGTGTGAGGAGGTGCATCGTATTATCACATGGATGATGTCATCAGTGATGTCATCAGTGATGTCATTTGAGATGTCACCAGTGATGTCATCAGTGATGTCATTTGAGATGTCATCAGTGATGTCATCAGTGATGTTGTAGTGTAGTTCCTATATTCCCAATAGGCTCTGCGCATTGGAATAATATATTCAGCAGTGTAGACGTAGGACTGAGGTTATCTAGGTCTCTACTGACTATATTAGACTTAAGGTTTGCCAGCTAGCTCAGAGGTCACTAGAAACTTTCTCGAATAAACGAGGAGGAGTTTAACCTCCCTGGATAGACAAGAAGGGATTAGCTTCTGACAACCATAAAACATGACAACTTTGCTCTCCCTGAATAAGAGTGTATCTCTAGAGTCGTGTGAAAACAATAGACAGCTATTTCTCTCAGTCAAATGTGCGTACTTAGTTTCACCAGAATGCAGAGAAAAGAGAGACGGGCGTTTTCAATAAAAGGTTTTATTTATTGAGCAGTCTTCTTCCTCATACAAGAGAAATGAATTGCCACGATTGTAATACTCATGGTAAAGTAAAGTGCGTACAGTGAAAGGAGAAGTATAAAATAATACTGTAAAAGCATTGATATGGTTTCTGAGCCATATGATACTTTAAAATAGATAAAATATATACATACATATATACATTGACTAATCGTACTCAACTGGTGCTTCTAAATACGCCTACCCCGGTGTACCTGACCTAAGCCTAATACGTGGGAAGGAGTAAGTAAGTAGCAGTTTAAGTTAAGTTTGTTTTGCCAAGAATCTGACTCAAGAATTCTCTTTAAGGGTTTAGTCAGCTCTGTACCTGGGTAATAGAAAGCAGGAGGTCTGGTATCGCTCTCTCAGGACTCGATATCCCAGCAACCCACAAGGGTGGGCTGGAAACGCCGGAGCTGGATTTCTCTGCAGGAGAAAAGACAGCGTCTTTCTCAGCGCGTCAAAGAGGAGGGGCAGCGTCTGTGGGCTCTCGCATCAGCTGGGCTCTCGGAAGTAGATAGCTGCTCTGCTCCAGAATCACCACTGTGTGTTTGCTTAAGGCAACATTGGTATATTTATACCTGAAAGGTGCCTGGGTTTGACGTAAGGTTGGACATAAGACGTCAATAAAGATGTCACTAAGAACAGGCCGTTCTTACAGTGCTTTACAGGAGTTCTAGGATGAAATCAAAACAAAAGCAAGGGGGATTTCCCAGGTTGCTGGAGGCTTGGTTTTGTTTAGAGAACTCGGTTTGCTTACTAGGGGGCCGGAGAAGTAGCCTTGCTTAATGTGACAGCATGTGCTACGACTGAATTATGGATATGATTATTATGCCGTTGTATGGATATTATTGATTATAACCGGACAAGGGCATAAAATAGGAATATCGATTCAGGTTTCCTAGATAAAACACTACACCCACGCCACAAATTAATGTCCATCATTACTAAAACTAAGCAATAGTAAACATAAAAGGTGCATGTGTATACCATCCCACCCCAAAATACATTTTTGCATTTGAAATGGTGTATGCGAAATACATGAAAATGATTATAGGTACTGTACGCTTTTCAAGCAGTGTAATCATTCATTAAAAAGGATGCATATATATATCAGCATGAATGATTTGCGAAATGTACACATGAAATGGCTCTTAATACAGAAAAAAGGGTCGAGACCATTCCATCACATATAAATACAGTTGCTGTAAATGTGCTAGAGGCTGACGTGATATATTGTCTTTAAGAGTTCCTAAAATAGAAGCTCTGTTCCCTAAGAATAGTTCTACTTCAAGCAGAGTACATGTGACAGAAAAAAGGTAAATATTTTGGAATCTGAAAAAAAATAATAATTTCGCTTTCAGGGGAGAGAGAAAAAATATATTTCCAAATATGTTCAGTAGCTTTTGTTTATCAAAGCCGAAGGCCGAATTCAGAGTTCAGGGAACGCTGTGTACTAGTTTGCTTAAAAGTTATTCTTTTTGTTCTGGGGAAAACATCATTTCCGACAGACTTTCAAAAAAGCAGTTTACCGCTTCAGGTGAAAGTTCGACCAAGTTGGAAAATGCCGCAACTGTGCAGTCGTGAGCATGATTGCTATCATCGATGACAGGATCAGCAGTGCTCACAGAAGGTCATACCTGGGTGATGTTGCTCTCAATTCGTACTTCACTACCCTTTAATCGCAGTGGTGAAGTCTCAACGAATGCCATCATCAGGATTGGTAACCGCTGGGGACAACACGATGCATGAGCCGTTACAGGACTTAGCAAAGTATCTGTATCCAATGGTACTGCTGATTGTAGTGTAAGACAGACGTCCAACACGCATTCTTCTCCGCATAGCATACATCGAAGCACAGGTAAGATACAATTCTGCCAGATGGGTCTGAATGAAAGAAACCAGGTCATATTCAGATCTCTTAGCCGGGCTAATCCAAGGACTTTAGTTATGTGGTCCCGATAGCGTATAGCTAGGATCGTTTCTTCCATTGTTGCTGGAGTCTTGTCTGAGATTTGGCTTGCCATAGCGAAGCAGAAGTAGCAAAAATAAAATGCCTGCTATGAGTCCCAACAGGAGTGGTAGGCCGCCAAAGACAGAATGGACAAAATTAGGAAAAATGCCCAGAACTGTTGTGAAGGGTGTTAACAGTCCCGAAAAAATTGTCTTAAATATATGTGGAATACTGCTCGTATCAGACATATTTAGGATTTGGCTTAACATTTCTGCGAAATGTAGGGGGCAATTTGTTGATAAAAAGCTATGTATCTCTGCCGTTGTCCTTGCGACTTGCAGATCATACGTTTCTTTTGATGACGTCAAGGGCACAGTTGTCTGTAAAAGGACAGACTTTATTCTGCTTAAAGTATCAATTCGAATAGAAGAGATATTCAAAAATGGCCAAATGTTTGCCTCCCTGTCTGGTGTGCTGTTTGGAAACAATACTTGCATACAGCAAGTGACCATGGAACTAACGCTAACGAGATAAGCTTTTCCTGGCACCATGGCACAACATCTGTGGTCCACTATTAGAATATAGCTCCCGTTAGAAAGCCGTCTAAAGAATGGCTCTATTCGAGTTGCAGGTGTGCCATGCTGGTGACAAGAAAGGTTATTTGAAGTCCCCTCACAGGCCCCAAGCAGGTTAATACCTTGACACAGACGTATACCACTTAGTGATCTTTTACAATTATTACCACTAAGGAATACATTCTGTTCCTTTTCACTATAACATGTGTGTGTGTAAGGTAATTTCCATGATGACTTAATGTACCCTTTACCCAACCTTTCATACTGGCCTGCTGGTATATATTCTTGACAGAATTTAAATTTGAAAGTTGTTATCGGAATAGTTATTATTCCGTGTATTATCCATTCAATGACAGGTCGTTCTGACATTGTCAATGGTAATCTCTCAAGTTTTTCAATGCTCATAATTGTATATTCTGCTCCTTTCTGTGCCAAGCTGATTTGTGTATCAGTAAGGTTAAAGATAGAGAATAATGACGTTGTGTTGATTAAACGCCAAGGCACGTAGCCTGAACGCAGATTTTGTAACGTCCAGCCAAGCTGTACAATAGAACGTAATTGGGACTGACCGTGTTGTAACATTAGCAAGTCCTGCTCTATTATATCTATAGCAGATGATACAATACTGTCCAGTGAATATATTCTGGAAGACAGAGTCATTAACCCATTGTCTACAACAGAAAGTGATTTTTCCAAATTAATACGGTCAATTTCCCGTATTTTTTCTGCTGTTTCAATTTGCATTACTTTCCAAGCTTCGTTGTAAGCTGCGTATATACTGGCCGCTATGAAATGTTTTTGACGCTGTTTGCGTGGTCCCATTATGAAATCACGCAAGTCAGCACCGTCTTTAAGTAAAGTCAAGTGTTGCTTAATTTCTGCCAGTGTGGATGTGTGTAGCCATTCGAGGCAGAGTTTTCCTACACTGTATGTTGTAACTATCCCTGGATGTTGTCTCTGGGAGTATCTAGGGTCTTGCCTGGTCAATTTGAACCCCTGTATTTTGTTCAGGAATCTATCTTGACAGTTATTTGTGTCTGTGGGCCAGATCAACCATTTCTTCCAATCAGGATGTGTTCTGTTTTGGTAAAAAATATGGGATACGTCTATCTCAACATCTGTAGTGCTATTATTGTCAGGTGTTGGCTTTGGAATAGACGGTTTGTTCAAGTCTTTAATTTTGGCTTGGCCAAGACAGGTTGTCTGTTGAATGGTATCATTCAAGAATATAATTTGTTCTGGGATCATGCAGGCTCTAAATAATGATTCTATACCTTGGACCTGCTAATCTTTGGTACCCCAGATGGTTTTTGTTTCAATATTGTTTTTCCAGAAATCAAAACCAAATGTAGTCATTTGTTCAAAAAATGCTTCTGAATAGATTAATTTAGTGTTTGTCAGCATTGTTTTCATTCCTGTCTTATTTAACATTTTGAAATAAAAGGCTTCTGCTACACTTGTATTAAACCCTGAGAAGTATCGGAATTTCTCATAAAATGTTTTAGAACTGCCTTTTGGTGGAGTTGCACAATGTTACCATTGATTATAATTTAAAACATTTCTAGGTTGAGCAGATTTATGCAAATAGTGATGTGCAAAGTGGCTGTAGCAGTACAATTCTTCATAATTAGATGAACCCTGCAAGTAATCATGTTCTGTACATTTTGCTGACATTACTAAATCTGACATCATATCATAATTACTTTCAAAGTCCCAATCATCAGAGAATGTGCTCGGTTTTACAAAGTCACTCAATGAAATCTTAAACTGGTGTGGATACTTTAAGAGCTCGACTGGGCCATAAATATCGTAATCTGTTTTGTCCCAAGCTACCCCACCGGGTATTGGATTGGCTGTGACATTCACAGATGATAGTTCTCTTTTCTCGATGTGAGATGACTTGTGTGGCTTTAGGACCAAGTTGATGTTCTGACTTGCTGTGTCCATTGTACTATATTTTCCCTCAATGAATTTTCCCAAATAAAGAACCATGATGAGCCAAAGCAGGAGGAAAAGTACACCTAACACAATCCAAAATTCAATCCATGGAGAAATCAGATAGGTTTCTTTGAGTTGATGAAAGAGTTCTGTTACTTTTTCTTTAAAAGATTTTGTTGTTGGCTGTTCTTCAGGTTCGCTCGGATCCTTAGAAAAGTCATCGAAATTGATGAAGTAGCCAGATGCAGTTCTATCAATTGTTGGAATCGCTTCCGGATTTTTATTTGCTTTTGGAATTTTCTTTGTTTCATTAGCATAGTCTGTTGCTACATCGGTGTAGACAGGTGTTTCTTGATGAACTGTTTCAATTTGGGCTTCAAGAGGCACAAGTTCCATGGCATTATTGCATAGTCCCTTTTTAATCACTGCAGGTTTATCAAATGTGATTAGTCTCTCAGTTTGAATCTCTTGGATTGTAGCAAACTTTGGTGTGCTGCTATTTCTTGGGAGTCCACTGGGCCTACTACTTATTATTGGCCACATGATTGTGGTTTTACCAGGTCGATGCATACAACTCGGTTCTCCTTTTTACCAGCAAGGGGCGGTAGTACAACTGATCTTGTTCCGTTGACAGCTAAGACAGGTACTGCTTTTCTGTAAGAAGGCCCAAATTCCTTCTTCACCGCGATCTTCTCTCTGACCAGATCCCCAATCTTTGGAATCCAGACAGGCCTTGCTGGGACAGGTGGTTTCTCTTCAGTGGCTGTTGGCTGTTGTTTTAGCTTTATGTTGCTCAGGTCTTTTCTTGTTTCATTTAAGTCCTGTAAAATAGCCAAACGATCTTTGATATCAAAGCATTTTTCTTCTACCACTGAAGTCTGACTATCTAAGTCCTGAATATGCATTCTAGTACCGAACAATACTTCATACGGACTGAAACCTTTTAGAGAATTTCTTGGCAGATTGTTAAGACTACGTTGGACACTTGTTAAATGTTGGACCCACCCATCTCCCGTACCTAATACCCTCGCCGTTATAGATTGCTTTATGTCTCGGTTTTTTCTTTCCACAGTCCCGTTTCCCTCAGGATGGAAGGGACAAGAGTACTGCAATGCAATGCCCATGCTGGTCATGGCCTCCTTATAAGCTCGAGAGCTAAAAGCAGGACCCTGGTCAGAATGTAGCATGCCAATTGCGTATGTGCCGATATAGACTCGCAAATCATTTTATAACAGTTCTGGCGTCAGCCGAGCGCTGGTGTCTACATTTTAAGTGAATCTAGTCTTAAATAATATACATAGGGACGCATGTTTCCTGTTTAATCATGCGTATAGATCGCCTTATGCTTTCTACTAGGTGTTCTGGCACTACTTCGGCCGGTTCGCCACTGCGATCTCTGTTGCAGTTTTGACAGCTCATTACAAATTTGTAATGTTGCACGCTCATCCCCGGCCACCAGTATTCTGATTGTAATTCTGTCAGAGATTCCTTGATCCTTTGGTGCCCTAGACCTTCACCCATGTGTGCGTCTGCTATTAGCAAGACACTCCTGTTCGTGTTTGGAATCACTCTATCCCCCACTCCAGGGATTCGAGCAAAAGGAACGGAGTTTGCATCGATTATGTATGTATAATTGAGTGGATAGTTCACTGGTAATGCTGCACAGTCGCCTTTTGAAGACGTTTTTACCGCCAGCATGGTTTCCCCGTCTATGTATTTTTCTGAACGCTTCTTTGTGGCTAAGGAAGCTGGATTAGTTGCTTCCGCTGTGGCTGTCTCAGCCAATGAATTCCCTGCAGCGTGAACGCCATCACGCTGATGACTCAGTGTATGTATCACGTGAGTCTTTTGTAGTTCTTTCTTTACAAGAACTACTTGTTCCCAAAGCGATTTTTGCTTGATTGTGGCACCTGTGTCATCTTTGTAACCATTTTGAACCCATTTCTGCAAGTCATTATTGTATGATTTGACGCAGGAATGCAAATCGCACACTATTAGTGTCGGAAATTCGCGATCGGCAATGTCGAGCGCCATTTTTAAAGCTATTAATTCAGTTTGTTGACCTGAATTGTCTTTTACAGATTGTGACATTGTTACCAGTGGTCTCAATTTACCTCCGCGCCACCGGCATTTGACAACCTCGCACGTAGCGTTATAGGCTTGTTTTCCCCAAACTGCGGGTTCTGCATAACTGTTTGTGTATATTACGCAGGCGTACTGTTGTATGAGCAGAATGTCGTTAGGCAGAGGATATTCTTTTTCATATGTTAGATGTTTCAATTTTTTCATTTCCGGGTCAAAATAGTATTTCACTTTGTCTGTAGCAAGAGAATTCTCCCATTGTATCCATTTTGGATCTAATGCCAAGATAATTAAATTACGTGGGCTTGTTAATGCCTCGAAGGCTGATTCTGCTGTTAAAACAGTAATCTGTCTGCCTTGGGCCTGGGCTCTTTCTTTTGCTACAGCTGTTTGAACCGCATTTACAACATTTTTCGCGAGACTGAATGTTTTTTCAGCTTGTGTGTACAAGTGTGATTTGTATGCTATTGATACCTTTTCTCCCTCATTAGAGGTCAGGTATGTGAATCCGCATCTTCCTGGGATGACTCGGATTACAAGGTTGCGTGTATTATCGCGAGTTTGCAATTTTGTTTTTGCTAAAATGTCTGTTTGCAATGATCTCAAAATTTCTGTGTGTTTTTGAGTCCAATTGATTGGTTTAAAATCAGGTTTTATTAATTCATAGAGAGGTTTAACCCTCTCCGCATAATTTAGAATGTAAGTTCTTCCGAAATTCAGGAAACCTAGTATTGATTGTAAGTTCCTCAGCGTTTTTGGTGCTTGGAGTACAGCACCCTTCTCTAAGAAATGGTCTGCTAGGCCTTTGCCTTCACTTGATAATTCATATCCTAAAAACAGGACTGTTAGATGGGCAATTCGTGACTTTTTAAAGTTGAATTTGTAACCCTCTGGTGCGAACCCAAGTATTATGGTGTTCACTCTTTTCAAGTGAGTATCCAAGTCATCATCTGTTAGATAGATGTCATCGACATAAGATAATGCCTCATCATCATATATTTGTAGTAACTCTGTTACTCTTGCTGAGAATAATCCTGGGCTGTTCTTGAACCCCTGTGGGAGTCGACAGAAATTTTTCTGCGAGCCCATTATTGAGAAAGCGGTCAAATACCTGCTTTCAGGTGCAATGTTTTGACAAAAGAATCCATTAGAGATGTCTAATGTTGTTTTGTATTTTTTGCGCACAATGTTATTCATTAGTGCTGCACTATGTGAGTTTTGTACTGCAAATGTTTTGCAACATGAGTTAAGGTGTCTGTAGTCCAAAACTAGACGATATGAATCGTCTGGCTTGGTGACATGAAACAAAGGATTTTTCATTTGTGAGGTGCATGTTTCAATCACCCCCTGGTATTCAAGTTGATCTAAGATCTCCCTGACCTGTTTTTTAGCTTCTTGCTTAATTGGGTACTGCCTTTGTGCAGTTGGTTGACATTTTAATTGGATTTTGTGAGGAGGAGAGTCCTCATCCCATCCTAAATGATTTTTATATAATGCAGGAGCTTGAGCTACTGCCCACTTTTTTGCAAGTGTATATTTTTTATGAATTGGAATGTGATTTGAGAAGGCAGGCATAATTATTTCTTCGCCATGAGGGCACTCCCTGACAAACTTTGGTGGCCAGTCCTTTTCAGCTAAAAGGATGTCATAGCCTTTTGAAAGGTTATCCCAAAATAGACCCCTTACTTTTCTAGTCTTATCTCCCTCTATACGTAGTGTTATCTCGTATATTTTATGAGGTTTGCTAACTCTGCTATCTGCAGTTTCCACTTAAATGTATTCATTCGTGTCCACTGTCTCCAGATGATTCATCAGTATCTTACGAGCTATGGTCACTTCTGCTGCGCTGTCTAGCACTGTCTGGGCCCACTCTCCGTTTTTCAGCTGTGTCCTCAATATCCTCGGCATGTCTAACTATTTTAATGCTGGCTATCTTCTTTCTTGGAAATTGTAATTTTTTACTTTGATGAGCAGGTTCTTTGTCTTTGGACTTGACGTGCTCTTCCCTTTGTTCTGATCGTCCTCTTCTTTCCGATTTCTGCGAGGAAGTCTGAAAAGATCGAGAGGGACGTGTATCAATATCTTGATATCTTTCAGGTTTCTTTAGATTATCCCTATTTCTAAGGTTGTATCTTTTCTCAGAGGGCTCCCTCTGGGGAGACTTGTGTCCTTGGTCCGGAGATCCTTCTCTCCGCCGAGGAGACCTTCCTCTGGACTGGAATCTTTTTTCTTTGGGAGTGGATTGTTTATTTCCATCCCAGCTCTTTTTTGGAGTGTTAAGATTATTTTTAATAAATATTTTTTCAGGATTTTCAGTTAGTTGGGGTTTTACTGGTTTCCCACCCAAATTATCTCTTCCTAGTTCTTCATAGGATTTTTTCTATGATTCTGGCAAGTTCAAATGGTTGTTCTGCTATATCTGTTTCTTTCAATTTCTGGCGGATCGCCACAGAAGCTGCTTCCCCTTTTATGTTGGCTAATAATATCGCCGAGACCTGCTTGAAGTCTTTTAGTAATTTCATACCCAGAGTTAAAGCAGGTTCTGGACCGTATTCATTTTGAATCTGTCTTAGCACATCGGGTATTACCGCCATGGACGGAACACCATGTGTTTTTGTGTAAATGGAAGCAAAGACTGTGCCCCAAGTGTCACAGTCCTCCACATGTGGTGCGATCCCCATTGGAAGGCAGATAGTCAGAATTCTGTGTTTCTCAGTAGGGGTAGTATCCGGAAATACTGCCTCTATTTGAGTGATTTTTTGTGCTAACCAGAATGGAATTTGTTCCCGTTTCATGGGTACTTTACCCAGACATGATTGTATGTTCTGTGGTGTTATTTTATTTGTATTCCCCTGATGAGGGGTCAGCTGTGGAATGTTAATAGCTGGTTGGACTGTTGAAGTCCGCATTACATATTGGACTAATTGTCTATGAATTTTAATCAGTTGTTTTAGTTGTGCTAAAAGTTCTGGTATTGACATTTTTTCAATGTCTGGATGTGGTGTGTAGCTGGCTAGAACCGGCCTCGTTGCTCCTGGTCTACCTAGTGGACCGAGCCTGGTGATGTGATCATTATGTTTTAGGGCGCCTTTAAACCAGAGCAGGTGCTCTTGGTATTTTAATGGGATTTCCACCTCCTCGAAAGGAGTGTACTCTTCCGGAGGTTCCTCTATTTTGTAATAGTGGAATTCGTGTGTGACAGCGTTTGCTGCTGGAAAGTTTATCCATGAATAGAATACCTCTGTCTGCCGATATTCATGTGCCTCAATTACGAATATGACTGTACCACCTCTCGATGTTAGTCCATTTTCTATAGGTTTAAGAGTTATAGTTTTTCTTATATTGACCGGAATGAGTATTGCATTCGGGTCATTCTGTAGGAGACTTGTGTCATCCTCTAGGAGTCGAACTGCTATTCTTGCTGCCTCCCTTTCTTCGTCACTTTCTGGCATTTTTACTGACAGAAAGGTTTTTGTTGCAGATCAAGTTTCAAGGAAACAAAGATTAGGTGCACAATATTTTTGAAACACTGTATCCTTCAACGTTGAATAAACCAAAAACTATACATAGAAATCTCTTCCTACTAAGTTCTGGCGGATTTTTAACCTTTTACCCACTCCAGACGTCTTTTGGAGTAATTACGGGAAAAGGGTCTGTGTGAAAAAGCACGACTGAGTTACTCTAATGTCTTGCGTTAGATTTATCGCCTTACCAAACGTTGGGCGCCATGTAGTGTAGTTCCTATATTCCCAATAGGCTCTGCGCATTGGAATAATATATTCAGCAGTGTAGACGTAGGACTGAGGTTATCTAGGTCTCTACTGACTATATTAGACTTAAGGTTTGCCAGCTAGCTCAGAGGTCACTAGAAACTTTCTCGATTAAACAAGGAGGAGTTTGACCTCCCTGGATAGACAAGAAGGGATTAGCTTCTGACAACCATAAAACATGACAACTTTGCTCTCCCTGAATAAGAGTGTATCTCTAGAGTCGTGTGAAAACAATAGACATCTATTTCACTCAGTCAAATGTGCGTACTTAGTTTCACCAGAATGCAGAGAAAAGGTGTTATTTATTGAGCAGTCTTCTTCCTCATACAAGAGAAATGAATTGCCACGATTGTAATGCTCATGGTAAAGTAAAGTGCGTACAGTAAAAGGAGAAGTATAAAATAATACTGTAAAAGCATTGATATGGTTTCTTAGCCATATGATACTTTAAAATAGATAAAATATATACATACATATATACATTGTCTAATCGTACTCAACTGGTGCTTCTAAAAACGCCTACCCTGGTGTACCTGACCTAAGCCTAATACGTGGGAAGGAGTAAGTAAGTAGCAGTTTAAGTTAAGTTTGTTTTGCCAAGAATCTGACTCAAGAATTCTCTTTAAAGGTTTAGTCAGCTCCGTACCTGGGTAATAGAAAGCAGGAGGTCTGGTATCTCTCTCTCAGGACTCGATATCCCAGTAACCCGCAAGGGTAGGCTGGAAACGCCGGAGCTGGATTTCTCGGCAGGAGAAAAGACAGCGTCTTTCTCAGCGCGTCAAAGAGGAGGGGCAGCGTCCGTGGGCTCTCGCATCAGCTGGGCTCTCGGAAGTAGATAGCTGCTCTGCTCCAGAATCACCACCGTGTGTTTGCTTAAGGCAACGTTGGTATATTTATACCTGAAAGGTGCCTGGGTTTGACGTAAGGTTGGACATAAGACGTCAATAAAGATGTCACTAAGAACTGGACGTTCTTACAGTGCTTTACAGGAGTTCTAGGACAAAATCAAAACAAAAGCAAGGGGGATTTCCCAGGTTGCTGGAGGCTTGTTTTTTTTTAGAGAACTCGGTGTGCTTACTAGGGGGCCGGAGAAGTAGCCTTGCTTAATATGACAGCATGTGCTACGACTGAATTATGGATATGATTATTATGCCGTTGTATGGATATTATTGATTATAACCGGACAAGGGCATAAAATAGGAATATCGATTCAGGTTTCCTAGATAAAACACTACAATGTCACTCACCATGTTATGAATGATGTAATATGTGACATCATCAGCAGTGGATTGCGGGCGCGCGAGTTATAGTGAGTCCAACTAACTATAACGTGGGAATTTCAATGGTTTTGTATGAGTAAAATGTTCAGCTAACAATAACTGGTGTGAAACCTATGGTTTTTTCAGTGAATTTCAAAGGTTTTTTAAATGCTAATTCCTAACTATGACGAGTGTGAAACCTATGGTTTTTTCAGTGAATTTCAAAGGTTTTTTAAATGCTAATTCCTAACTATAATGTTTGTGATACCTATGGTTTTTTCAGTGAATTTCATAGTTTTTTTAAAAGCTAATTCCTTTGTATATTGACTCTGTAACCTACGATTTTTTTTTTATTAGCTGTTTTTTACAACTATTAATTATATATTTTAAAATTAAAAAATATTTGTTCAATGTATATATTTTTTTTTAATCATTTTTTCCTGGTGCGCTCAGGGTGCGCGCACCGGTAAGCTTACCCGTATCATTTTGACTTGGAGCGCTCAGGGTGCGCGCACCGGTAAGCTCTCCCGAGAGCGCAGCGAGAGCACTAATTCTGCGTTCGTAAAAAAAAGTATGAAAACTAAATAATAATGCAAGACATTCTGTACCATACTTATAAAAGCAGAATTTTTGATTTTCCGAATGAAAATGATTTTACATTTCCGTAAAGCTACCAAAACATCACTCAGGCGCGCCGCGTAAATGCCCCCAGAAGCGCCTACGTTCGTGCCGCGTAAGCGCCCCCGGAAGCACTCTGGTGCGCGTAGCGTTAGCGCGTCAAGTCATGTGACCTTAAAATAACAATTTTCATTGGTTGCTAACAGTTTTTTTTTTCAAAGGATGAAAACCCCACCCTTTTCCTTCACTTCTTCTTTCACTTTGGTGAGAGCAAGACCTCTTTTTTTCTATGCTAACAATCTGTGGATAGAATGGCTGCCAGAGCATCCAGCAGCAGTGAGGAGTCAGATGGTTTCATAGATGAAGAGCCTCCTCAGCCGAAGGTGAAAGAACATTTTATTTGGAAAAAATTTTCTATACCTGAGGGACTTAAAAAAGTAAATGCTCCAAAGGTGGAGTGTAAGATCTGCCATACTCTACTTTCCCGAGGAGACCCCAGAAGGAAGTATAGTTTTGGTAATTCTACTATGATTCGGCACGTCCAGAGGAGGCACCCCCAGAACTATGCCCGGGAGAGTGTCAGGGCTCTGGCACGAGAGGCTCCAAGGGATGGTGCCTCTACTTCAACTGGAGGAGCAACTACATCGGTGAGGGGGCGACCAGAACAGCTGATCCCAAATATTCAGCCTGTTTTTAATGAGGCCTCAATCAAATGCAAACATTGTGATGCACTACTTTCTTATGGGGAACAAAGTATTTTGATCATTGCTCGAGCAATAGAGAACCACCGCTGCCGTCCCCAGCCCTAATTTTGATTTTTTTTTTGCTTCTGTTGAGCAGTTTGCCATTCCCTGTTTTTGTTTTTGTTGAGAAAAAAACAAAAAAAAGAAGAAAAAAAAGTTATTTTTAGAACTACCTCCAATTCTCAAAAAAGAGCTGTATTCTTAAAAAAATGAAAAAGAGTAACTGAAGTGGAGTGCAGTGAGAGAGAAGAGGAAAATGAGTGAGAAAGGAAAGAAAGGGACGAGAGGGGAAGGGAAGTGAAGTAGGGGGACTGAAAGAAGGTGAGTGTGGGTAATGAGAGTGAGGAGAAGGAGAGTGAACATGGGGAATGAGGATAAGTGAAGAAAATGTAGTAAAGGAACGGGGGTGTGGAAGGGTAAGAAAAGAGCAGTGATGTTTAGGAAAGAGTGGAGATACAGACTGGATAAAGACAAGTGAGTGTGAGACAAGGTGAGTAAGGGAGTGAAGAGACAGAGAAAGTGAAAGAAAAAGTGAGAGTAGAAGACTGAGGGCCTCATTTATGAGGCCATGCGTCACTTTTACGCCGCCGGTGCGTAACTTTTTGTGATGCACCAGTGGTGTAAAAATTGCACCTTGTTGAGTCATATTTACAAAGTGACGCATCTAGGTAGATGCGTCACTTTGTAAACCCCTGCGCCACATTATACCTGTGCCAGGTATAATGTATGCAAAGGGGCGTATTGACGCAAGGAAGGGTCGTAGAAGTGACGCAGTGAAATCTATGAGATTTCACTGCGTCACTTTTAGGACGCCGTTGCGACAAAATCTTGCGCCTGCCTCACAGCAGGCATAAGACTGACACAGGCCCTTTCACATAGGGCTTGCCCAATGTGAAAGGATGCATTGCTGGAGTTGCGTCACTTTTGTGACACACTCCAGCAATGCGTCACTTTTGCGCTTACAGATACGTCAGAAATACTGACGTATCTGTAACTCCTTGCGACATGATGCGTCATACATTAAATATGACGCATCAGGAATGTCGCAAGGAGAGCGCACTGAGAAGTGATGCCCTGAGTGAGAGAGGAAAGAAACATAAGTGAGGGAGTGTGGCTGTGTTATAGGGAGTGAGTGTGATAGAAGAGGAGTGACAGACGAAGGGGTCAGAGAGAATGAGGCTAACAGAGAGAGAAAAAGGAAAGGGGAGTGTAGAACTAAGAGGACAGAGGGAGTAAGAGAAGGAGTTAGTGAAGTGGAGTAAGGAGAGTAAGGGAAGGGAAAACAATGAAGGAGTGAATGAAAGAAAGAGAGAGGAAAGAAAATAAAGCAGAAGGTCTGAAAGAAGGTGAGTGTGGGAGTATGGCTCAGTTATAGGGAGTGAGTGTGATAGTAGAGGAGTGAGACACTAAGAGGACGGAGAGAATGGGGGTAACAGAGAGAGAGTGAGAGAAGGGGAGTGAGCAAGTTAGAGGACAGAGGGATTGAGAGAAGGAGTTACTGAAATGGAGTAAAGGGAGTAAGGGAAGGGTAAAGAGTGAAGGAGCGATGGATGGGAAGACAGAGGAAGGAAAGTAAAGGAAAAGGTCTGAAAGAAGGTGAGTGTAGAAGTATGGCTGAGTTATAGGGAGTGAGCGTGATAGAAAAGGAGTGAGAGACTAAGGGGACGGAGAGAATGAGGCTAACAGAGGGAGAATGAGGGAAGGGGAGTGTAGAAGTAAGAGGACAGAAGGAGTAAGAGAAGGAGTTAATGAAGTGGAGTAAGAAACTGCACATTTTAATTGGTTGTACTTTTGAACACTTTGAAAGTCACATAACATTCACCCATCCCCCCCAGAGCTCATTCCCCTGTTACCATGGTAACTACCTCCTCACCCAGCACACAGTTCAGAAGTTCATCATACTATGTTGCAAAAAAAAGCAGCAAGGGTGTTTGACCACTCAATGTACCAGCTAATCATGTGCAATGTTTCTTGAAATGACTTTTCCTTAACCATTGAAATGACTTCTTTCAAAAAACAAAAGCATGCACCCTAGTTTTCAGTGGAGAATGTTAAGAAAGCACCAATCATTTTTTGTTTTTCAAGTGCACTGAATCTCAACCACTTTTTTACATAACTCCTACTTTCAAACTGCCATTTAATTTCCACAACTCATCTGAATACAAGCACATCTACCTTCAAGATGCCAAAAGTCTGGTTTGTGGGTCATAGCTTTGTCCACTGGAGTAAAAAATACGCAGCTAACAGAGGTATTTACAACCTTGATTTACCAAATGTGGACATTGTATGGATTGGACAGAGAGGATTTAAAAGTCACCAGTTGATACCATTGGTGAAATCCTTTATGCATATACCACACCCTGACCTCATAATTGTGCACTCTGTTGGCAATGACCTGGGCACTTTTACTGGAGTAGGTCTGGAAATGCTTTTAAAGGACATCTTTGGGCAATTGATGTCACTTTTTCCAAAAACTGCCTTGGTATTTTCTAATAATGCCAAAGGCAAAAATGGAACTGGTCCAACCAATTTTGTCCACAGATTGAGAAAGCAAGGAAACATGTGAATAAATCTGTTTCTGCTTTCCTCAGAGACTATGGTATGAGTTCCATTTACCACAACAACTTGCGTTACAACTTGCAAGACATCTATAGGAGAGATGTTGTGCATTTTACAGAGGAGGGGAATAGAGTTTTCCTCTTGAATATAAGACTCTGCATTGGTACCTACTTGTAGGTACAAAAACAGCCACATAACACAAGAGCTCTTTTCAGAGCTACCCTACCTCTAAGCACTCTAAATTATTTTTTTACTATAATTTTTTGCACTGTTTTTCCCTGTGGTGCGCTCAGGGTGCGCGAACCGGAGCGCGCACCTGGGAACGCACCCAGCGCTTACCCCGCGAAAATAAAAAAAAAAAAGGTTTTTTGCCCTTCAGGGTCCTTCTAGGCCCCCCTCAGAAAACCTAGGGGGTCAGGATGTCCCTACTCTGCCCCCTTTTAATTATATCCCCCTTTCTTTTTCACCTTTTTCGATTCTATGGAGACACAAGATGGCGGACTCTCCGGACTGTTTAGAATGTTGACAGACACCCGACAGCCAATCAGCTTTCTGCTCGCGCACTCGCGTAGCGAGCCGGGTGCGCTCCCCGGTACGCACACCTGTGAGCGCTCGGAGAGCGCTTATAGATATATATGTGTTTTTGAAGTTAATTTTCAAAAAACCACTGGAGCAATTTTCAGCAAATATAGCAAAGTCACATCTGCGTACCAGTCCCTACAATTTCGACAAGTTTGGCGTAATTCCGTTCAGCAGTTCGGGCTGTAGACTTGTCAGACCGTCCTATGGAAATTAACATGGGTAAAACACGTTTTGGGACCCCCCTTTTTTCTCAGACCCCACTGCACGAATCCCCCCGAAACTTCCAGGGAAGGAGCGGAGCGGAGCTGGCCAAAAGTTTGGAAAATTACACACAAATTCCTGAAGCGGCGCCAGAGTTATTCCCAATAGAATGTTGCGGATTTCCTATGGTAGCCAATCCTAACTATAACTACCTACTGGCGACCGCCAGTAGGTAATATATATATAAATATATATATATATATGTAAAACATATTTAAACTTTACAGAAACACACGGTCACTGTATATTGTAATCAGTGATGTCATCAGTGATGTCATTTGAGATTTCATCAGTGATGTCATCAATGATGTCACTGACCATGTCATGAATGATGTAATATGTGACGCCATCAGCAGTGCATTGCGGGGGCGTGAGTTATAGTTACCTCAACTAACTATAATGGCCAAAAGTCCCTGAAACCTATGTTTTTTTTAGTGAATTTCTATTTTTCTTTTAAATGCTAATTTCTAACTATAATGCCCCTGAAACCTATTGGTTTTTTTCAGTGAATTTCAAAGGTTTTTTAAATGACAATTTCTAACTATAATGTCCCTGAAACCTATGTTTTTTCCAGTGAATATACATATATATGGAAAAAAGTGTACAGTGACCTAGTCACCTTATAGTTAGTTATGGTAATAATATATTATTTTAAGTTCCTGATATAGACTATGGGGCATATTTACTTACATTTTACGCAACGCAGGGCCGCAAGCAAATTTGCAGTGTTGCATTGCATAGAAGAAGGTCAGCAGAAAAGCAGCATATCTACCAAGAAAAGGCACATTTTCCAGTGTCTTAGCACTTGAACACTGTGTGCAGCCTAACTCAAATTAAGGTACCTGTGCATCATGTTGCAATTGTGTCTGCACTACAGGCAGGATTGTTTTTTTTAGAGGAAAGGATATTTTGGTGCAGAAGAAGCACTACCAGAATTCGCCATATGCTACATAGATTGTGAACACATTGTTGTCACATAATTTATCTGTAGGATTACTAGGTGATCGGAATACAAAACTAAATTCTTTTAGCAGACATTTTGAGTGAGTAATTGTAAAAAAAAGCCATTGAAATGGGACCAAATTGGGGTCATCTGTGCTGAGAATCAACTTAACAGACTTAAGAGGTATTGAGACAGATCTGTTGCATCAAGCATTGAACACTTGCTAGTCAGTTAAAGACTGCCTTGGAGCGCTGAGATTCTTGCCATGCAAGAGGCAATTAAGGCCAACCAGGTGGCTACAGGGAAGCAGTGATGAGCTGCAACACAAGTGGAGACTAGTGTTCCCTGAAAATTGGTACATGCACGAATGCAGCCGCTGCGGATCCCGATGACGAGAATGGTCCTTTTGGGCCTGGGAGGAGCTGCGGAGAAAGAGTAGACTACCGATCAGCCTCTGGGGCTCAGGATCGCATGGAGAGACCAAATACTGCCACATCCTTGTAATGTGCGGTGAGTTGGACAAGATGGTGGAGCGAGTGGAGGCACGTCTACAGTCAAAAATCGGTTGGGCTCGAGTTACTCCAGGCGGAACCGGAATAGGTGGGGGTGTAAGGAGGCCAGACTGATGGAGGGGAGTGTTGTATCGTAATTGGCTCAGAATCAAGGAAAGGCTGACCATTAACATCTCCAGCGGCACCATGGTGACAGGGTCCATGGGTGAGTCTTGGGCCCGACCTCCGGGTTGAGCTTGTCCGGATGGGATCAGGCACTCTCCCCCCCCCCATATCTGCATTACCCTTGCTACGCTGCCTGACTGGCTTGTTACCAGTGACAGCCCAGAAAGACATGGCAGCGCAC
This sequence comes from Lissotriton helveticus, assembly GCF_964261635.1. NCBI lineage: Eukaryota > Metazoa > Chordata > Amphibia > Caudata > Salamandridae > Lissotriton > Lissotriton helveticus. The sequence goes on along the minus strand of NC_136059.1, from coordinate 1,828,830,471 downwards.
ATCGACAGGGAGAATGCTGAATAGCTCATATAACTTGGTGTCTATGACATATCCCACACCAAGTGCCACACAGTCATCCCTGTATGCATAACTTTACACGCCAGGGGTAGTAAGCCAACAGGTGGTCTGGCGAGTGCTGATACCATCCTGAACAAGAATTGTGTGAAGTAGCATACTGCACTTGCCCAACTGGCGACAATGGGAGCCCTTAAAACACATTGGTGTGGCTCCTACCCCTTTGTTTGGACAGTATACCATGGGTGAATGGGAACTCCTGAAGATAAATATTAGTCACTAGGAATGCACTCTGTGAAGCGGTGCTCTGAGTGCTGGGTCAGTGCTTCCTACAGTTGTGTGACAGTGACACAGCTACGAAGGGACTGGCTCAGTGCCCACTCCCCCTCCCACTTACATAAAATATTGAGCATATGTGCTCAGGAGCACCAATCAGCCACCACCACAGCGGCCCCTCCTGAAGTGGAGGCCTTTATGGTGGAACTTAGGGCAGGCTTAAAGCCGTAGACATGGGATTGACTCGTTGGACAAGCGCTTAGATGCAATGGGAGCTCAGCTGGAATGACATGATGGAAGACTGGACACTGCGGAGGGCAGGATCTCTGACATCAAGGACAGCTCTGCCCAGACAACTAAAAGAGGGGAGCACATGGAAAAAACTCCTGAAAACAATAGGTATGAAAAATGAAGATTTGGAGGCCAGAGGCAGGCACAATAATGTCTGTATTTTAGGAATTCTGGAATCCGCAAACACAGGGTGATTGTGAATGATCTATTCTGCAGCGAATCCTTAACTACTACATTCAAGGTGGAAAGGGCACATCACACACTGGTACCTCACCCAAATCCGAGATGTCCCCTGAACCCGATATTTGCTTGGATCCTCAAATTTAGGGACAGAGACATGGCGCTGCAGTTGGCAAGGGAGAAGGGGGCTCTCTGCTGGCAAGGGTCATAGATCTCAATCTATTAGGACTTTGCACTGATGGTACAGGACACCCACTGGAAATACGCTGGAGTCAAGGCGGCTCTCCGTAACTTGGGCTCGAAAATTGGGATGTTATACCCAGGACGTCTGAGAATGGACATAGATGGAAGGTCATGCTTTTTCAGGCAGCTGTGCAGGAGTTTTGCCGCACATTCTCCAGGGCACAGGGAACTTGCCAAACGACCTTGCCAGACGAATCCCCCTGATTCTAACTCCGGTGACAGCGTGGACCTGTTTTCTGCTAGCTAGCTGACTTGGCAGGTTTGTCCCAGGGTCCACACTGTAACGCAATTATTCACCAGGTTAAGAGATGTGAATGGTGTTTCAGGCTGCATAAGTTTGTATACCCATTGCATGGCAAGTAACGTTGCTCTTTACACATCATACAAGATCGGGGAACCAGTGTAGCGTTACCACCCCCAAGTGCATTTGCACATTAGTACTTATAAGCTGTATTGATCACTTTTAGACATTCTGAATGTATAAAATCACTTTCGGGACGTGGGTTTTTCTCCTCAGTAGAAGGTATGGGGATGGGTGGAGGGGAGTTGGACGCGTTAACATTTTGATACTGGTATTTCTTTTAACGACTGTTGTTAAGACCATACAAATGGTAAGAAACAGGTCCATCACACACACTTCTGAGCAGCAATGGCCATGGAGGATAGGATCCCCTCTTTTGCAAACATCACGCTAATGACCGGGAATATATGGGGACTGAACTATACACGTAAAAGCAAACAGGTAGTGCACTATTTACAGCAGCACCAGGTTGATATTGCCTTTCTCCAAGAAACACAGTTGCCCCCCAACACACCTTCCAACTTTGCTGCTGGTCGGGCCCACATCGATATGTTGCTGGTTACAGTACTTATGCCAGGGGGGACTCTATATTATTTCACAAGCGAGGGCCATTTCAGGCAGTAGTGGTAGGTGCTGACCCTGCAGGGTGACACTTGTTAGTGAAAGGCTACCTACTGGGATACACTATACTCTTGGTTAATGTCTATTCCCCGAACATCGACGACCCGAAACTTTATCGGGACTTACTGACTCAAATAAACGGAATGGAGACAGACCAGGTATGTAAGGGGGGCAACCATAATATACTGCTTGATCACAAACTAAGACAGCACAGCGACCACACCTGATACAAAACCCAGAAACCGGAACACACTGGCAGACCTTAGGGAACCATATCGGCTGACAAATGCTTGGCGACACAAGCCATATATACTCACTACTCCGCACCACATAACACATAGACCCGCTTGAACTATTGCCTCCTTGCACCCAGTCTGATCCCATGGCTTGACTCAATGCAGACATGCCACACACACTGTCTGATCACGCACCAGTCCTCCTGAGACTGCATATTCCCTGGACGGGAGGAGTAGAGAGACAGTGGAGATTCCCAGAAATGGTCCTTCGGGATGAGCTACTCAAATGTGAGTTACGCGCTTTAATAGTAGAATACTTTGAGCTTAACAAGGAGATGGTGAAAACCAAAGGCATGTTGTGGAAGGCTTTTAACGCCTGTATATCCAAGAATGCCGGGTTCTTTAGAGACCTGCGTTGTACATTGTCACAATTGGAGACAGAATTAACTGTGTTAGATCAAATCCAAATGTTGCAGCACCAGCCGTACAGTTTACAGCATTTGGATGTATTATTGTCTGAATATTACGAATCAGCGTAATGCATACCACATTACCTGGGGAAATATGCACTAGCTCTATGGTATGAGGAGGGTGAAAGGCCAGGTCGCACACTAGCTCACTGCATATAATTTGGATACCAAGCACCGCGCTTTGCGGGTCCCTGCCCACGTCTCGGATTAGTGGCCATCTTAGGTGGGGCTGACGACGCCAGGCGTTCTGCGCGGTCTAGTCTCGGAGGCTGGACGCGCATTTAAGCGAGGCTAATCTTCGGCGGGCGCACTAACAAGCTGGCGCTACACTAAGAAGACCTCGTTTGGATTGTGCTGCATTTTAGCAGCTTTTTTAAAATTCCCGTTTTGTCTGCCTAATTGCAATTTTGATTTAATACTTTTTACCCTGTTTTTAAAAACGTTAAAATTGGCCTACAACTTACTGCATTCTGCCCCGCTCACTGCATATAATTTGGATACCAAGCACCGCGCTTTGCGGGTCCCTGCCCACGTCTCGGATTAGTGGCCATCTTAGGTGGGGCTGACGACGCCAGGCGTTCTGCGCGGTCTAGTCTCGGAGGCTGGACGCACATTTAAGCGAGCCATGCTGACGCGCAGCGTCATCGCGCAGCGGGATCGCCGGACTTCCGCCGGAGTTACGCCTGAGTTCAGCCCGTCTGCGCCCGTCCGCACTGAGAACGGGCTGCAGGACGGGCTGACCTCTGTCAACATGTCCTCAGGTATGTTAACTCGGGTTGACCGCGTACATTATACCTCCATGGCATTACATTCACTGCGACCCCCCACCCCCACTACTTGCACCTTATGCATCTTGCCCTCTCATTACTTTACATGTGCTGGTTGCGGTTTTTCCACCGGCAAAATGCAGCTCTCTAAGACGGAATCAAACATAAAGCATTACCGGGGGAAAAGGAAGCCTACCAAAGGCCGTACCTCATCTTTTTCTCCTCTACATTTTTGGAGCTTAAACTGTAGATCGCTTCCCAAGAACAAATTAAACATCTATGATTTCATAAGTGATGAATCTCCTGATGCAGTGTTCATGACCGAGACCTGGCTACATGCTAGCTCGGGTCCGGATATTGCTGCAGCCATCCCTCCCAACTATGTTGCGTTGCATCAGGACAGACCTTCCGGTAAAAGTGGTGGAGGAATCGCAATCATCTTTAAATCTATTTATCAATGCAAACTGGAACATTTACATCTTCCAGGTAGTGAGGCAGCATTATTTAAAATAATGATTAACTCCCGACTGACGCTTTCCGGTCTGCTAATTTATCGGCCGCCCGGGAACGCAGCTTCGTGGATTCCCTCACTTGTTGATTGCCTTTCTGCAACACTACTGAAATCGAACAATTTCACTATTCTTGGTGATTTAAACATCCACTTAGAAGATGTTAATAACCCCCTGAATAAATCTTTTTTATCTGACCTTGAGGTCTTTAATCTCAAACTTTGTAATTCAGGGGCTACCCATCTCGCAGGCCACCTTTTGGACCCTATCATTTCTACTCTTTCGTTTGATTGTACTCAATCAGCGCGTCCGCTACATTGGTCTGATCACTATGCAATACACTTTATGCTACCACCTGGTCTTTTTTCGGCCAGTGTTCATGTGGAGGAAACTAAATCGTCTTACCGATGGGACAGGCTCGACATGGTTGCTTTTAATCAGCGTTTGAATGAGTCAATTCCGGCTTTTATCAAGACAGAGCGGGACCTGAACTCTCCCATTTCCTGCTGGCTGACAGACGCAGTGACTGCTCTTGCCCCTCGCTCTAGTAGCAAATATAGATCCCTGCGCCCCCCTGCACCTTGGTTCTCGGACGAGTTGAAAACCCAACGTGCTAAATGCAAAGCCCTGGAGAGGAAGTGGAGGACTTCATATTCCGCTCCTTGCAAGGTGACTTACAAAGACGAGCTGAAAGTCTACCATGCAAATTGCAAACGTGCCAAGGCCACATACATTGCTTCTACCATTACCCAAGCGCAAAATTGTCCTCGGACTCTTTTCGCCACTGTAAAGAAACTCACAGGAGCAGATACCAACCCCTCCTTGCCGGCTTTGAATGGCACACAATGTAATGCCATTGCGGACTTCTTTATATCCAAGGTTGAGGGTATCTATCAATCTTTGGCCTCCTTTTCACTGCCAATTGATTCCCCTCAACCTGGCTTCTCTTGCAGTGTTTTTTTCTCTCCCACTGTATTCATCCATAACTGGTTACCATTTGATGACTCCTCCTTCCTGTCTTGTCTAAACAGTATCAGGTCAGGTTCCCCTCGGGACCCAGTTCCTATGAAGATACTAAAACAACTAGACCTTGAACCACGAAGATTCTTAATGAGGCTACTAAACATCTCTCTTATTGAATCTCGGGTGGCACAGGACTGGAAACATGCCATGGTCATCCCTTTGCTCAAAAAATCTGGACATTACAAACCTTGCCAACTTTAGGCCTATATCCCTGCTGCCAGCCTGCTCCAAAATATTGGAACGCCATGTTAACACCCAGCTCAATGAGTTTGTTGAAAACGTGGGTTATCTCCATCCATCCCAATCAGGCTTTCGCGCTAATTACTCCACCGAATCCGCACTCCTTGGGGTGACTGAGCGACTCCGACACGGTATCGATAGCGGTGAGACCTTTGCGCTTATTCTTCTTGATTTAAGCGCTGCATTCGATACCGTTTCTCATTCCACTCTTTTGGAGTCCCTCCGCTCCCTTGGTGTTGATGGATCTGCGCTTGCCTGGGTGGCCTCATTTCTTAATGAGCGCACCTTTCAGGTTTTCTCAAACAAGGCTGAATCTGTGATTTATTCTTCAGCTTACGGCGTCCCTCAAGGGTCTATATTAAGCCCATTGTTGTTTAATATTTACATCAGACCTCTTGCCTCTATCGTAGAGGATGCCGGTCTGTCTATATATTCATATGCAGACGACACGCAGATTGTGTTCTCTCTCTCTAGCAGCAGGGTTCAGGAAGTCTCTGCCCTTAAAGTTGGCCTATCTCGTGTTGCAGCTTGGATGCAAAATCATCTGCTGAAGCTTAACGGAGAGAAGACAGAGGTTATTATACTAGGCAAGCATAAAGATCTGTGGGGCTCTAGACACTGGCCATGTGATATGGGTCCTCTGCCTATCCCTGTGCCTGTTGTTCGTAACCTCGGATTCCTGATTGACGACAAACTCTCAATGAGGCAGCAGGTGACCAAGGTTGCTGCAGTCTGTTTTAACACCCTACGATGGCTGCAGAAGATCCTATGGATGCTGCCCGAGTCCACCCGAAGAACTGTCGTCCAGGCCCTTGTGATGTCTCGCATTGACTATGGCAATGTGCTTTATCTGGGAGCGGATAAAGCAACAATTAATAAACTACAAGTGGTACAGAATTCAGCTGCTCGCCTCTTGCGTAATGTTCCACGGAGAACGTCCGCAATGCAAGCCTTGCGTGACCTGCACTGGCTGAGAATTTCAGATCGCGTGACTTTTAAAACACTGTGTCTTCTGTTTAAGATCCGTCAGGGTTCTGCCCCAACCTACCTGCATAACCTTGTACAGCCTTATCTACCTGGCCGTTCTTTAAGGTCATCTAATAATGGCAATTTTTTGACTCCAAGAATCCGACTAGCAAAAATGGGAGGCCGTTCATTCGCATATCTTGGACCAAAGATGTGGAATGCTCTCCCGCTGGCGTTAAAAACAGAAACTAATCTTCTGGCCTTTCGTAAAAAGTTGAAGACTTTTCTGTTTTGATTTCCTCCTTTTCGCGATCTCTTTTTTGCATCTGCTTGATCTTCTTCTTCAGTCTGTCCATGGTGCCGGGAAACCCATTGCGGGTAAATTCAATAAAATAAATAAAAAATAAATAAATAGCACGACTAATGCAATAACCAACGGGCCAGACATACATCTCTGCTTTCCAGTGCCCTGATGACAAACACATATCTGACACCAAGCACCAACACACTGTCGTTTCGTACTGCTCCTGGCCACCATGCCATTATCTGGTGAGTAGATATAAGGACTGGATAGTTCTTTTGTTCTGCACGGACATAGCTAGTTGATAAAATATGAAAGTAGATATTCCGGTATAGAAGTCACAGTTCTTCGTTTTTTTCTTTTTTCAATTACCTGGACACATTACTCATGAAGCCAGGTAGTATTTATTTTTGTTGGGTCTTTTTTATATTGAGTGTATTCCACAGATAGGACGCAGTTTAAATTCTTCTGAGCAATACACGTGTCTATGTATTGGTATACTCTATGATGGCTAAATTTAGGACATGATTGTTTATTTGGGAGGACTTACATTACATTTTTTTTAATTCTTTCATACTAATGACTGCATTGGGAGAATGTGTTGCACGCCTATCACCCGGTTACACAGTCACCTTATGTCCTTGCTTTTGAAGATTATAAAACGTTTCTATAAATTTAACTACGAGGTTAGGGAACAGGCCACATTTATTCTTTGAGCATCTACTTTCATTGGGAGTTAGTAGTGAGAGTGATGCTTTGCTAAGGAATATAATCCTGTGTGGTTTACAGTAATTTGTCAGTATAGAGCCATCTCTGTGTAGCAGCGGTAGTGCTGCTCTTGCTTCACTTTTTTCACCTTGCAAATTTCTTTAGCATTTGCTTTACTGTATTATGACTGTTATTATCAGACAGAAGCTTGTAACTCTAAAATAATTATGCATTTTACATTTTTGCATCTATATATCTAGAACTATTCAGGACCATGAACAGACTGTGATGGTACAATCCTTTTGGACAACTAGTTTTGTTATATTTGAGAAAAAGCTGAATATCATTTCCAGGTATGTTACATTAGAATTTTCTTTTTCCAAGACATCTTGTTAGGAAGAATCTTTTTCACTGGCACTATTTTGCTACTTTGACACACGTTACTCATACAGTACAGGGCATGCCATCTATAGCACTGTTTATTTTGTCACTAGCTAAAATATGGTTACCCTCTGTGTACCATCTATTAAATAGAAGGGATCTGTCCCAGATAGAGGTTATGTTTCATTGACAATATCTCCCAGTTGCATGGGGTTAGCTTGCAAATGTGACAGCCAAGAATGATTCACCACCTTATCCTTATTCCATCAACAGATTACCCTTTTCTTCACTACCTGAGTGACCACTATTGTGTGATTAGATTAATATATACTAGCAGAATCTACCAAAATCCTCTACATTTCATCTTGAGGTATGTTATATAATTTCATACAATGTAGACATAATCAATATATAGTATGGACCTTCATTTAGTCTTAAGAGACAGGAGATTATAACAGAAGCACTTTTGTGAGTGTATATTGCACTAATCAACTCTTTTGCTTTTTCGTTCAATATAACAAATTTAAAACTTTATATGCGTTCATCCGCCTGGGTAAAAAATTGTATTGTTATTCACAATGAATTTTACAGCAAAATGTTTAAAACACAAAAATATCAGCTAGCTAGCAAATCTGACAGGATATGAATTGTTTTGATGACTGATAAGTGGTTTTAACAACATATGTGTCCATAACCATGCTATTTATATGCAAATGGCGACATCATTCATTGACTTGTACATCTGTGTACATATATGTAATATGTGATGTATATTGTTTTAAAAAAAGTTGTGTATATATTGTTTTGTCTTTAGCCCTGAAGAAGTCTCAACAGAGACGAAACGCGTTGGCTAAACATTTCTGATGAATTGGATTTAAAAGACACTGTGGAAGTTTATCAATAAAGAACACATTTTTTACTAAAAGCTGACTTGGGACCTGCTCTCTCAAATCATTTTCTTTTGGACATTTGCTGCTGTGATAATTATCAAATATTACAATCTTGATGGGTGCTAATTCCAATTTGCTTTACATATCTGACACCATTTGCATACAAAAAGTAGTACTTACCTACTATTTGGGGCTTGACAGATCACAAGTTGCAGCAGATGCTATGAACAGTAATCGTTATTTAGATAAAATAGCCATGGTATGGCTTTGCTCGGCTCACCAGGAATTTCTTGCAGAGCCCTTTACGGAGGAAGAGATAATTCAAGCGATAGATGCAAGGGATGGCTTGAAAGTGCTGGAACTCAATAGATTCTCTGGGAGCTTTTACAAAGCATATAAGCAATCACTTGCCCCGTACTACCTAGAGGTCTATCAGGAGGCTTTGGAAAATGGGATGCACTTTGAGAAGCGGTCATAATATTACTTCCCAAACCAGGAATAGCTCCGCTACACTGACCGCTCTCATTATTAAACTTTGAGAACAAGATATTGGCCAAACTGCCACCAGGCTCTCACTCCTCCTAGAACAGATAATATCCCCAGCCCGATCCGAATTTGTCCCACATAAATCCAATTCTATGACCCTGCGCACAATCTTTTCAGTACTCCACAGAATCAAACTCAATGTCCCGACTGCAGCAGTATTGTTAGATCCTGAAAAAGCATTTGACTCTCTAGAATGGCTATTTTTACACTCCACAGTGGGCAGAATAGGAATACTGCAGGGGTTTATGTCCCTCATTAAGCTGTTATACATGATGCTCACTACATGTATCTGTCTAAATGGTACACTGCCACCTGTCTTTCCTCTCATGCGGGGGACACGGCAGGCCTGCCCACTCTTCCCCTTTCTGTTTGTAATTACACTGGATCCGTTGGTCCATCACTGACAGGAGAGGCACCTCCATAGAGACCTGCAGTTCAAAACAGGCCTGTTATCCATCACTCTATATGCAGACTATAGCATTCTGTATATGAGGCATCCCAATGACAATCTGGGACCCATACTTCGAGAAATAACTCCTTATGGTGCATTGTCTGGACTGCACAAAAACTGGGTAAGTCCGAAATCTTTCCCCTAACAGCTGCCCCTTGTGATAGGGATACTGAATTCCCATTACCATGGTGGGAGGGCTCTGTTAAATATTGGCGATAATAAAACACAGAAACTCGGATCAAATAATATGGCTTAACTATGGCCCAGCAATGGACAAACTGGCCAGAAAAATCAAGCAATGGTTGAAACTGCCACTAACTATGGCAGGTCGCATAGCGATAATCAAAATGGTGGTACTGTCCCAGTTTATTTACCTATTCCAAAATATCCCAATTCGGTTGTCCAATGTTTTTTTTGCAGCATTACGTACGCAGTTATGGGATGGTAAACAAACGCGTATCAGCTCGGACATTCTGACACTACCATATGAACGCGGTGGGGTTGGGGTTCCAAATTGTCACATATATTATCTGGTAGCTCAGTGCACTGGTATCATCAGGATTCCAGGAACCCCTACATCAAATCAGAAGCAGACCTTACATAACCCACTGGTGGCAATTTTACCTACAGGCTTACCACATGATATTCACGACTCGCTGGCCCTGGAAAAGACTTATTAGGGCATCTGGGAACCACTTATTTTACTCCCCTGCTGGTAACAGCTGGCTACCCATCACACAGGAGGCCCTAGTAAAACGAACTCTGTCCAAATATGCTCTGGAAACATTTGGGGACTTGTTCCCCAATCGGCACGTCTTCTCGCAAACCGAGGTCAATCGTTTCAGGGATGCTCCGCTGCTACATTAGTTCGTGTTGCAGAGGTTGCAATGAGCGCTTACTGCCCAGACTCCTAGTTACCCCCTTGAACCGACTACATTTCCACCTCTGACGCTGCGCATCAAAGAAATGGGCAGGGAACATCCGATGTCCAAAAATCCATAGCCATGCTGCCTGCTAGAGATGCGGGAGTGTGAGCTGCGAGGGAATGGTATTACTGCTATAAACAAACATGGAGGCTCTCATTAAACCATCAACACAAACTATTACACTTTAAGTTTATGTGGTGTTCATACATTACTCCTGTCAAGATGCACCGGATGGACCCGTCCCGCCTCCACACATGCTCCAAGTGCGATTCCCCATTAGCAGACTTTGCACATATAACATGGACTTGTGACAAAATGGCCAAGTACTAGAGAGAAATATATGTGGAATTGTCATGCATGATACATATTGAACTCACCATTGTAATGTTTTTATTGTGTTCTTTTATGGTTTTATGCTTATAAACTGAATAAAGTTTTGATTTGAATTCAATTGAACTCACGTCTACTCCATTACAAGCACTAGTAGGGTTTGATACTCCTTTGGGTGGGGTGTTCTTAGTGATGGCACCTGACTACTTCTGTGTGTAATATTTTGGATTCATAACTAGTACGGTGCAAAAAGTAGGGGGAAACACCCTATAACCCCTTTTTAAGTTCAAAAGAGTTTTATTATTGAAAAATACAAGGTGTCACAACACAGTACATCATGTAAAATGCACGTCATGCAATAAGAAGAGATACAATGTAATGAATGAATCGGGCTGAAAGATAGGATTAGAAATAATAAAACATTAGAAACAAGCATACAAAATACCATATAAAGCTAATATTTTAAGAACGAACAAGGGGTTTCAGGGAGGTTTTGAGACTTCTTGCTGACTTGGAGATAATTGAAAGGAGCAGCTGGCACATGCATCTAAATAAAGTGTAATAGGTGACCATAAATCCAACAGTTTTGGTGCCATGTGGATGTGGTATACAAAGGAAGTGTACAATCTGTGATAGTGGCAAACAGCATACCACCACGCCTTGTAAGAGATTTTAGAGAAGTCTTTCCAATTTGCAGTAATTTGCTGAAATGCAACTGCTAGTAATAAATCAACAATTTTACCATTAAGCACAACATTCTCCCAGCAGTATGATAGACTTCCTCGAAAAAGATGAGTGTAGGAAAAGGAAAATGTAATGCCAAAAATGTGGTTAATTTGAGACCAAACTTGTTGCCAAAAAGTATGTACAGTAGAACAAAAAATAACATATGAAATAAATCAGCTTTTGGGGAGGAGCACGTCCAACAAATATCAGGTACAGTAGTATAGTTTTTGCTTAAGGCAGTCGGTGAAAGCAAAAGTCTGTTATATACAAAAAACAATGCTTGCATTGTATTCGCAGCTCTGGCCGATTTACGATTCTTGGTCCACAATTTATTTCACAAAGACACTGGCCATCATATTACAAAGTCTCGTTCCCAAGCTTCTTCAACTTTAGATTTTTGTCAAAACGTATCAGCGTTATGCAGGAATTTATATAGAATGGAAGCTCTAGGAATTGTGGTTAATAAGGTTTGTAGTTGTGGAGGTGAGTCTGGAGTAGTGGAAACATTAAGAGCTATTGTGAGTTGGGTATGTGTATCCATGACAGCTTTCTTGAGTAGAAGATATTTGTTGATGAATGAAGCATGTAAATTGAATGATTGGCTAAGTCAGGAGAAGGATAAAAAATCTGTGTGTGAAAAAACCTGATGAATTCAGATCAGCCCTCTCTGATGCCAAGTTTTCCACTAAAAAGGTTTGTTTCGAATAAGCAGGGGATCGAATTTGGCCGGGGGTTCTAAGCAACTGCCACTCACTGTCATCTCCTGAGGCAGTTTGCCGGTCACGCCAGTACCCTTGCAATCCTCCGCCGCCGCTGGGAATATCGCGGCCGCCGAGCGAGGAGTGCATTGAGGGCCAACCTGAACCGCAACTACCAGCGTCCCCTGCTCCCTGGACGCTGACCGCCGCATCACCTTGCCGCGCCCGGAGGCGCATAAGAGAGCGGCGCTCCTGCGGCAGAGCGGGGATCGAATTTGGCCGGGGGTTCTAAGCAACTGCCACTCACTGTCATCTCCTGAGGCAGTTTGCCGGTCACGCCAGTACCCTTGCAATCCTCCGCCGCCGCTGGGAATATCGCGGCCGCTGAGCGAGGAGTTCATTGAGGGCCAACCGGAACTGCAACTACCAGCGTCCCCTGCTCCCTGGACGCTGACCGCCGCATCACCTTGCCGCGCCCGGAGGCGCATAAGAGAGCGGCGCTCCTGCGGCAGAGCGGGGATCGAATTTGGCCAAGGGTTCTAAGCAACTGCCACTCACTGTCATCTCCTGAGGCAGTTTGCCGGTCACGCCAGTACCCTTGCAATCCTCCGCCGCCGCTGGGAATATCACAGCCGCCGAGCGAGGAGTGCATTGAGGGCCAACCTGAACTGCAACTACCAGCATCCCCTGCTCCCTGGACGCTGACCGCCGCATCACCTTGCCGCGCCCGGAGGCGCATAAGAGAGCGGCGCTCATCCCCCATCGCGGGACGCGCGCGGGCAGCGCCGGGCAGAGCCTGGGCAGAGGGCGGGCCGTCTGTGGCCGTCCGGGGTCAGCCAGGGTCGTGTCGGGCCACCCCTCTTATTTGTGATATTACAGCCGGGACCTGTTATAAAGGTACTGTCACTAGGAATTTTTTTATTTTTTTTTGTAAAAATTTTTTGCCACTGCTGATTGTTTCTTTGGGATACTGCAGGATCAAGAGTTCATATTGCGACTACTCTGGGACCTATTACATGTCATAGCTGTTAGAAGAGCACACTTTACTTGACAAAAATGAGCTCCTCAGCCAAGAAGTCTCGACTACCTCCATCTCGCCCAAATACTAGACTCCAGGCCGCACTACCGCAGCCCCTGCCTACACTGACGGCTATTGACAAAATGCTGCAACAAACTATAGGGGTGGTGGCTAATGCAATAGTACATACTGAAAGGAGATTATCCTTTCCACCCTCTGCATGCACCAAAGATCGTGTTGAGGATTTTTCTGTTATCTTGAACGATCCAACGGTCCTGGATTCTTATTTAACATCTACCTATGCTGAGCTGCCTTGCGCGCAGGTGCCTGCTGAAACCTCTGTAGATGTTGAATTGGTACAGGTCTTACCAGGGTCACCAATTATCAACGACGATGCAAGGCAGCAACTAGGCAATTGCCATCAATAAATCTACCCCCGGAAGCACAACCATATGTAGTTGCCTGTAGTTGCCCTAGTGGGTGTCCCAGTCCTTAGTGGGAGGAAAAGAGAATACGAGGCAGATTTATATAACAAGTGTGTACAGTGGTTGGATCTAAATAGACCTCTGTCTCCAAACGTCTCGGGGGAAATATTAGCAGTGAGAAGAATTGACTGGATTGGAAGGGGCCCTAAAACAGTGGCAGGGGATGTCGTTACTATCAACTTTAGGGACTCTACTGCTGTGGACTACATCTGTAAAACCCCTTCCTATAGAGAAACCCAAATTTTTCCTCTACACTTATCCTACTTTTACCCTACCCCTAACCGCAAATTGGCCTCTCACAGGAGACCCCAACTGATTAGAAACTGCCACCCGCCTCCTAATAGGATTAACCACTGGCAGTCATTCGGGGAGGATATTCCTCTAACAACTCCCACCTACCCACTGCTAGCTCACTGGAATAGGTTTAGTGTCCTTGAGGAGGTTGATTGACTGACCTCAAAAGGCACCACTTCAATGCAATTTAACAGCACCAATCTAGAGGAGGAGATAGGAACTAAGGAGAAGACCTTACCAATGATTATTGGTGAGAATTCTTCTCCCAATGTAGCGATAAGGGAGGGGCCAAATGCAGAGCAGAGATCGGGCCTGGAGTTCTTATTGGAACAAGGGGGTGCGCAATGTACAAAAGAGGCCACGGAAGGAAGTATAAGAATCCTTTCATGGAACCTGGCCGGGTTAAAGAGCAAGCTACCTGACCCAGGGTGGCTTTCTTTCATGGCCACTTGTGATATTTGCATGATGCAAGAAACCAGGTCCTTAGAGGAGAGTGCTAGTCCTGGTTTTGCCACCTATGACATCCATGCAGTATCAGGGGGGAAAGGCCGTCCTTCTGGCGGCCTATCCATATGGGTGGGCGCACACCTCGGTGTGCAGGTCACCTGTGTGGATACCAAATCACCTGATATACAATGTGTCGTACTTAAGACCATTGATAAATCTCGCGTGGCTATTATAAATATTTACTCAAGGCCCACCGCGAATGGGAAGGAATCGAGCACTATTAAAGCTCTCGCCCATTTCCTCCAAACACTTGACCCGGTAACTTCGATAATCCTTGGTGGCGATTTTAATTGCCAGTTCGAGCCTCTGGGTGGACCCGAGCTACGCGATGAGGATGAGGTTGATCTGGTTTGGCATATTCCTGCCCCAAGGATCGCTCCGGTAAGGGCTTGGACGCCGCTAGTATTGCAAATTAAATCTTTGACCCTTGCAACGTCTTTGCGGGCATGCAATGGAAGGACCAATAACGATAGTTCGGATCTGTTCACATACAACCGGACCAACCGTACTTCCACCATTGATTATCTCTTGCTAGAAGCCAAACATTGGGACAGGCTTAAAGATTTTAAGGTCATCCCAAGGCACGACAGTGACCACAATGCGTTGGTCCTGACGCTTAAGCCTGGATCTTTTGGCCTAACCAATCCCGTTCCTAGCAATAATATGGTAGTGCCTCCCTATATTATATCCAACAATAGGAGAAGGGTCAAATGGCCTTCGTGTGTGGACTCACTAAGCCGACTTGCCGAAATCTATCAGATTGCCACCCCACTTATAAGCGATATGGGGAGTGCTACTTCCCATGGGCAAATTATTGAGTCTCACAGGAAGCTGGTTGTGAGCCTAGGGGATGTATTTTACCCTGTCAACAAGATGAAATCGCGCAGGACTAAAACACACCCTTGGCATGACCACGCCTGTAAGAAATCTAAGAAAGACCTCCTCATGGCAATTAAATCCAAGGATACCACTAATATTAAAGCCACAAGATTACTTTATAAGAAGGAACTTAACAGGGCCAAGAGTGAGTGGGAGGAAGCTAGATGGGCTGAAATGAGACAGTCACTTCTCTTAAAAAATTCTAAGAACTTTTGGGCCATTGCTACCTCCTCGGCGGGTGGTGAGCGAGATAGTGGGTTCTCGAACATCGCTCCCATAGTCTGGGAGTCGCATTTCAGGTCACTTTATACTAGTCCTGAATCAGGGATACCTGATTGCCAAGGGCGGGAAAACTTGTCTAGAGCGATTTTACCCCCCCAGATTTGTATGGCCATGGATCCCCTGCATGAGCATGGAATGTCGGGGGCCTGGGGGCACGGGATTTCCCTCTGTAATAACCAGGACAATATGTTGGTCCCTGTGGCACCTACGGCCCCAGACCGCCCGCACGAGCGTAGACTGCCGGGGGTCTGGGCTTTCGGGGCGCCCCCCTGTAAAAATTTAGACACTATCCACGTTTTTGGGACTTCTACGACCCCAGACCCCCCGCACGAGCATCGACTGCCGGGGGTCTTGGTTCTCGGGGATCCAATTTGTAAGAGAAAGGACAACCAGCCAGCCCTTGTGGCTTTCGTGGCCCCAGACTCCCCGCATGAGTATCGACTGCCGGGGGTCTCGGGCCCTGGCGATAGGATGGGACAAGTGGGTGTCCTAGAGAGGATTACCATACCTAATCTTGATTCTATTTCCCTCAAAGAAGTGGAGTCGGCAATTGTGAGGCTACCCCCAAACAAAGCTCCCGGTATTGATAGGCTCCCAGGAGATCTTTTTCGCTCCCAACCTAAAATCTGGGCCCCATACCTGATGGTCTTGTTCAATGCGGTCCTACAAGGTTCGGCATTGCCTGAGACCTGGCTTGGAGCTGAGATTGTTCCAATTTTTAAAAAGGGATGTCCACTTGCTCCATCTAACTATAGGCCAATCAGCTTAATTGACACTACCCAGAAGCTGATGGGGCGAATCCTACTCAATAGATTATTGGGTTGGATGGAGGAGAATAAAGTTCTAACCACCCTCCAGGCCGGATTTAGATCAGGGGTCTCGACCATGGACCAGATCTTCCGACTCCAGGTCCTATACTAGAAAACTGCAAGAATAGAGGGTGGCAGCCTCTACCTTGTTTTTGTGGACCTGTGGGCGGCATTTGATCTGGTTCCCAGGGAGAGGCTCTGGACGGTCTTGGAGGAGCTTGGTCTCCCTCCCTATTTGTTGAAAGCCCTCATCAGATTCCATACAGGGAATTATGCACAGGTGAGATGTGGAAGGAACGGGGAACTATCAGCTCGCTTCCCCGTTACCCGGGGTGTACGTCAGGGCTGCGTACTGGCCCCCACCCTCTTTAGCCTATATGTCAATGGTCTGATAGATGTACTTTCTGGCATCAGGGACAACGATGCTCCTCGCCTGGCCACTGGTAGGGTGCCCGCTTTGATGTTCGCGGATGACACCCTATTGTTATCGCGGACATCAACGGGCATCCAGCAGGTTCTGGACAGGTTTGTGTCTTTCTGTGCCTCACGGGGGCTGGAGATCAACTTGGAGAAGACTAAGTTTATGATCTTCAATCCCCCGAGACACACCCGCCCATTTCCTACGCTGAATGGAACCTCCCTGGAGCGTGTAAAGACTTTTGTATACCTGGGGGTCACATTGACTGAACATTTCACTTGGGATCACCAAATTTCTAAATCTTCCCTGAGACTGGCCCAGATTATGGGAGGCATAGGTAGATTCCATAGTGCTACGACTTTTAAACCTGTCACTCCTGCCCTTGAGATTTACAAAATACAGGTCAGGCCAGCAGCTTTGTATGCCGCAGAACTTTGGGGACACATGAAAGTACATGAGCTATCGAAGGTTGAACATTCCTTCATGCGCCACCTGGTTGCTCTTCCACAAAGCACTCCCCTCATACCACTACGCCTAGACCTGGGCCTGGAACCCATCGACGAGCTGGTAGCTGCACGACCTCTGCTCTATTGGAGAAGGCTTTGGTCTGTGCCGGTGCTTGTATCCTTTAG
Source organism: Lissotriton helveticus (assembly GCF_964261635.1). NCBI lineage: Eukaryota > Metazoa > Chordata > Amphibia > Caudata > Salamandridae > Lissotriton > Lissotriton helveticus. The sequence goes on along the minus strand of NC_136059.1, from coordinate 1,828,813,052 downwards.
GGCAGAGATCATCGCAATCTGGGGTCAGCTACAGCTTAAGAACATACCTTGGCTGGCCCATGTTAAGGCTTGTTTTCATCAAATTGGTATGTCACAACTTTGGGACGCACCTGAAGACAGCTGCGTGAGGACGCAAAGGTCCCAAATAGTGGCGGCTGTAAGGTCATACAATCTAAAAACCCTACACTGCTCGACCTCCTTGGGAAGGCTGTCTACAGAGTTTTTATTGACGAAAGTTAGCCCCAGGACGGAGGTGTTTTTGGACATGGTACAGCCTCCATTCGCAAGAAAACTGTATGTTCAACTGAGGCATGGTTCCCTACCGATAGGTGCACTAACATCCAGATGGTCACACTCGATGGAGGCCAACTGCCCTGCTTGCAATCATTGGAGGGAAGACATAGTACATATATTTTTCTTCTGCCCCACATACAGCGGAACTCGGAAATGCTGGATCCTTCCACTGTGTAAAAATCTGGGTTTTAGACAATGTGCTCAAGCTTTAAGAGTTCGAACCTATGATACTGCCCCTCCCATTGTTTTTGCTGTTTCCCGTTTTTTATATTGCATGTGGCGGAGAAGAAGTTATTTTTTAGCATGAAAACAATGTCTCGTATTTACCCATACATTTATCCTTTGATAACTCATTGTTTAATACTTTTTTTAACTCAACTGTATTTGTGATTTTACTGTTGTGCCTGTATATATTTTATCGCACTTTTATGTCTTCTGGCTGAAATAAAGTTATCAAATGAATGAATAAGCAGGTTTTTATTGAGCCAAATTGTGTAATGAAGAAAGGAATCCATAGTGTGGTGAGGAAAAGGGAATAAAGGTGCTAAGAGCTTAGAGGTCAGTTTAATAATGGGAGTAGATCGGGCCTGTGGTTTGCGTGAAAAATAAAGGTATTCATCAAATGAAAAGGGAGAGAAAGAGAGACGTTCAATTGTGGTCCATAAAGGACAGTCCTCTTTGGGATCACAAAGCCACAGAGAAGCTTGACGTAAAAGGAATGCTTTTTGATATGCCGGAAAATCAGGAAAGTTGACTCCGCCTTCAGTTTTGGGACGAATCAGTCTAAGTATAGACATTCAGGGTTTCTTACCATTCCAAAGGAAAGAAGATAGGATAGAGTTGATTTTCCTCAGAAAATTTTTTGGGAATAAAAACTGGGATATTGGAGATAGTCTACATGATTATAGATGATAACATCATCTTCATATTGTCTAAACGGCCCCACCATGATAAGTAGAGGGGGTGCCATTTGGTAGTCAGATCTGAAATCTTTTGTATACATTTATGCATACACAATGATGCAGTGTCCCAAATTGAACGTGTGACATGTAAGCCTAAATATTTAATATGATTAGGACTCCAAGTAAAATGAGAAGCACTAAAATCAGGTTTAAAAGTGTACTTAGTTAGAGGTAAAATCTCACATTTATCATTGTTTAATTTGTAACCAGAAATGCTGGAGTAAGCTTGTACTTCTGCCAAAAAGGCAGGGATTGATTAATTCGGATGAAACATAGGGGAGAGAGGGCATCCTTGGCGAACCCCTCTTCCTAAATCAAACGATGGAGATATCAATCCATTGGCACAAAGCGCCGCTCTAGGATTAGAATAAAGGAGAGAGATCAGGGAGATAAAATTAGGACCAAAGCCAAACCACTTGAGGGCGTACACTAGGTAAGGCCATTCAACTCTGTCGAACGCCTTCTCAGCATCCAGCGTTATTGCTGCCAGGGGTTCCTTAAAACGCAAAGATTTTGACAAGACGTTAAACAAGAGTCGAGTATTATCAGTTATGTATCGACCTTTAACATATCCAGATTGTTCAATTCCGAACAGGTCTGGTAAATAAGAATCCAATCGTATGGCTAATGCTTTATAAACATTTTTATAATCAATGTTTACCAAAGATATAGGCCTGTAATTCTTGCAATGTTTGGAATCTTTGCCTTCTTTGGGAATTAGGCAAATATGAGTGTCCGAAAGGGTACCAGAGGAGTACCCTAATGTGATAAAAGAGTTTATTAGGAGATATAGTTTAGGTAATAAGAGTTTGGAGAAGTGGGGGTAAAATTCAACCGTGAAACCATCAGGTCCAGGTGCTTTGTCATGTTTGAGTGACTGGAAGGCTTTTGACAATTCTTGCTGCGATAAGACTAAATCTAATGGAGATAAGTCTAGGAGGGTAGATTGAGGTCTATTGATGGTAGAAAAATAACTTAATAAGGAATGATCAGTAGATTGTGTTTCAGAAGCATATAGGTCATTATAAAAGAGAGAGAATTCATTCAAAATGTCCTCATCCTTAAACTTAAGATCTAAAATAGCATCATATATAGATTCAATTTTTAATTTATTATGTTTAACCTTCAAATAGTTAGCTAGAATCTTCCCAGCTTTATTTTTACCACCGTAAAACTTAGCACTAGATTTTAACAGATATAATGAAGCATCCTCCGTGAATTTTTTATTAAATTGCATTTTAGCGTTGACGAGGGCTGTCAAACAATCTTTTGAATGTGAGGTAAAGTAAGAGTGCTCAAGTTTCTTAATGTCTTGAAGGAGATCCATAGTTTGTTTACGAGCATTTTTTTGTTTCGGTGAAATTAAGGTTAGTATAACATCCCTGGCTGAGGCCTTAAAGACATACCATAAAGTAGAAAAGGGCATGGATTCAGTTTGATTAATCATTAAAAAAAATCATCAAATAAGACGGCAAAGGAGGTCGTACATTTTGGGTCTAGAAGAAGGGTGTTATTAAAACGCCATCTCCTAGAGCCAATTTCTTTATGCAAGATGTCAAGGCCAATTGAAACTAGGGCGTGAACCGATAACAGAATAGGACCAATTTCTGCATGAGTGAGGGTTTGCAAAATATTATGTGAAACAAAAATGTAATCAATTCTTGATTGAGAGTGGTGGAAAGGGGAGTAAAAAGTGAATTCTCTAGTAGTTGGATTGCAGAGTCTTCAAGCATCAAGGAGCTTATGTTGATTATTGGCTTGAACAAAGGCTTTATGAGGTCTGTTGGGTATAAAAGAGAACTATGAATTGCTATCAATAAATGGGTCAAAAGCCTGATTACAATCACCAGCCAGGATAAAATTATCTTCTATGCAATGAGAAATTTGCTTAGCAAATGTGGACCAAAAGGAGGGTTCTCCGCTTGTAGGGGCATAGACATTTAAAAGAGAAACTGGAACACCCTTTAAAGACATCTTAACATTCACCCATCTACCACAAGCATCTGACTTTTGAGATAAAAATGAGAATGAGAGGGTTTTGCGACATAATATCATTCCTCCATTGCGTTTGCCATCTCCTGGGGAGAAGAAAACCTCTCCTACCCAACCCCTTTTTAACTTTAATGATTCAACCTCTGAAAGGTGAGTTTCATGCAAAAAAGCAATATCGACATTTAATTTGGCTAAGTGGGTCAGAACCCGTTATCTTTTGATGGGGGAGTTCAAGCCCCTTATGTTCCAGGTTACCAATTTTAATGACATAAATATAGGAAGACTGGTTGACCTAAAATTGTGAAATGGAACCCCAATTTAATCGAAAGACAATATAGGATGTAGGAAAGAAGTGAAATGACAGAAAAGTCAATCTCAAAAAAGAAACGAATATTAGGATCATATAACAAAAGCTGAGAAAGAAGTTGGAGACCAAGAAGTGAACACATTGTATCAACAGCGTATAAGGTGAATAATATAAAGAGGAGAAAGGAATGTAGCGAAATGAAGTAAAATAGACATGCAGTAATGAGTTTAGGAAGAAAGTGGAAGAAAAGATAACAAGGAAAAATACTAAGGACACCAAGAAAGCAAGTGAATACGAAGTGTGGAACGTACTGTGCAAACAAAAGAATTATGACACAAGAAACAAGAGACAAAACAAGAGACATACCTACAAGGGGAAATGTGGAGGGAGGGTAGATGAGGCCACATGGACAGACGGAACATCTGAGCGAGGATACATGGGAAACCAGGGGGAGACCACGCTGAAGGAAGAGGAATCTGTGGAAGCAGAAAACAACAGTCAGGCAGGTGGATAAACAGACTACATATCAAATAAAAAAAGAAAAGACAAACATTAAGAACCCGTCTATTAGTCTGAACATATTTTAAAAATAATGCAGGACAATATCATATTGAAACTTACGTGTTTCCATACAAGCGTAAACACTCTCTACCGGAAGGAAACTGAACTTATACATAACCTTAGAAGTGGGAACATATCATTAAGCAACAATTTAACATTAAATATTAAATGACGAAGCAGAAGTAGAGGAGTCCATACTGGTCGGTTTACAAGAGTTAATGGAGCTTTGTAGTTTCACCGGGTCTTCATATGTAGTTGTTTTATTATTTAAGGTTACCTTAAAAAGACAGGGATAAAAAAGTCCATAGTGAGCTCCCAGTGAGCAGAGATCAGATCTCATATTAAGGAAGGCTTTGCGTCTGTTAGCAGTAGCTTTGGCATAATCCTGTACAAAAAATAGGGTAGAACCAGACCATGTGATCTTTTGAATGGATTTAGCCTGCTGATAAAACTTTCAACAAGTCTGTGTACTCTAGAAAATATAAGATCACATCCCTTGGACGCTGTGAAGGTGAAGTGATGGAAGGAATGCGACCCAATCTATGTGCTCATTGGATATTAAGTAGAGTACCTTCCGGCATGTGGAGTAACTTAGGGAGGAAAGATCTTAAAAAAGGCGAGGACATCTGATCCTTCAAGTCCTTCCGCCAGGCCGTAGATGCGTAGGTTTTTGCGTCGGTTTTGATTTTCAAGGTCCTTGACTTTTCGTTGGAGCACAGAGACTTGGGAGTGAAGGTGTGAGATTCTGGCATATGATTCCTTGAGTGAAGAGACATTTTGCTCAACTGCTGAGACTCTTGTGTCCAACTGGGACCAGTTATCCGTAAGAATTTGCAACTTAACATTAGTCTCTTCCATAAAAGGACAGAGAGCTCTAATTTCCTCCAACAGGGAGCTCCATAGAGACCGGCGATACTGATTTGGGTGGAGAGGGAGGATCCTTTTTCAAGCGCTTTGTGATAGATTTCCCTGAGGCTGCTGAGGTAGGATCCATTGTGAGTTCCAGAGATTGCGATGAAGACAACAAAGAATCCTCAAGTTTGGAAAATTCTGTGAAGATATGCAAATTTCTGACAAAATTTGCTTCGTTTTTTAAAGTTGCAGATAAGAATTTCCTAGTTCTGCCCATCAAACATGTCAAAAGATTGAAAAAACATGAGAAAACGTAGTTATGTTAGAGGGAAGCAGCAAAGAAAGTAAACATTAGTCAAAAGAATCCAATAAATCTGTGTCTCCCTTGAAGCACTTAGTGGTGGTGTTCAGAACATGTGAAAAAAAAATGCTGAAGTGAATTAAGGTATCACAAGAGTACAAAATTACAGGACAGCATAAAGCGTACCTTCCTTTAAGCAGGTAATAATGTTCCAAATACAGGGAGAATAATGCTGGTTGAGCGCAGGTACCAGATAAAATCCAAAGAGCTGGGCAGCATATAAGCATGATTATGATTGCATTACTCCAGTGAGAGGTAGAACCTAAAATGGCTGCCAAAGTCGTCCTCCCATATCTGACAGAGAATAAAAAGAAAAACAGGGCATGCAGACCAAACTAGAGGGCAGCTAATGAGAATTGTATCAGTAGATCAGTTTTCTGCCTTTAAGGAAAAAACGGGACATAATCAAAGAATGAGCTTCATTACTCGGGAGCTCCGTTCGCAGCGCAAAAAAGAAAATGGCGGCCACCGCGAAGCTCAGTTATGAGAGAGATATAAAAACGAAGAAGAAGCTCCTGTTCAGCGCGCGTACACAGACAACTTTGTGTACATCGTGAACAGCATACCTTCCGACGCCTGTAATGCTGAAGGGCTTCGTGGAAAGGTGCGTGTAGCGCAGTTTCGTCGAGGTAAGCACGGGAGCCCCTCATAGACGCCGCCATGCACCTTGGGCATCAAGCCACGCCCCCACCCTATAACCCCTAAGTTTGTGAAGGATCAAATCATGCACGTTGCTATGAACCAGCTGTAAAATATACTATAACTTCTGACTGAGGTTACTGAGGATTCCTTTACAGGGGACCAGCCTGGTTGGAATTAAAACCAGCAGAGAGATCACTGGATAGAAAAACAAATACTGCGTACAGCCCTGAAGAAGTCGGGGGACATTTCCCCATATGACCAAAAACGTGTTGCCTGGATGGTTTTTGATTGATTGAATAAAAGACAAGAAACAGACTTTATGAGAGAGTAAGTGTACCCTTGTAAAGCGTATGGCTACCAAAGGCCTCCCAGCGCTGGAGACAAGCATAAACTAAGGCAAAGCAGCCGGCTCCACGGAACAGCATTGTCTTCAGAAGTTTATGAGACTTTATCGACAATTGTGCTCTAATTACTTGATGAACTGTCATAGAAAACTCACAGCGTGTGCATAGGACTCTGGTTCACTAGTAGGGTTTGTATACAGCAACCTGAAATCAGCACGAGGCTTTGGAGCAATAGTAATATTGCTCACTAAAAAAAAGAGAAGTGGCCGTACACTGGGGTAGCAACCACAAGATGGCACCAAAGGCATTATACAGGCTGACACACTGTAACACGAACAGTGATCTCTATGCATAATTGCAGCCACCAACATCTAGGCCAAGCGACATATGGCAACCGCTTCGTACATACCTTGTGAGCGATTATACATAATACACCCACAAATAAGGCACAATACACCCTCGCAATTCACTGGTACGGGTATTAGCAGAGCATCTCCTGCTGAGTAGCAAACTCACCCTTCAGGTGTTGGGGGATGTGTTCATATGCATTACTTTAGAGAATTAGCTGCAGATGACTGTGTCATATGATATAAACGCTAGAATTGACAGTTATATACACCATGTGTTATTCATATGTTGAATATGTACGGTACTTTAATTCTTTTGGAAATTAAAAAATAAAGATTTTTTTTTTTAATGTTATGAAATGTGGTATTCACAGAGGTCATTTACGAGTTGTATCTTTATGTCTATTCTCTTCACCCGGGCCGTACTCTTCGGCTTGGGCAGATGCAGTGTAATCAGTGGGCCGAAATGTATTTTTTTTAAAAAAGGAACATTGGAGCTTGGTGTATGACCATTCATTTTGCGACTCGCAAAAATGAATGTACAACAGTGTCTCAGACACTGTTTCCGATTCTCAATGGGGTTGCAAATTGCAAGCCTCATCAATATTCATGAAGCAAGCGCAGTTTGTGACCCTATTGGGAATGGATAGCACTCACAGGGATGGTGGCCTGCTGGGGTCAGCAGACCACCACGTCTGTGACTGCTTTTTCAATAAAGCACATTAAAAAAAAACAATGCAGCCCATTAAACGGGATGCTTTTGAAAAGGAAACATGAAACTTTTCAGTTTATATTTTTATGGGCTGCCTGCTCTTAAAAAATATTTTTGCACCAATTCACAAAGGGGAAAGGGGTCCCATGGGACCCTTTCCCGTTTGCGAGTAGCTTACCACCCTTTTGAGAAGGGTGGTAAACTGCGAGTGTTTTGCGACTGCAAATGCGGTTGCAAAAAAATCATACATAGGTGGGAGACTCGCTATTAGGAAGGGAGGCCCTTGGCACGCCCCTTTCTAATAGAGAGTCGCAAACCATATTTTGCAAGACCCTAATATGTTTGCGACTCACAAAATATGGTTTGTACATGGGGCTGACCTATTTTGCAGTTGCAAACGGGCCGAATTCCCGTTTGCGACCGCAAAAAACGGTCATACATCTGCCCCTAGAAACTTATGATAAATGGTAAAGGAGGTCATGAAAATCAGTTTGGGCAAGGTAAAGGGTGCGGTCGGACACTACATCATACCCCAGAAAAGTTTGCTCCTTTGCATCATGGTACATGTAGTCCACAATTCGCGCTCCCCTCAGTGTTGAGGTATCACAAGTTCCTAATGTTCATTTTTGTCAAAATTGCATTATGGCCCATTGATTACACTTTATCCGGCCCGAGCCAGAGAGTACGGCCCGAGCTGGAGAGTACGACTTAGATGTTGGGAGTACGGCCCGTGTACGGAGATTCCAGCCCCACTGCAGATGTAAAGACACAACTCGTAAATGACCTCTGTGAATACCAAAAGTCGTAAAGTTAGACTTTTGTCTCAGATTGTCTTTGTGAATCGGGCACTAACTCTTCATTCTGAGGAATTGTGCAGTGCAAGAGCATTCATGTGCCATGATTTACTTGCTTTTGTGTCTGCAGGCATGGTTATTTGACAACTGAAGTGCAGCATTGAACATTCAATGCACACTTTTCAAAAGAGGAGTTTCCCATTTACCAGCCATTTCTATCCAGTAAAGTAGAATGTTCAGTTGAAAAAATATATATAGTAGATGCGTGGCCAGAGGCCATCATTCACATTTCGATGTCACAGCTCATTTTGTTTGCGTCACCACAGCCGTAGTCAATGACATTACAATACTCATTGCGACATGTCCGAGCACGCCATGGAGGCTAGGCATCCAGGTGAGCCATGGGTAGAAAGTACTATATCTATTGACTTGTTTTTTGTCAGTGTGGAGCACGTAACGAAATGTCTCAACAGAGACCCAAGTCAGTGGCCTCCTGACACATACAAGGGCCTTACAATCCTGCGCATCCATAGAATAGTGCCTAAAGGTGAGGATCAAAGGTAAGTACTGTAATGTATGCTAACTTAACTCTATTGGAAATAGCTCTCATGTATTCAGAAGCACATTGGAAAATACTGACGAGTTGAAATCCACCGTATAATACATCTAAGTTATCTAAGTTTATCTCCAATAAACACCCATTCTGAATTTTATTTTACAGGTGCAACACTATAGTTTGAGCCTCACATAGTCTGTAGAAATAAATCCATGTTATGTTTACACGAACCTGCAAGTACGAAACCCTGGTTAAATTTGGCCTTGAGACTTTAGGCCCATCCTCATAATTGATGTGTTATGTGTCAGATTAGAAACGAAATGTACGGTAATGGTACCCTGCAATTTCTACTCTGCACTATTATCACACATGTCCATTATAACCAGAAGCTGAAGTGGTAGTGTAGTACAATGCCCTTGCAATACCTGGTAATTTTAGACTTTTCTCGAGCAGATTTCTGCTTCGAGAAAACGAAAAGAAATGGCTAGCAGTTCGATGTTTTTACTGTTTATACCCTGAATTGTGATCCTGAAATTTAAATATGGAAGTATGGGCTGTTTTTAGCGGTATTACAGTGTCAGTCTTTAATGACATGTTTAGCAGTGTAGATTATAAGTGATGCATGGGGTTACTTTTTACATCATTTTAAAGCAACTTCATTATTACAGGTGCGAAAAGACTGATGTTTGATTGGCTTTGTTTTATATTGACCACAGCATTGTTTCAAAGTCAATACAAATATAGGGCCATATGTATGAAGATGTTTAGGGGTCACAAGTCCTGTGACTCGTTAAGTGACAGTGTTTGTGACCACTAATTGACTTTCTAGAATCTGTGAAACTCATTTTGCAATTTGAAAACAGGTGGGGACCAGCGCTCCTAACAAAGGCTATTTGGAAAGATATGTTTATACATCCCTCCCAAATAGTGATTTGTTATGCATCGATGCTTTGCGACAGAATTCTGCTCATAAACTTTGACATTTTATTGGCTTCCAGCGTGGGTCAGTAAACCATTTTCAAAAGGAAGTGGGTTCCCTTAGAACCCTTTCCCCACTCCGATTGTTTACAAAAAGATTTCTTGGTATGTAGGCAGTGGTCCAGTGGACCACTGTCTGCTCTGAAAGAAACTTATGGGCAGATTTACAAGCCCCTTGTGATACTTTTGTGCCACCATCACATCACTTTTTGTGATGCATCAGCGGCGTAAACAATGCACCAGGTTGCAGCCAATTTACAACGTGGCACATCTAGGGAGATGCGTCACCTTATAAAGTTCCTAGCCACATTATACTGTATCAGGTATAATTTATGTAGGGTGGCCATTCCCAATCGGGAAAGCCTATTAGAAGTGACGCAGTGAAATCTACAAGATTTCACTGGGCCACTTTTAGGATGACACTGGGTTAAAAACGTTACACCTGATTGGAGCTTGCGTCAGAGTGACACATTGCATTAAGTATAGGCCTCTCAAGCATTCCTGGAGTTGCGTCATGCTTGCGACACAACTCCAGCAATGCGTGGATTTGCGCCGACAGATGCTTCAGATTTTCTGACGGATTCTGTCAATCCTTGCGCCATGGTGTGCCGTATTTCTAAATACGACGCATCCATGGTGGCGCAAGGATTTCTTTGCACGGCACAAGGAAACTGATGCCTCTCTGCTCTAACACAGAGATGAGTCAGTTTCTTGTAAATAAACACCTCCATTTTTATTCTTAAATGCAAACCTCTTCATTTATTGAAAATGGACTGCTTTTTAAAAAAATATGAAAAACAAGCTCAAACATAGGGGGATATGTACAATAGAAGTGGCGGAGTGAGGCGTTAGCCATCATGGCTTAATGCCTCATTCCGCCACTTCTGAAATGCAAGGCTGCACCATATTTACAACAATATGGTGCAGCCTTGCGTTTCACCCTGCGATGGCGGTGTAGCATCAATGCAGGCACCCTTGCACCATAGTGCAAGGATGTCTGCGTGCAAGGGAGGATTGTTTATGTGTAGGGTGGTGTCCACTTTCATGTGTGCTGCCTAATGCTGCAGACATGAAAGTGACAAAATGGCATTTTTTAAAAGATTGTTTATGTACAGGAAGGGTGGCCTTCCTGTACATAAACAATCAATGGCATTTTGCTTTTTCCGTGTGTGCTGCACAAGGCATGGCTGCCAATTGTAGTGAGTCGCAATTTGTGACATAGCTCATGAATATTTGCGAGATACGTTGGATTACAACCCACTAAGAGTTGGAATTTTGGGATCCAACCTAATGGTACATAGATTGGCTAGGAACTTTTTACACTGGTCTTAAAAAACCTGGGTGCAAATTTCGGGCAGTGTTTTGTGATTGATGTTTTTATAAATTTGAGGTATAGTCTAGTACAAAATAAGCCTCCTAGGCAAAATCTGAATCCCCAGTTCTCAAGACATTTTACAAGCTCTTGTGTCAGCATGTCAGCAAACATCAAATGTTAATCCTAGTGCATTATATTTATCTATAAAGGTTTGCAGAAACCAACTACCTCTTTTTATGGCAGATCATGCACTGTCCACAGTATCTGTGACATCAAATCTAGCCCCTTGTACAAATCATGGGGAGGAACTTCTGACTTCCTGGAGTCTTAGAGGGGCTCAATTCTTTGTCCCCTATATCAGAAAGGTGGTCCTGCTAACTTAGGTATTCACTACACAATCTGACTTCTGGACATTGAAGTAAAGTTTGCTCCTGTCTGCCTCTAAATGGCCTGCAGAGGTTGACAGATACCCAATGCCTGATTCCACAGGTTCAAATTGGCTTTTATGCTACTTGTGACACATTGGATAATGTAGTACCTTTGATGATGCTGGTTCACAAATACGCTAATTGTAGGCTCATACCACCTCATACTTGCTTTGTGGAAATTAAAGATACTTTGGATGGTATATGCAGAAACCATTGTTGATGCAAACTAAGCAACTGGGAAATTCCACCTACTTTACTAAGGGCCTTCATGTTGCTATAAAAAAGCACTGTCTTTTATTTTTGTTAATTTATGTGTGGACAATTATATTTCTTCTAGGATCCCGAGAAATTGCAGCTTGAAGCAAGGGTTTGTGTTTGCTCCACTGCTATTTAGTTTACATACAGTTGATTCGGATACATGTCTAAACTGAGCAGTTACAATTCTTCTTTTTTAACCATTTTATTGGGTTTTCCACATTGCAGAATCATTATACATGGGTAGTGCTGAATAAGATTCTAGAAGATTGAATTATGATTACAGGCGAACTAGAAAAGAGGCTGATAATAAAATGGAGGTCTAAGAATGTTACAGTCGGACTTGACTTTCTCAACCTAAATACGATCCAATGCATCCTCTTGCTTTGGCATATTGAGAGGTTTGAGAACATTTCTACACTTACTACCAGAGAGCTGTTGAAAATCCATTGTCCATGCAACAGTGACCTCGAGGCTTGACTATGCAAATAGTTTCTACCTAGGGCTGCCTGCATATCTGATTAGGAGATTGCAGATGGTGCAGAACGCGGCTGCGAGATTAATCAGAAGAGTACCTTTTAGACAACACATCTCTCCGCATATCAAACAGCTCCATTGGTTGCCAGTAGCTAAACAGATAGGATTCAAGGCCCTGACAAAAGCTTTCAGGGCCATGAGAGGTATCTGTCCCAGCTACATTAGGAAATGTATTCGCCCCTATTAACAAAAACGCTCTCTAAGATTGAACTCCCAGAATCTGCTGTGTGTACCCCAATTTGCAAAGTCCCGCATTGGTGGTAGAACCTTTACGGTGGTGGAGACCAGATTATGGAACTCCCTTCTGGGCAGACTCCAATCTGAATTGGAGCTCAGGAAAGCACTAAAGACATGGCTATTCAGCCAATGCTAGACCCCTCACATCCTATTTCTCTTGTCTGACTGCATCAGAGCCGTGACACCTCTGTTTGAGGTCGCTGTTTCGCTTTATAAAATGTATTATTATGATTCTTATTATTACTGTGGGACTTGCTTTTCCCCCCTGGAGGGCTCCCCTCCCTGTAGTATGTCTGAAAGGTGTAAAATTGGGAATAGCTGACTGACTGCTAACCTGCGGTCGAACTGGGGATAAGTGGTTGGGAGAGGAGGTGTGGGTGGGTGGGTGGTTGGGTACTTGTTACTTGTGACTATGTTTTGGGGTGTACGGGCTCAGGTGAGATGTGGGACGGATTTGTCCCAGGGGAGCTGTCAATGGCGTGTGTGCATGCATGGTGTGTGTGGGACTCCGAGATAGCAGGAGCCCACTGGGGACTTCAGTGGGGGGGCTCCTGGTCATCTGCCTTGATTGGGGTTGGCAATGCTGGGGGTGGTTGGGCTTCCTCCGTCTTTTGTCAGAAGCGCTGAAGGAGTGCGACCCATCATGTGGAAACACGATGCTGGTGCACTCCTTGTACCTGATCGCGTCCTCCTCTGCTGTACCTCATTTGCTGACACTCCTGTCCAGACTGCCAGCGGGTGCCCAGCAGGAGCTTGCCAGTCCATTGTGATTCTTAGTTTCACCAGAAGGAGGGCCAGTGACGCAAATTGCGTCTGGACTTTGCATTGTTTCTGGCGCCGGAACACTCCTAGGGTGCAGGCCTTCCATGTGGTAATGCCAGTGAGCCCTATGATCTTCCATAGTGTGCTGTGAACTATGTTCCAATAGGGTTTTAAGGTTGGGCATTTCCATAATATATTCTAAAATGTTACGCTGGGGGCTTGACAACATGGACAGAAAAACTGTGTCTCTTGGTAGATGTGCTGGAGTCATTCCGGTGTTAGGTATGCGCAGTGTAGAATGTAACATTTTATTTTTTTAAACCACAAGTTTCTGGATCATTTCTTTGGATACTCTAGGACTAATTCCTCCTCCCACTTGTGTCTCAGTTGGGTAAGTGGTGTGGACATGAGTTCTCAAATGGCCTTGTCTAGGGTTAGAATAGAAAATTCATGTTTGTGCATTGTTGCATGTATGTTAGCATTCGCTGCACCATTTTCTGTTATAATCGAAACTTATACTCCGCTATTTCTGAGAAAAGGCCTCTGTTAGGTTTTGTTTACCCAAGGCTAGGTTCTGTTTCACTAAAGAATAAACTATTCTTATTAGTGCATACCTTTCCCATTAGATAGAGGCCTTCTCCCACTTGTCTATTGGGGGGCACGGGCAGAGTAACCTTGAGAAGTAGATAGTGTGTGCTTGGCCACAGAATCGAAACTTATCCTCTGTACTTCATTATTTAGCGGCATCTACTTGGAAAATTCCATTGTGGACGTGCCTTCATTGGTTCTGAAATGTACATAATGTATCTTTATGCTTGCCAATGTCAGTCCCTCTGCAGCACTCCAAAACGACTGGGCAGGCTGGGCTCCACCCTGAGTGAATTTGAATAAACAGATATCGGTTTGTATTCTCTACTGTCTGACCGACTCTTCATTTTGTATGGAAGGCTGGGAGGTGGTCATGAGTGACCCAGGTGGCTCTAAACGAGCCTCTTCCTTCACTAGCCAGGTAATTAAGTGACTTCCATAGTCCATGCGTAATGCTGTGTGGAGTACCAGGTGCATCGCAGGTTCCCCTTTGTATAGGTCCCAAGAGCTGGCGACAGTCTGAGATAATTTGTCTGTGAAGAAGGATCTGTCAAAGTGGGGGTCCACTTTCCTACGCATATTGGTCAAATTAGAGAAGTTGACCGTCCACAAACAGGCCCTCCATCTTGAGGATCGAGTGGTCTGTCCATGCCTGCATGACTTGGGCAGTATAGTGACATCTGCCCTGAGGTAGGCTGGCCAGTGGTAGCACGGGGGGTGTACAGCAGGGTTCCTTGGAGTCAGGTGGTGGACCCACAGCATGCAGGATTTAGCCACTGCTACCTGGAGTGGGTGCGTTGAAACAGGTCAGGTTCTTGGCTGGGGTAGGCAGCAAAGTGCCAGTATTGGCAGGGGTCCGCTTCCAAGCTTGTCTGCCATAGATAGTGCCCTGCCATACAGCGGGATTGCCACTGGAGCTGTGCCGCCAGGAAATATGCTTTTAAAGGATGTGGTCCCTAGTCCTCCCCGATCAATCAGTAGTTGCATCATGATAAGGGAAATTCTTTGACTACCGTTGCCCCAGATGAGGGAACTAAGCAGGGAGTCGAGTTCCCAAAAAAGGAGCAAGGTAATTACCGGTAGATGAGACGGGGTACTATGACCATCTTCCCTAGGGCTATTCTCCCGACGAGGGCCAAAGGTAGGGTCTTCCAGAAACCCACTAGGGCTTGTATGCCTGCTAGTGCCTTGCAATGTATGCCCTCATAACGGTCATTAGGAGAGTGAAAGACTCTAACTCTTAAGTAATGAGGGGCTCGCTCGCTCCAGGTGAGCCTGGTGTCTCTGATTTGTATCTTTTGTGGGGGAAGGTCGAGGCTCATGGGTTAAATAGTGGATTTCACCCAATTGACTCTGAACCATGCTGCAGTCATGAGATCTATGAGCCCAACGCAGAGAGGTTCAAGGTACATCGTGATGTCCCATACATATAGCAACAGGTCATACACATACAGGGACACACAGTGGGTTATGCCCGCTAATGGGATACCCAAGTCCATGCCCGCCCCTCGAAGGTGAACCGCCAGGTGTTGCATTGCTAAGGCAAAGACTAGGGGGAGAGCCAGTATCCCTGCAATGTACCATGTGCCACCTGAAAGGGGGCCGAGATATAGCCGCTGAGGTGTATTCAGGATATGAGCTTCGTATACAGCAGCCTTGTGTATGCCAGAAGTGTGGGACCTACTCCCATGTGCTGAAACACCGCAGAAAGGTATGGCCAAGTCAGGATATCAAAGGCTTTCTCCAGGTCCAGGACCAGGCAAGCGATGTGAGGAAATTGGTCCTGTGCCTGATCCGGAACATGGTACAGATAATGGATGTTTTGGGAGGTATTCTTGCCCGGAGTAAACCTGTACTGGTCTGGGTGCACCAATGCTGGAAGGACCTGGGCATATCGGTCTGCTAGGATCCAACCAAGGATCCTGCAATATGCTGATAACAATACAATTGTTCAATAAGAGGTCAGTAGTGTAGGGTCTCGATCTGGCTTTAAGAATGATACTAGAAGAGATTTGCACAGTAAGCCCAGGAGTTCTCCACCCTTTAGCGCCGCCCTGTACATGTCCTCCAACTGAGGTTTCAGCAGTGTGGAGAACGTGCTGCAATATTCTAATGGTAGGCCATCTAGACCCAGGGCCTTGTTACATATAGGGCTTAGATCGTGTGTTTCATATCTGTTGATGTGATCTTCACCTCAAGGGAGGTCCTGTTGTATGGAGTAATTTGGAGTATAGCTAATGTGGCAAGAAATTGATCTGCAAGTTCGGAACAGTCTTGCCCTGGAGCCCTGTATACTCTGGTGTAATCAAGGTGGAAATGTATGTAAACTCTTGATACCAAATTGATGTAGGCAAAAACTTCACATCTGAAGTATCTATTTCACACATGGCAGAATATCGGTTGATTGATGATTTTAATAGTACCACAAATGTGAATGGACCATCAAATATCAATGAATGGCATGCACTGAAAATGTTGGATCAAATAATGTAACAAATATGTACTCTTGGTACATAAGTCACACTGAAAGAAGAAATGACAGGTTTACACCGACCATGGTAACATTTAAAGTCATACTATCCACATTCATAATAAGGCACATTGATATTCTCCAACAATGTAATTTGCTGCTTCTCACTTGATCAAAATTATTGTTACACATTGATTACATCGGCCAATACAGAATCATACACTAGGAACAAACCTAGGTCACGTAGCAATGATAGAAAGGTATCAGAGTGTAATTTCCACAAACAGATCTACATACTTATGATTAAGAAATTGTGTACGAATCAAGACCAATATGTATTGATTCCTCAGAATTTAAATGACACACACATACATTTTCTGACAAAAACTTTTCCTGTACAGGTCTGTTGAACCAAGTCAGTGTTCTAAACGTATTTAGGTCTCATACAGAAAAGGGCCTCTTTTCTATTCCTATGTGTCAGTTTAAGTACATCCCGACAACTTGCCATTATGAGAACAATACCTGAAGGGTGAGAATTCCAAACTGAAATATCCATGTCAGATGACAAACAATGAAAACTTTTAATAAGCAACTGGATTCGATTTCGATTCAAAAACTTTATTCGGATTTACAAGAAAAATCCATAAAAGTGCAGTCTTAAAATACAGTTCAGCATATTCAAAATTACAGTACCTAAGTGCAAATAAGTGTTTTATACAGTACATATGATTACAAATAACAAGTCATGTATTTCCAATCTGGAGTAAGAAAAAGAGGAAATCGATAATCATAAAGAGTACAATAGATTAAGGGCATTCCATGGAGCACTAATACCATTACTTAAATGGGATCCTCTACCCACTTGGTTGTTGACAATGCCCCGGGAACTAGAGGAATGCATGCAGGACATATTAGGGTAAAAATCATGTAGATTCCAGGTAGAGATAGGTCCATCACCATTATGAGATAGCCATGTCTGTATATATGGCACAATGTGTCTGCTCCTAAAACGAATCAGGATCAAATCGCCCAAGATGTCTTTTTTTTGGGGTCCAAGCCATCCAACCTTCCGAACACTTATTATATGGCCATCAAGGTGTTTGGGCAGGGGTCTGTTTTTAGTTAACCAAAACTTGACCTTGTTCATAAGTTCGTATTGTCTCTCACCTTTGCCTTTTGTTAGTTCAGGGACACCCGAGAGAACAATTACAAAAGGCGCTGCCTCTGGAGGTAAGTGTATATGGGTGGTGCGCACATAGTTAGACGGAATGTTACGTGCTGTTGTCAATTTCGGAGGGGCTTTGGGATTGGTAAGCAACAAGGAGGTGGAGGTTGGCAATCGAATGGGGACCGCTTCATGAGGAGTGATCAGATTAGGTAGATTTGAGAGAGCAGGTGTCGGCGGGCATTGAGTTGATACAACATGGGTTGAGGATTTCAGATGAGATTCAATGGAGTACTCCAACCCCGTCAGCTTCTCCTCCAACGTGTTGATTTTGACCATCAGGGGATGTATTAAAGAATTGATCAGATTCTCGATCCTAGTCAGAAGGGCCTGATGAGAGGATGGTAATAAATCGTCCAAGATAGCAACAGGTTTATCACATTTTTGTATTTTGAGAAGACTCCCGTTTTCTTTGTCTTTGTCCCCATCGATCTTCCTTTGGGCATGTATGACCATGGGGGATATTTTATGGGTATCAGAGAGGGATTTCAGCTCCCTTGGGCATGGTAACGTGGGAGAAAGTGCTGCTGGAGCATACTTAACCCTACACAGGCTATTTAAGTCATTCAGCCACGCATAACTAGGTGAAGAATGTGCAAATATATCATCAGGGATTTTGTCGGACATATCCCCTGTGTTGGGCTTAGACATAGTTAGAGAAAGTACTAGTCGGAACTTTACCTCTGAGCAGGCAAAGGGGGTGGCCCGTCACCGTCCTCCTCAGTCCGATGAGGGCCGTAGAGGGCCCGCCCTTTGCCCGGGCTTAGCCCGGCGTTCGTCCCGCGCACGTCCCGCGACGCGGGGCTGTTGATTCAATTTATGGCGCCTCCAGGCGCGGAAACGGGATCAGGCGGCTTCCTGCCGCAAAGGACGCTGGGGATCGTAGTCTCCCCCGCTCGGCGGCCGCGCCGGGATGTCACAGGCTGCGACAGCGGGGGGAGACAGAAGCAGGAGAGATCAGGTAGGGTTGCTGGTCGCAAGGGTCCAAATTCCCCCATAAGCAACTGGACATATAAACTCATAACAAACAATGTAATGTTCTGGCTTACCATGTAGGCAGCCAAACACTTCATAGTTGAAATTATGTAAAATGTATGTGTGAGTGTCAAACTTACTGTCACTATTCCAACCCTCTCAATATGGCTTCAAGAGACTCCCATCAAAATGTGGAGATGTTTTACACACATAGTCCCCAATTTACAGTTAGCAGATACAAATAGGCAAATTTGCCTATCTTGCCAATTTCCTTTCTAAAGACATTAACTCTCATGTTGATGTATTGTATCCCTTACATGCTGTAAACAGTATAAAATATTTTAAAATATATCAACAAGCATGTATAAAGGAATGTTCAACAATAACAAAAACATAAGAGTTTAAATTATTTAAAACTTGTTTCATAATGTCTGCATACAAATCATACATAGGTACTTATGATGGAGTACAAAGAATACAATAATTTACTTGTGACAATGTCACAATTTTCAGGTGAATGACCCCACTCACTAATTCACAGACAGATGGGAAAAAGAAGTACAACACAACTCTGTCCAAAACCGGCAATGTGGTGGAACACATGTTTGGGGTGCAGAAGTCCTACTTTAGGTGCCTCGTAAAGTCAGGTGGAAAACTGCTCTATTCACCTGCCATGGTGTGCAAAATAACATTAGTTTATGCAATTGTGCCAAATATGTGTAAGGAACAATGCCCCATGGGACTAGGGGAGGCAATCCTACATGTGCCTGAAGAGGCAGAAGACTCTGGGAGAGAGAGAGTCTGCACAATGGCAGATCGAAGATAGGACCAAATTGTTGATAATGTTTTATAAACCAGTAAAATTAGATTAATAATGACAGAAACCATGTTAATTTTTCATCCAATAAATATTTCTTTTGAAATCCTCCTTTGTGTGGTGTATGTGTGAATGTCAATGTAAGTATATAGTAAATCACATCTTGTCAACTAGATGTAGACCTTGATATGTATAATTTGTATTTCTTAGCTGTTGTTAAACACCGGGGCATATCTGCATCTCAGAACAAATCAAATAAGCAAGTAAACTGTCTTGATGTGTGTTGCTGCATCAAAGTGTGTTAAATGTGGCACTCTGTGCATGATGGGTGACAAATCTCCTAATAAGTCAGTCTTTGAGGCACTCTCCAAATTAATGTGTGTTTCACATAGAGACTAGCATGCAGAGTGACAGCACTTTGCTGGTACACATGATACAGCAGATCCCATCACACATCATGGGAGACATCTGTCATGGCCAAAGGCCTTGTATCAGGTTCAGATGTCATGTTGTTTGTAAAAAAAGAATGCATTCATGCAGCTTTGGGTATGCACAAAGCAGCAAACATGCAACGCCTTTCCAGGGCTGATTGATGTTAATGCTATATTTGCCCAGAATGAATACAATAAACATTTACTGAGCATTGCATAGCAATGCAAGGAGGCTTAAATGCACGTAACAAAACATAATAAACGGATTAAGTAGTATTGTGTGGCATTTCTTAGAAAAGTAAGAAAAGGGACATCTTTGACAACCACCTCATCATGTAAGGAAGACAGAGATGGTGCAATGGTGGTTTTGGGTAGTGAATTACAACTCCATGGAAAAGTTTGTGTTCCCCTAGCCTGGGTGCCAAACTGTAATGTTATCTGAGTCGTTGAATCTGGTATATTCCCATAGGGGAACATGAAATATGTGTGTGTGCCATGACATAGGTCTGTCTAATGGTTTGCAGTCTGGTTGGACCTGGAGGCCCATTCAAACACCTACACTCATAGCTGTTGTATGCTCCTGCTTTTGCCAGAAGTAAAACAGAGCAACTTTGTGGATGGCAGCACACTGTGTAGTAAACAGTAGTAGTGCACATGACCATTCAAACCTGAATCACAACAGTGAGGCTTACAGGATCACTCATTCTTCTAAAGTACTGCTACTGTGTAATTCACTCAAACCTGATCAACATCAGGTTGATCGGGAAATGTATGTGTGATAAAATCATGTGCAGAATGCATATGCCTGTGCTAGACTTACACATCACATAGTTTGAAATGTGAACAGTGAGGACATAGTTAATGTGTGTGTGCTGGTAGTGTGTCTTCAAAATGAAATACTAGTACAGTACTAAAGGACTGTAATACTGAACAGTGTGAGCAGACTGAGGGTGTGTGCTGCGTGTCAGTATGCTGATGGTAGCATAATGCATGTGGATTACTGTACTGGTCACTAAATGTCTGTGACTGTAAACTGAGTGCAGAGGTATCTGCCCTGCCTGAGAACACAGAGGACCTGGTGTTCCTTTGTGGGTAAGACATAGCTGCCTGGGGAAAATATGAGAATCAGAGGAATTCCAGCAGTTGAAGTTTGATAGTGCAGCAAAGCAGCAAGCTGAGTTGGACATACACTGGAGTATGGGAGAGCCAGACTGCCGTGGTGCTTCCCTAAGTGTGTGTGTTGAATCTCGGACACATCACAAGGAAGGGGCCTGTGCACATCTCAGGAAGAGAAAGATTGAGCTGTATAGGGAACCTAAAAGAGTGGGACAGATTGCCCAGTATCAACCGTTTAATGTGCTTATGACTGTGGCTGATATCCAGGAGTTTTTCTTATTTTACATATTACAGTGCATTTCTGCTCTCTGCTACACAGATGAAATATTTGCTTCTTAACAGCATTGCTTTGACCATTGCATCATCTCTGTCTGTGTCAGTTTGCGCCCCAGCATTAAACAAGATATGTCATACTTTGTCATCTGTCTCACGGTACTGCACTCTGCCTTTCATACAACACAACTATGTGCCCTGCTGTACTGCCTTGCATGCAAATTTGCAATACTTTCTCCTAGGGTCATACTTAACAAACATTCACATGATTCTGCATTCTGCAGCACACATAGAATGAGGAATATGCCACGTAGGAAAGAGCGACCTTTCTGCTCAAAAATATTCTTGCATGCAATGCAGGCACCTTTGCACATTAGTGCAAGGGTGCCTGCATTGATGCCAGGCAGCTTATTGAGCGCTAGTACTATGGTAAGTACAGGAATGTGCCATATTGTAATAAATACAGCACATTACTGCCCTTTCCCTGATGACTTGCTGTGCTGTGCTGCATCACAATTTCATAAATATGCCCCAACAAGTTGTGCTGCACTTCGCTGCATGATAGTTTGAACCATATGGTCCCATGCTTTTACTTACTCTGTAGTTCTTTTTAGTTCTTGACCGCAGCACTGTCCTGTCCTTCCACTCCTGCTACCAACTCCGTGGTGATGAGTGATGCCACCTGTTCCTCTAATGAGTCCAACTCATTCTGGACATCAGGTTGTCCTCAGGTCCTCATGGCTATCTTAAGGTTCCTGACATTTTTTTTCATTTGTCCTGCACCTTTAGTCATGCTACCTCTTCTTCCACTCCAACACTGTCCATTTTATTTGGACTACACTGTTAATATTATTCACTATGGTTTGCCAAATGGCATCCTTGTTTGCTAATGGCAATTTTGATGTGACAAAGAGGAGGTGTTAATTCTTACTGACCTTTCTGACTGAATAAGATTTTATTCTCCTCCTCACTGAAATTAGACTTTTCCTCTTCCCCTGGGCTGTTGTATGGTCATCTTGGTTGGGCTCATTATCTTACTGGCTTGTAGTTGTTCCCTCCAATTTTTTTGTGTTGAGAAGTTCTGTGGTTTGAAATGCGTTACTTTTTCAAACTTCCCTCCATGCAGCGCATTTCTGTGTGATGCAATTCTGATTTACAGCACAAAAAGGTGCTTTCCGACACGCAAATCAACTTTACGTAATGCAGGTACCAGTTGCATTACATCACTTTGTACCCTAATTTTTGACACAGTTCGATACTTGAGCCATGGTGCACCGTCTCATAAATTCAACACAGCACAGGTTTTTCTGACACAACGTTTCCACAACGAAAGAATTGCATCAGAAGTAATAAATATGCCCCTTAGTGCTTGTCTCTAGGTCAAATGACTAGGTGTAGTTGGCAGTTGGTCTTTGTGTATTCCTCTTGGACAGAAACACACAATAGAGAGCTTAGGAGTGCCTGGATGGGCCAACCTTAGCAGGATCTGAAGTCAGAGTTCAGCACAGCTCCACCTACACTTTAATAGGCTGTGTCCTGCCTTCACACAAAGGAGTGCATGCCCCCTGTAGTTAGTCTGAAGCAAGGACTAAGGAAAGGCAGGAAACATGTGCACTTCACTGGGAAACATTTAGAAGCTTCTCCCACTTCAAAGGAGGTACCAGGTATAACTATGGGCCCTCAGACTGCCATCTTCATTACACTTCTGGAGATGTGGAAGATTCTGCCAGGAAAAGGACTGTTGTGCTGCACAAAAGACTGCCACTCTGCTGGACTGCCACCCTAAAAAACCGATGTGTGCCCTGCTGGTGTGCTGCATGCTGACTTCTTGTCTGATTGAGAAAGATTGGAACTGTGACCTGTACCCCAGAGCCCAGAGTGACTTGAAGTGCTAGTCTTCTGTAACCAGCACCTGGTCTCTGCAACAGTGAGTCCTACCCTGCCAAGTGGTACCACCCCAGTCCTAGACCCTTGGAAGTGGGCTTGAGGGTGCTCTGTCAGGCATCTGTGAACCCAGCACAACAGATGCATCTCCTCTGCTGCACAGCGCAACCCTGAGCAGAACAAACTCATATCCTCTGCTGCGAGGATTCTTCCAGTACAAAGACTCTGCATTGACCTCACAGCCTACAGTCTCATCAGAACTACTGCTGCACGATGCATCACTGATGCAGGCATTCACATGGAAAGCCCCTTGTTGTGTTTAGATATGCTTGTTTCTTATAGGTAGAATGTTAGAGCTGTTAGTGGAGATCGCAACATTAAATAAACATTCAAGCAAAAGAGAAGTAAGCGAACCATCTTTCACCTTCTCCAGCGGCAGTTTGATATTCAAGGGAAACCATGTTTCTCCAGCGGCAGCATCTCTTATAAGGTGAGGAGGACTGAGTGTATTGTGGTTGCGGGAGGCTCTGTTTTCATACGTAAAGACAACTCCTGGCATTGACTGTTTTGAAAGTTCCGAGATTCGTCTTTCTTTCGCTTGGATAGCACTGTGTGCCGTGCCTGCTCAACTGCTTGTATCGCTGCGAGTATTATCGGCTGTCTTCTTTCTCCCATCTGGACGAGGCCTGTATGGTGACGTAATGGAATGGGAACAGAGAGTTGGTGATTCTGCGTGACAGCGTCATAGCGTCTGACCGTGAACAATCCGCGCAGTGTGCGTATCTACGTCTTTACGCTGTGTGCGCCTCTTCAGGAACTGTAAAGCTACGTGACAACATTTGCTCCGACTCCGGAATGGTTTTCTCCTGTCTCTGCGCTTAGACTGTCAATGACCTTTGTACACACTTTGAGGGAGCGCTACAGGGGTGCATGTTTTGCTGTTCTTTTCACTGTGCTACGGAGTCGATACTTTAAAGGACCAATTTCGCTCATGAACCTTTTAAAGTATTCTGGTAACTGTTTTTTTTAATTTAAAAAAAACAAAAACATTTGTGATGTTTCAAATATACTACAATTAACAAGCGTTATGTACTAGTCACCCAACAGTTTATTAAGGCGCAGTTCTTGTGAATTCCAAAGTGTTATACAAATACTTACTGTAAGATTTTAAGCAATATGCAGTCAGTAAACCAGCCTCCGCCCTTCTTAGAAAGCCCGGGTACTCCTCAAATACAATGGAGGCAATGGTTTGACGCTTTTGAAACATACATAGGGGCAATTGGTGCGTCAAGATACAGAGCAGAAAGGAAAAAATATTTATTATTAAATTGCTTAGGGTTTGAAGGTAGAGAAGTTTATAAATGCTTGCCTGATTTGGTATTAGGTGAGGGGGAACTGGTTGATGAATATCAAGAAACGGTTAAAAAACTTGTTATCAAATTTGATGTACAACCTAGTTTGGTCGTATTAAGGCACACATTTTTTAAGAGAGCACATTTACAAATGTATATTCTTACTTGAGTGCTCTGCGCAAATTGTAATGCAATATAATGTAAGACATACTTTTATAGCGCGAACTGTCACCCAAAGGGTATCCTGGCGCTTTGACTCTACAAACATCACACACACACAGGATCACACAGCCCTAGGGAAGAAATTGTGTGCTGAATGCCAGTTTGCAGAGTTTCGTGATCAATTAGTTAGGGATCAGTTTATTGCTCACTGCAGTGATAAACATATTCAACAAAAATTACTCACTATGGGTAATCCCACGCTTGAAGAGATAATTAAAGTAGCAAAAAGTCTTGAACTTGCACAGAACTCCATTAAGGAAATAAGTGCAGTGAGTATTAATAAAGACAGTGTGAATGTTGTAGTTTCTTCTATCTCTAAATCTACTTTTCCTAAAAAAGAAAAAGTTGTTGAAAAAAGTGTTTTCAAGAAAACTAATATATGCTACAGATGTGGTTATGCTCCTCACAGCATAGATAATAGGTTTTGTCCAGGAAAGAATGCCAAGTGTTATAAGTGCGGAAGAGTTGGTCATTTGGCAAATTTGTGTCAAAGTAATGTGAGTAAAGCTGAAAAAATGAATTGTGTTGTTGAAGACGAGCATGTTATTGACAGTGATTTGGTTCAAAACTTCAAGGACATGATAGCCACTATTAGGATTGTTGACATTGTCACTGGTGACCCTTCAGAGTGTATTGATCCCTATGTGGACATTTTTGTTGGTGATGTATGCTTGAAGTTACTAGCAGATTCAGGTGCTAGGATTACCTCAGAGCTATTTAAACAATCTTAGGATTATAGGAAGTTGTTTCCCCCTGACAGAGCACCTGTTTCCTACGAGGGTCGCAAAATTGATCCGGATAGTTATATTGAAGACATTTTAGTATTTAAGGGCAAGAAAATGTATTGAAATATTTATGTAGCTATGCGTGGTCTCAACATTCTTGGTTGGTATCATCAGGGACTGTTTGGAATGATCTTGAAACCAGGTGCTAAGGAACAAGTGTTGGTGGTACAAGATTTACCTGATTCGCTGAGTCTTGAGAAAGAATTTCCAAGTGTTTTTGCTGATTCTCTGGGGAAGATTACTGGTTTTAAGCATATGATTAAAGTCAAGAGTGATGCTATACCAATTAAACACAAAGTTAGGTCAGTTCCCTTCAGTCTGAGAGCTGATCTCAAGACTGAGCTAGAAAGTTTAGAGAAAAATGGTGTCATTGAACCGGTTGAGTCCAGCTTGTGGCTTGTTCCATTGGTGGTTGCACGGAAGAGAAATGGTGAGATTCGTCTATGTATTGACCTTAGGAGTCTCAATAAAGAAATATGGGTTGATGCTCATCCCCTGCCCAAAACTGGTGATTTATTAGAGGAATTAAGAGATGCACAGTGGTTTTCAAAAATTGATCTGGCTTCAGCCTATCACCAAATCTTGTTAGATGATGATTCGAAACATTACACTGCTTTTAACTCTCCTTTTGGGACATTCCAATTCTGCAGAATGCCTTTTGGGCTTGCTTCGGGAGCCTCTGTTTTTCAGAGAGTGTTAAAGGATATAAAAGGAGTGGTTATTTTCCAAGATGATGTGCTGATTTTTGACAAATTACTAGACAGACATGATATTGCTCTTAGATCGGTACTTAAAACTTTTGAGGAAAGAGGTATCGGGGTAAGAAAAAACAAGTGTGAATTTTGGAAAAGGGAGGTGGAGTTTTTGGGTCATTTAGTTTCTGCCAATGGAGTTTCTCCCAGACCTGGATTAGTTAAAGCTGTTGTAGATTGTCCCATTCCCAAGAATAAAGATGAGCTGCGCTCATTTTTGGGCTTATGTGAATTTTATTCACGATTTATTCCAGATTATGCCATAAAAATGAAAGCTCTTTCCAACATGCTGAGGTCTAGCATTGCCTTTGTGTGGGATGAAAATTGTCAGCAAACTTTTGATTTAGTTAAATCTGAGATGACCAATGCCAAGACCTTAAAAGCTTATGATCCCAATGTCAGTTGTACCATCACAGTTGATGCGAGCAACTACGGGTTAGGTGCTGTTCTTACACAGAGTGTTGAGGACAAAGATGTTGTTATCAGTTATGCCTCCAGAGTGTTGAGGGATCCCGAAGTTAATTATTCGGTTATAGAAAAAGAACTATTGGCCTGTTACTGGGCTTGCGAGAAATTTAGAACTTATATTTGGGGAAGAAAATTTCTCATTCAGACAGATCATAAGCCTTTAGTTTATATCTTAAACGGTGACAGAATAAAATATGCTACACCTCGTATAGCACGGCTCACTACCAAACGTTTGCAATATAATTTTGAAGTAAAACACATTCCAGGCAAAGAGAATGTTACAGCTGATCTTCTTTCTAGGCTCCCTATAAAGGATGATAATTCAGCAGAGTTGGAGGAAGACAAAGAAGATTGTTTTATAGCTGCGATTGATGCTGTGGAGCATGCTGTATGCAATGAGAACGAGTGGAATGAAGCTATGGGCAATGATGTCATCCTAGAGAAGGTAAAACATTACATTATAAATGGTTGGCCAAGAGAGAAGTCGGTGCCTTTTAATATGCAAGCTTTCTGGAAAGTCTCAAAAGATTTGTCCATCGAAGATGGTGTCGTTATGAGAGAGAGCAGGTGTATTCCGCCTTCTGTTTTGAGAGTAAAATTGATTGATTGTGCGCACGAAGGACATCTTGGTATTATTTTATTTATTATTTATTATTTATATTATTATTTATTATTTTATAGCATTTGTAAGGCGCGCAGCTACCCACAAAGGGTTTCCCGGCGCCAAGAACGCAAAGCACTCAGATATCACTGGGGGGAGGACAGACAAAGCAATTATTTATTAAAAAGCCACGTTTTTATACTCTTTCTAAAATTCACATAGCTTTCCTCCTTGCGAATGTGAGAGGGCAATGTGTTCCACAGCACTGGCCCCAGGTAGGAGAACGATCTCCCGCCTATTCTGGCTCTTTTAAACCTTGGTACTGCAAAGTTTGCCGCTGTACCTGAACGCAGGTTGCGGTTTGGGAGGTAGGGCTTAGCAAGGGCCTGAAGATATTTGGGGGCAGTGCCGGCTTTGATTCTAAATAAATAGCTCAAGGCTTTGAAACGAATACGGTTCTCGACCTTAAGCCAATGCAGATCCTTGAGATATTGGGTGATCCTAGCAGATCTGGGGATTTTACAAAGCAGTCTAGCCGCAGCGTTCTGCACTAATTGCAGACGCTTTATCACTGTCTTATTTGAACCCAGGTATAAGATGTTACCGTAATCAAGCCGAGATGTCCCTAAGGCATTGATCACGGTCTTCTGGGTAGTAGGTGGCAGCATCCAGATGATTTTGCGTAACCATTTGATAATGGTGAAGCATATACCTGCCACTTTGTTTGCTTGCTGGGACATAGATAAACAGTCATCAATGGTGACCCCAAGGTTTCTAACCTGCGAAGCTGGAAATGGAAGTTTACCCAATGATGGTGGCCAATGGGAATCATTCCAGAGATCTTTGCAATTTCCTAACAGGAGTACCTCTGTTTTATCTCCATTCAGCTTAAGTTGGTTGTCTGACATCCAGCAAAAGATTTCATGGAGGCCTATTTTTAATGCAGATGGGGTAGACATGTCAGATTTGGAGAGTGAGAATAGGACTTGTGAATCATCTGCATAAGTCATTAAACTTAAGCCAGCATTTTCTACAAGATTAGCCAGTGGACGTAAGTATAAATTAAAAAGCAGAGGGCTCAAAATTGATCCCTGTGGCACTCCATGAGGAGAATGGAATACCTCAGAGCAAGCCTCCGAAGAGGAGATCTGGAAAGTACGGAGGGAGAGGTAGGATCTAATCCATTCCAGAGCTTTGCCTTCGACACCATTCTCCCCCAGCCTGTCCAGCAGTATGGGGTGAGAAATGGTGTCGAAAGCCGCACTAAGATCTAACAAGACCAGTGCTACTGTTTGGCCGTTGTCCATGAGCTCCCTGATCCTTTCTGTGACCCCGAGCAGGGCCGTCTCAGTAGAATAACCACTCCTAAACCCCGATTGAGATGAATGTAGGAGATTATTGTTTTCTACGTAAGTTGAGAGTGCCTTATGGATATGCCTCTCTAGGATCTTAGAAAAGGCGGGTAGCAACGAAATTGGGCGATAATTGGCCAATGTCATCGGGTCTGCGCCTGGTTTTTTGAGTAGGGGGCTGACCATAGCATGTTTCCATAGAGCAGGAACTATAGCTTGCTCTATGGATGCATTCAATATTTCTGCTATGGAAATTAAGGCAGTATCCTCTAATTTGTTTACGATACTGACAGGAATCGGGTCACGAGGGGAACCCGATTTGATTGATTTAAGTAGTTCCTTCAGTATATCTAATTTAATAGGAGGCCAGGCTTCAAGATGACAATTTACTCTAGGGACTATAGTGGTGTTTCCTTGCTTGTCTGTTGTCTTGCTAGCGTTTTTAATATTAGAGACGATGTTCTCAATCTTATTCGTAAAGAAAGAGGCCAAGTCCTGGCATTGCTGGGTATTAAGAGGGGTAGGTTCTGCTCTAGCGTTCTCCCCAGCTAACTCTTTTACCGTGTTAAAGAGAGTCTGGGATTTGTTTACGGCCATGTTAATTGTATTGGTTACATAGCAAGCTTTGGCTTTCATGCAAGCTGAATGGTAACAATTTCTGGCCTTTCGGTAAACTTCTTTTTGGTAAAGGTCGTAATTTTTTCGCCACTGTCTCTCTAGGTTCTTACAGCTAGATTTTTCTTTCTTCAAGGCTTCTGTGAACCAGGGAGCAGGAGGGCGATGGACTTTCCCTTTACAACGGGCTAGAGGCAGGCAAGTATCAACAGCACCAGTTAGCCACTCTTGTGTTAGCTCTGCAATGCTGTCCATATCTCCATCCAAATTTGGATGATGTTCCTTCAAAGCATTGTTCAAGTCCTCCAGATTTAGGGATTTCCAATTTCTTCTACAAGATTCTGTAGGAGTCGAAAATGGACCTTTTTTGGGCTCCAACAAAATGGCAAAAGTTAGAAGAAAGTGATCTGACCATAGGACAGGCGTGGTGTTAAGCCATGAAAGTTCTTTCATGCTTGATATTATAGGGTCCAGCAAGTGTCCGGCTTTATGGGTTGGACCGCTGTTTCGTAGTGTCATGTCCAACACCATGAGGTCATCTATTAGATTTTTACAGGTCTTGCTTTGGGCATCGTCTAGATGAAGATTCAAGTCTCCTAATACGGTATAATTTTGGGCTTTTAGATGTTGGGGTAGGATAAAATTTGCCAGGTCACCTGACCAAGATGGATTATTTCCTGGTGGTCGGTAGATTAATAGTCCGGAAAAGGTGAAATTTGGACTAAGGGAAATTTTGAAAGAAGCAGCCTCGCAGTTAGGAATAGCTGCAGGTTCAAAAGTGCACACATAGTCTCTGCTGTAAATAATAGCAATACCCCCTCCTATTTGTCCTACCCTATCTCTCCTGGCTATAGCATAGCTCGGGGGGAGGGCGGTTGCCACATCGGGGCCTGATCCATCGTGGAGCCACGTCTCAGTTAAAAATATAGCGGTGGGCTTTCTGTCAATCAGTAGGTGAAAAATATCTAATTTATGCTGGGGCAGTGAACGGCAGTTTATCAAAAAGAATAAATGTTCTTTTGAACTAACTTTCTGTTGATAGGGTTTAACAACAGTCTCCTGTGGGGTAACAGGATAGGGCTGATAGTTAGTCAGGGTAAGGGTACACTCTGGGCATGTTTGTGCACCAGCTAGTAGAGGATTCAAAGTTATACAGGTGTCATGGCTAGAGGGGCGTAACGCCCTAAGTTGGTTACCTGTTAGCATATCTTTACTATGAGGTGGGCAGAGGGTCGTGCCCTATGTCCCGGCCTGGCCCGGACGGGCACAGACGGGCTGACTCTGGCTGGACTCCGGCGAAGACGAGGCGCGTCCGCTCAAAACGCGTCCGCTAACGCGGAAGAGACCGTTTCCTTATGAAGCCGAGCCTAGAGCGCTCTCACCACTCTATCCCGCCCCAAAATGGCCGCCACGAAATTTCCTACTGCTCGGTACCTTGCCCTAAAACGGCAGGAACGAGCGTGTGTATGCTGGGGTGACTGCGTGTGGGCGAACAGGTATGCTGAATGCAAATTATTGATTTTTCAAACACAGAAAAACAATTCTTAATTTCACATGCTGCAAATGCTAATTTTTTAAAACTTCGCGTCAGTAACGCTTCCTAAAAACAATTCCAAGTCCTCTGGCAACAGAAACGATATTTCCTGTCCCCTCACAAGCTGTTTGGCAGAAAGATGGACACTGCCGAGTGTTTGTTACCATGACTAAAAGGAGACTAAGATTACATTATTGGTGGCCATCCATGGATAGTCATGTGGATGAAAGGGTTAAGGAATGTTGTGTTTGTGCTGGGGCTGAAAAGAGTTTAAAACCTTCTACTCCACCTCTTCAACCCATAATTTTTCCTCCCAAACCATGGTTAAAAGTTGGTATTGATTTGGTGGGACCGTTTAACTTTCTATCTCTTCATCTTTTTTGTGCTTTTGTTTTGATTGATTTTCATAGTAAATGGCCTGAGGTTAGGTTTTGTGCAAATCCCACTGCCAAGAGTGCTATAATTTTTCTTAAAGAAATTTTCATGGGAGAAGGCTTTCCAGAATCATTAGTTTCGGATAATGGGGTGCAATTCGTTATTCATGATATGTCTGTATTTTTGTCAGAATCAGGTGTCAAACACTTGAGAAGTTCCATTGGACATCCACAAACCAATGGTCTCCTCGAGAGAATGAACCGTGTAATTGTGGAGTGTAATAAATGGGCCAAGAATAACAATTTTGATGTTGAGAATGCTGTTAATTCAATGTTGTGGTTTTATCGCACAACTCCGCATTCCACTACTAAGATTGCTCCATTTGTGTCTCTCAAGGGAAGGATACCAACCTCTACTCTCTACCCTGCCTGGTTATTAAGAACTGTTTCACAAAAAACGAGTTGCAGGATTGATAATTTGACATTGCAAACATGGGTCAGGAATGCTCAGAACAAAATGGCTGACAGATTTAATGAAAACAAATCTGTTAAAGTGACTACTGTTTTCCCTGGGGACATGGTCCGTATCAAAAGTTATAGAACAGTCTCAGGAAAGGCTGTGATACTTTTGGTGAAGCTGTGCGTGTTGAAAGGGTCTGTGGTAATGCTATCATGGTAAAAGGAGGACATTGATGGAATCTGTGTAAAGTTGGCAAAGTCAACTCTGGTGCCAAACACTTTGTCAAAGTCAACTCTGGTGCTAACCACTCTACCATTTCTACCAGCACAACTTCGCCTGATACTCACGCTAGGTGTACCAATCCTTGTGCTGATGAAAGACTGGGAAGAAAGGATCTTTCTGTGAGTGTTACTCCATTAAGGAAATCAGCACGAGTGACCCGTCTTCCTTTAAGGTTTCGTTAAACTTTGCATTTTGTTAAATGTTGCATTATGTTAAACAATGCGTAACCCAACTACCTTGGAAGACACTTCATATATCTTTCTGTTTATTTATTACTTATGATAATTCATTTTCTCATATTGTATTGCTTATCGCAGTTTGCAATGTTTACTTGTTTTTTTCTTTTTTTCTTTTCTGTTTCCTTCTCTTTAAAAAAAAAAGAGATAATGTATTTAGATATGCTTGTCTCTTATAGGTAGAATGTTAGAGCTGTTATAGTACTTCTAATGTTAAGATTCTTTTGAATGTCAGTTGGGACCTCTCGGACTTGGTGAGAGGAGCGGTGGCTTTTCCAGCTTACAATAAAGCTAAGATCTCACTATCTCAGTTTCTTCCGTCATTTTCTGATGAAAATACCACATCCCTCATCGACAGCAGTCTCAACTGTGACAAAGAACTTCCCATCGCAAGACCCACGTTCTCTTTGGAATTAGGCGGTGCTTGAAGCAGGACTTCACATTGTAAGCTTCCCTCATGAATGGCCTCCTCAATGAAGATGCAGGACCTCACATTGCAGCCTCGCAGCTCCCCAGATCTAACACTGGATGAAGCATCTCTGACCCATGCATCGCATTGCCTCTGCTGCATGATGTGTCTTAAAGTGGGACCTTGCAATGCTCCACAACTAGGATTTAATGTACTCTTGTTCAGCAGGCTTAACTGGACCCCTATAGCCGGCCTGTGCTCCATTGCAGTTAGCCTGAATTTGTGACTTTGTTCCAGTCTGGTGCGACCAGATACCTAGAGTTGCCGCTATGTGATTTTTGGTGCTATTATTACTTAAATCGTAAACATTTAATAGCTCTGGTTCTACTGATTAGATTTTTGTCGTTCTGGTATTGTTTTATTTATTAAACATTCCTGCATTTTTCTAACGCACTGTGAGATTCTTATTGTGTGGTATTTTCATGCTATTACTGCTTGAAGGGCTGCATAAATACTTTAAACATGTCCTTTGAGTTATGCCTGACTGCTCTATGCCAAGCTTCCCAAGGATTGGGCACAGGTTTTGAGGTATGCTTGAGACCTGACTTTACAGTGATTTCTTGATTTTGAAGTACAAATTTCAAATGCATTTTTACCTGCTTGGTGGTGTGAGATACCAAACAAAAGTCTATAAGTGACACATTGGGCTATAGTCCTCCTTTTTTCCAAAAACACAATTAGTCTGTGGTTTAACCCCTTCCATTCTGATGACGGCCCCCTCCGTCATGCATCACGGTGGGTGTGTGCTGATGACGGCTGGGGCCGTCATGAACCCGCCCACTCATTAAAACGGCCGCACAGGCGCAGAATTGCGGCCGCGCCCAAGGGGTTAATGTAGCCATCAGCTTGGTTGACATAACAAGTAGCATTGTTGTTACAGATGATCAGGATAATTTCTTAATTAATTTCATAAATTCTATATTGACTGCCAAGGTTTTTGGTTTTAGTGATGCCAAATAGTGGTTATTCACCAATATATCCCATCCAGGGGCCCAAATATTGATGGGTTTTGTTCTAGGGAATGTCAATCAAACAGAAGCACATGTTTTTATTGCGAAAAACACAATTTTAGACTTATCAATGTTTATGATCAGCAAATGATTCTCACAATATATGTCAAGCATTATAAGTACTAGGTGATGACCTATTCTACTTACAGCAAGTAGAACGGTATTATATGCATTCTGTAGGATGAGCAGTTGTTGTTTTTATAACCTAGAGTAAAATATGCCTGCAGCCTCCAGAGAACATCCCAGTTCTCGGGTGAGTCAATTGAATAGCAGGGACACCAACATGCATCATCAGAGGATGGAGTGAACAGAAATTATTTTGCCTAACAGAGCGGCACTGATATAGGGACAATGCATTTTGCCCTCATGGTTAGGACAGGAATATTTGGGGGTCAGCATTTATTCAAGGCTGAATACAGTTTAAAGTGAGGTTGCGCTTTTTGCAACTGAGGATGGTAATAACAATAATTTACTCATGGAATTGAACAAAGATTTTAAGATATTAAAGCATTTATATTGCTGAGGCTAGATTATTATTATTATGC
Organism: Lissotriton helveticus; assembly: GCF_964261635.1. NCBI lineage: Eukaryota > Metazoa > Chordata > Amphibia > Caudata > Salamandridae > Lissotriton > Lissotriton helveticus. The sequence goes on along the minus strand of NC_136059.1, from coordinate 1,828,778,980 downwards.
TTATTTAGCCCTACTGGTAAAGAAAAATGACAACTCGTACAAAATGATGCTGAAAGAATGAAATTGTACCAGTTGGTCAGAGGAAACAAATAAATCTTTGTGTCTGGTTCATTAAAGCCCTTTATAATACTAGATATAAACCCATTGACCAAGACATTTGTAGTTTGAGATCAGAAAATAATTTTCTATTAAATATGCCCAGACAACCACACTAAGGGCCTTATTACGATCTCGGTCTGAAAGCCTCTGACCTTAGGTCAGAGGCTGCCCGACCAAGTTTGTCGGATTCACTCCCAAACTCCTAATTACAATTTAGGCGGTCGTTAGTGAAACCGGTTGGTCATTCTGACCGAATTCCGATGGGCGCAAGGAGCCCGTCAGCCAGTCGGCGACTGGCCCGTAATCCATATGGACGACATTTTACACCAGCCGGATTACAATGCTCGTTGCCAGCAGTCTTTACTTGCCTAGCTATCCGACATGGAAGCCTGACGGAAAGCGAATTTGGGGGCCCCTAGCAGTGCACCCTTCAACCAGCGGCCTACAGTTAATGGCCTGCACAGTGTGGCACGTGGTGCAAGGACAAACACAATCTCCCTTTTAAGTATTGGAGCTTGTGATGCGGCCGATTTTTGACAGCAACACAAGCTCCCATACAGAAAAGGAAGCTTGCGCCCGCACCATGTGCGGTTGCATCATAATTAAGCGGTCAGGACCGCTGACCAGAGGTCGGTCGGACCTGTATCCACGACGCTATTGGGATGATGAAAGTCCACCCCACATCATAATAAGCCCCTTAGAGGCAGGACTTTCACAGTTGTGGCGGCTAGATTGTAGAATAGTTTACCACTTCATTTGAGGAAGGCATGGGTACTGATTACATTTAAGAAACAGCTGAAACCTTGGCTGTTACCACCTTGCTAAACTTGCGATACATTTTCTGTTTATATGAATAATTCCAAGACAATCCGTTTTAGATCATCTATCCCTATTACAGCTCCATAGTACCTACAGTGTTTGTCTATGCTCAATAGCATGTCTTTATGTAAATAAATAAAAACATACACATACTTACTTGAAGCCTATGTGTGTGTAAATAGGCTCTTTAGATATTGAAGCTGATCTAATTTGAATTTTACCCATGAGTTTGTGTTGATGGTTGATAATCGGGCCTGCTATAGAGTAGGCGTTTTTTCAATGTATGCTTTATACCAATAGGTTCCTATCTGCTGAGTCAAACACGGTGCAAATTTCACTGAATTTTACATATATAATATGCGTTCTCTGTTCATGGTACAATTAGTTAGTGATACAAGGCCTGTTAAATTGCCCTATATGTTACATTGTACTTCATATCCTGTCTGATAGCCAGGTACTAGTTTGTTGTCACTAACCCTGGATTATATCTTGTAAACTTCGCACATTTTTTAAAGTTTAAGTACAGTTTTGGAACATTTTCTTAAGCACTCTAACCAGTCCATCCATGAGGCCCTTTATATTATGTTTAACAGTCACTGCGTTGTTCATGTCGCACGGTTGTAAACTCCATCTCTTCTACGTGTGCTAACCATCTCTCTTTGACCTTTAGACTGTGATCTATACACCCATAGTCAGCCCAGCGCTCCACCTTCTCTGTCTCCTGGCCCACAAAACTAAAACAAATCTGTAAATATTAAAACATATGTGTACATTATTTAAAAAAAACAGATGATTCCCAAAACAATTCAGAACGCTGCACCCTAAGGTTTTCTTTCACGCAGGGGAGGGCAGGTTTTTTTTTTTTTTTTAATTGTCAACATTTTCAAGGTTACGACTAGAAAGCTGCAGCATTCCCAGATTTCCAAGCTTAATCATAGAAATTCTTTATGCGTTTCAGCCTGAATGCATGTGCAATTATTTGCACCTGCGCTATTGCACATAGTGAACAAACTCGAATATGGAAATGGCCTTGCATTGTTTAAATTACATTTTTTCTTTTTTCTTTTTCTATCCCAATAGAAAATATTTTTCCCCTTGGAAACACCTTCCTATTCACCTATAGCAGATTTTGTTGCGTTCGCCAGTTTGTGTGCGTTTGCAATCTTTCCAGGCCATCACTCCTCCATGGGGGACACAGTCCACACTTGAAGTAGGATTTATACATGCACAATATTACACCAATGTAATGTACTAGTATGTGCAAATCATTTTGAGTGGCATGTAGCACTATATTCACCTCCAAAAGAATTAAACAATAAATACATGAATAAATACATAAATGAATGAACAGATGAACAAAAAGATATAAAAAATAAATAAGTTTAAATGTTTTTGACATTTGGGCTCACATTCATTATTTATATCCACTTTGTATTGGACGGCCATCATAGCACAGACTTGTGGTAGATGTTGGTGTGTGGTTTCTGACTTTCAGCAACGGCAGTATGTGAGTTTACAAGAAAGGGGGAGCTTTAACTTTCAAACAAACCTATGCTTTGAACACAAACGTCATGTATTACCTTAGAAAGGTAGAAGTTATTCAAAACCCACCGATTTGTCGCGAAGATAACATGTAAACGTGAGTAGCTAATGCATCCTTTACATAGGGAGGAGAAGTATTGGGACATCATGTCGAAAGCTAGCAGATAGGAGTGGATAACACCTGGAATGAACATGAGAACATGACGTCTCCAGATTTAGAAGAATGACAAAAGACGTTCTTTGTTAATGGCATAGCAGTCACATAACTTCTTCTTCCTTGTCACGATGTTTAAGCACACTTTATAATGTATACGTCCACGCTACTAACCTCGATAGGTAATCCATGGTCCTCATTTTAAGGATAAGCAGATTATTTGGTCTTCAGCATCAGCACCTGCAAGGTCAAAGAATAATATGATAGCCCATTGTAAGTTCAGCTATTTTTCAGGGAACACAATTCATATCATGAAACTGCAAATATGAGGTTTCAGCAGGAGCCATTTGCGGGCGCATCACAGAAACTGCATAACGTGCCATGAACTGGTCTTTGTCAGCGCAGCACACCAGAGATAAACATATTAGTCATGCATACCTCACACCAGCATTGAAACATTAGTCATGGCGCACCCCTTTTACTGGACGGGAAAGTAAATGTGCAGGGTCGTCTGCTGAAGAAGAGAGGCAGCATATTAAATATCAGGTGGGAAATGTTAAGCTGTGTAACTTAAGTCAGTCATGGGATGGGCTACAATATTAAAGATCAGGTGGGAAATATTAAGATGTGTAACTTAAGTCGGTCCTGGGATGAGCTACAATATTAAAGATCAGGTGGGAAATATTAAGATGTGTAACTTAAGTCAGTCATGGGATGGGCTACAATATTAAAGATCAGGTGGGAAATGTTAAGCTGTGTAACTTAAGTCAGTCCTGGATGGGCTACAATATTCTTTGCCTCGGTAGCAGCTCTGAACACCAACACTGCACTCTCATAATTTGCACCTCGGCCTGGCAGGCACGAGAAAGGTGAAAGAGCCCCTTCATACGTTGCCTTTCTATTCAGCCCCCGCCTCACCCCCAAGTCAGTGATATACGACCAAGGTCACTTTGAGCTAAAGCCGGGCCTCTGAGGAGAACCAAAACAGGCCGCACCTGACCTTGATTAATTTGGGTCACGACAGGGGTCAATATTTTCTTAATCAGTTCTGGGTCAAAGTGAAAATGCTTTTAGCAAAAGCGGCCAGTGTTCTGTGGAGGGCGGGACAGATTTATAGCAACCGGTGCGCTTAGGCATTCACTTCTATTGAAACAAATAGAATAAATCAAAAGGCGGACAGGAATGGTCTTTTTTATGTATTCGCTTGCAACGGGACACATCATGAATTAAAACAGCGAGGAGCGCATCTACTAACCCGAAGACCGAGGAAGAAAGGATTTGCAGAGCATGCATTCATTAACCCGAGCTAGAAAATACACCCTGGTGAAGGTCTCTCAATTCCTGATTGTTTAAGTCCTACAAAGGGGGCTTTACAACAGCTAGTGATTTACGTGCGTTGCCTTTTCTATGAAGGTTCTATGGGATGTCTATGGAAGTTCCCTTGCAAATGACCAATTCAAACTTTTCGACTTCACCTCCCAGGCTTTACCCCAGGAGGGATCAGGAAATCTTCCGGCGTATTATCAGGTCACCAGATTATGCGCATGACATCTCAAAGCATAGTGCATCTTGGTTTATATATTTAATAAGGATCTGCACACAAATTAACACCGTGTGGTACATGCTGTTGTGACATTTTTAAAATGGCGGCTTGGCCGGAAGAGCGGACACTGCTGTCTAGTATAAACCCCTCATGCCCTGGGTTTCTTCTCTCCATGTCTCGTTCGATGATTTTAAATTGCTTTAAAGATATGACCTCTTAACATGATGATACTTATGTCAATTTTTCACCGCAGATCATCCCTTTCTATTTTTAGCACATTCTGAGGGAGGAATCCCAGCGATTAATGTACAACCCAACTAAGTAACTATTAGCAGATAAACAGGCATTATCTATACAATTAAAACCTCACCTCTATTTCTAGATAGTTATGTTGGGTAGTTTTGTTGGGCAAATTTACTAAAGCACTTGTTTGACACAGTAAAATCTGCACACCGTCTACTGGCACTGCCATTAACAAGACCGAGGGCTAGATGTAGAAAGTATTTTTTCAGTCGCAAATGTTCCAATCTGCATAATCGGACTGTTTGGTAACGCAAAAATGCATTTTGGTTTATATGAATCCCAAATTGCAATTCAGTAACATTACCTAATTCCAATTTGGAATTGCAAATGCATACCGATAAGGTGTTTCGAAGGGACGTGTTTAGGGCGTCCCTTCTAAATACCGAATCAGAATGGGATATATGAATGCTTTGTGACCATAACGCAGTTGCAAAACATTCACACTTTACCACCAACTGAATGTTGGTGGAAACCCATTGGCAAATGGGGATGTCCATGAGGGACCTCTTCCGCTTTGAGAATGTTTAAAAACATTTTTTTAAAGTGCAAACTGTGGTCTCACGGACCACTGCCAAGTACTAAAAAATGATTTTGAAATGTTACATTAATTTAAGGAAAATGGGCTACATTTAAAAAAAAAACAATTGCTTTATGAATAAGCAATCACAAACATTGTGATCTACTAACCTTAGCATGCCACCATCCCTGTGATGGCTGTGTAACGAATGAAGCAAAGGGCCTTGAAATTAATGTGGTGCTTCCCCAGATGCTAATGCAGCTATGTAACTGCTGCAGCATACGGAGGGGGTCAGTTCTCTCTGGATTAAATGCAGCACTAGTCATGCTGCTCTATTTTACGTTTGCAGCCATCACAATAGATTCCTTGGAAGTCCTAGGCAGATGCCATTTCATCATTTAGCCCAGAGACTACCAGTGCCTGGATATACAGCATCTTGCATGAAAAGGAAAGGAGCAGACACATTCTTTCAAACAATTTAAAGGGTAACCCAGTCTTCCTTACACTATTTATCTGAGATGTAGGTACAAGGCATAGAAGTGCAGGCTCCCAGATTGTTTACCTGTGAAACTAAAGGGAGATAACGCCTTACTGAGTAAGGTGTCCAAAGTTCATCAATCTACGGGCTGACATATATTCCACTAGCAGAACCTAAGTAGTCTGGGAACATTCCTTAATAATTTACTGACCATCAAGTAGTCCGTGGCCTTCAGATAGACTTAAAGCATTACAAAGAATAGTAATAGCCGGTAGACCATTGAGGAATCTGATTTTGAATAGATGAAACATTTCAAACAAATGTGTCTGATTTTTCCAGCAATCGCGGTGTAACAGCACAGCAGGGTCATAACGTACACAGCACAGATACTGGGGATGATGGAAGATGGCTCAATGAAGATTGATGTTACAGCAAACAAATGATGGATGGAATGCTGACAATGCAAACATTTTCACCGTAAGTGGGATGGGTATGCCCAGACGGCGGTCCCTTACTCATTGTGCCACTGGATTCAAGTTAGCCTGGCTGATGACGGGTGACATACCCTTAAACTGGTCCCAGGATGCTTGTTTCCGGTCCAGAGAGGACCTGGCCTGGCAGCTTGGTTTGGACTGTTCCCATGGGGCACAGGGTCAAGACTGATTTGCAGATGGCTGGGTCCAAACTGGGGTGGCATAGTGGGCAAAAGAACGAAGGATTTAATCCAGATCGTTTGACTGGGGGAGAATGTTTGCATTGTCAGCATTCCATCCATAATTTGTTTGCTGTAACACTTTTCGCCCTAGTGGTATGGGTATGCCCAGACGGCGGTCCCTTGCTCATTGTGCCACTGGATTCAAGTTAGCCTGGCTGATGAAGGGTGACATACCCTTAAACTGGTCCCAGGATTCTTATTTTCGGTCCAGGGAGGACCTGGCCTGGCAGTTTGGTCTGGACTGTTCCCATGGGGCACAGGGTCAAGACTGATTTGCATATGGCTCAGTCCAAACTGGGGTGACGTAGTGGGCAAAAGAACAATGGATTTAACCTAGATCTTTCGACTGGGGGAGAATGTTTGCATTGTCAGTATTCCGTCCATCATTTGTTTGCTGTAAAACTTTTTGCCCTATGTGGGATGGGTATGCCCATATGTGGGTCCCTTGCTCACTGTGCCACTGGATTCAAGCTATCCTGGCTGATGAGGGACGAAAGTCCGAAACCGGTCCTAGGATGCTTGTTTCCAGTCCAGGGAGGATCTGACCTGGCAGTTCTCTGTGGACTGTTCCCATGAGGCACAGGGCCAAGACTGATTTGCATATGGCTGGGTCCAAACTCGAGTGGCATAGTGGGCAAAAGAATAATGGATTTAACCCAGATCTTTTGACTGGGGGAGAATGTCTGCATTGTCAGCATTCTGTCCATCTTTTGCTTGCTGTAACACTCAATTAAGATTGAGGTACAGAAGGACACGGTTAACCAGTCAAGGAAATAGAGTGAGACTCACGCTACCACTTCTGTGGCAACGGAAGCGAAGACATGTCTTAAGTACCATTGCCTCACAACATTTGTTAATTTCGTTTGTCATAGCATGTTACTTTGCATCTGTTATCAAATGTTTTTTATTATTTTTCTTTTCATTTATTACCAGCAGATTAGATTCCTGAGGCTGTATTATTCAAATTGCCCCAGAGGTGTGTGTGCCTGCTATCAATGCCCAGGGGGGCAATTGTTATTACATAAAGGGCTGGAGATACATGTGCAGCCCCTTCTGTAATTCAGATTGTTTCAGTGGTACTGTTATGAACCCCAATGTCCTCCAATATAGGCATAGGTAGGTACACAACCTTTTACCTACATCTGTCCTACAATTGTTCTACATAACAGGTCTGATGCTGACCTTTTACCTAGTGAGGTGCTACATAACTGTCATGTGATTTTCTCCGAAAAGTAACCTCATGTATTATGCATGAGGATTCTCATTATTACAGCAGCAATAACAACTTATGAATAATAACTCTGTATAAAGGTCTCCTCTACCATCATCCTTGCCCGCTATGCCCATAGTACACTTCTAGGTAGATCCCCTGAGGATACTTTTCGGGCATATTAGCACTACATGTTTTTTTTTTTTGTTTTTTTTTATCCTCATTTGCCTCTGACCCCCGCAAACTAGTAGTCTGCAGGTCTCCACTGTTACTCGCATTGGAGAGGTAGGTTTTACATTTTTGGGAATTGCCATTTCGCCAGCCTACCAGTGGTACACCTGCGTCTTACTTGTTGCTGATCTCTCGTTGTTTATGAGAGGGTGGTCATGCTCTCTATTAATTTCGGCCAACCCGGGACCAGAGTTGTTGATAGAACCCTTCTTAGATCACTATTATCTGATGACCCAGTGATACCAAGGGGATCCATCCATCTCGGTCTGAGAGCTTTCCATGAGGCCTAATCATAGGACAAAAAGAGAAGATGATCTTTACAAATTACATTGATCGGTTTTGTTGCTATACTGTCTGAGCTGGAGACCCTTTTAACAGACAGTCCCAAGTTGCTTTTTTCTTGCTATTTTTCAGTCTGGCCAAGTCCATTATAGATGTTTTATAGGCTGAAGAAAGCCATTCAGAATGTGTAGGAGGGGAAACCTATATCCATCTCTTGCATATTTCTCACCTGGCCAGCAGAATAGCAAAGAAGAGGAAACTCCTGATATGCCCAGTGATTTCCGTTTGAATACCAAAGATTATTAGGCTTAGTGTAATATGCACTGGCTGTCCTAAGATAGATGTGAGGGTGGAGGACACCTTTTGCCAGAAGTCCAAGATGGCCGGACAGGTCCAAAACATATGTGTGTCTGGGCCCTATCCATATTACATTACATAGCACTACATGTTTGATGGGCAAAGGGGTCGGGGTGACCCAATAATGAAGCATGACTCCATTAGGGTGTGCGAGGGTAATTAAAACAGAAGGTGCTCTTCTCCAAACACATGGGTATGATTAGCATATCTTTTCACTAGAGAGCGTCCCCTCATATATAGGTTTCTCTCCTGTTCTGTCCCTGTACGTGGGCACAGGATACACACCATCCATTCTAAACACGGGTTGGTCTATTGGAGTATTTTTTGTGATATTGTGTCTGGAATCAGTCGGGACACCAATCCCTCAGTTTATGTTGTCTATACGCATAGATCCTATATAGATTTGTAGGAACTACATGACAGTACATGTGCTCGAGCACAATCTAAAGAGGGTGTTTTTCGATTGCACACGGCACAGTCCAGGCAAATGGGGGAACACTTCCTCTTTAGACCTGTTCAATATTATAGAGTGTCGAGGCAAAAGAGCTGTGAGGGGTGCCCCTTGAAAGAAGAAAAATAGGTTCCCTTGCACCCCCAGAGACCCCCTGCAGGTAGGTGCAGTAACCCTCTGTATCCTTATGCACTCGGATCACTCCTCCTTCCAAAAGCAGGTGACAGTGCTGCCTGCACTGTGAAAGGCCTATCGTTAACTTGCTACGCCTGGGCAGGTGCTAGTTAGCAGCTTCCTTGGGGCCAGAGCATTATCTGTAAAAGTGTGCACTAGACAGATTTGCGGACAGTGCACCTAGTTAAAGGTACATTATGGTGTCAACCAGGGCAGTTTATTCTATACATAATTTGGCTCTGTTATAGAACTCAGGAAACATTTTCCTTCATTATTTCCCTTTGTGGGTTTGGTTGAGGTTGAGGTTCCTTGTTGTATCTTGGTGCCTTTGGGACTTGTGTAATGCACTGGATGTTGAGAATTCCTGGTAAACCTTTCTATGTATATTTTGTTTTGGCGAATACATACATTTCCTAGAATTGTCGCTGAGAAGTATATTATTCAATTCCCGTATTATTTATGTATTGAAAGGTATCCTTCCCTACAAGCAGTCATTTCTGGCCCCAGACTCAAACCACAGCAGCAGACGACTCTCTTTTCAACTGATAATGAAAGGTTAGGGGGTTATATTTGGTCATACTTTCTGACCTTTCTGGACACATTTGCCTGGCTTAACAGATTGCAATGCCAACTTTTTGGTATGCATGTACAAGGAATTGACCAAGCTATCACAAAGATACAGGATGCTTTAGAACTAAGAAGTAATGTGTGCTTTTCTTCCAGATAAATTAAATTTATTGGCTCCACCTCTTGAAGGCATTTCTGTTATCTCTATGGTCAGGGAAACACTAAGACTCAGCTAGGCAAATGGGTCCAGATGTAGAAAGGAAGCTTTCAATTAGAAAATTATGTAATTCCCAAAATAAAAGGGGTTGCACCAGGAATTGTTTCTTTATTTCAAATTTAGAAAAAACATTTTACGTGGTCCACTATGCAATTTATCAATCGTTTGTAACCACAGATCTGGACACAAACGATTGGTAAGTTACCAAAACCTTTGAGGAAAAGTGTTCTTCTGATCGGCATCATTTGTACCGGGACTCCATTGCTTTTTCATTGCCATCTCGTGTCAAACACTTCTACATGACCCACCTGGTCGTTTCTGCTGATGCCTGAGGAAAAACTAACTAACACGACAACAGCCATCTTGCAGCCTGCATTTCTGCCCAGGAACTGTCGCACACCCAACCCCCCCTGTTCTTTGCAGTTCAACAGAAAGCCATGAGATACTCACACCCTGAGTAAATGATTTGTTTTCCATCTCCTGCTCCCAGCCTGGTAAACATCCTTGACACCGAGGTTATCTGGACAATGGTCTGACTACTGGGACTTTTTTAAGGTTTATTAAACAATGACTTGAAAGACCGGGCTTTGAGCAAGGTGATTGAACAATGACCTGCAGGACTGAGCCTTGATCAAGCCAAGTGAACAATGATTTGTATACCAAGCCTTGACCAGGTCACCATCTACAAACGTCGTCGTGATCTGGTTATCAACTGCAAACACTGCCCTGATTGAACAATGAACTAACAGCCAAAAGACTCGAATGAAAAAGTATAAAACGCTTGTAAGCTGCAGAGTAAAGCAGCAGCCTCCTCTTTCTTGTTTCTGATGAGCTTTGGACTCTGCTCCCTAGCCCGGGCTATTTGAATAAATATGCAGACAAAGGCTCCTGTGTCTCCTTTTACTACATATGAAGAGTATGAAAGGCTTGGGCGGTTCCCCCGCCGCCAAGACCCAGTAAGTGGGTTAATCTGGTTCTTCAAATGGCGCCTGAACAGGGACTCCACGAGCACGAAGGTCAGGCCCGGTAGAAGTGAGGGGGTACACAGAGAGACTCCGACGGAGGTACCCTACCCGAGGGATTCTTGCAATCCGGTAAGCCGAACGACTCGCCCGCTGTTCCTCCCCACCCGGTCTGGGCCACTTGACCACGTTCTTGCTGGAGTCCCCTAGCAAATAATTTCTGGAGCAGGACACAGCCCTACGTCTGCAGAAGAGTACTACCCCTGTAAGGTAAGGGTGGACTGATCACCCAACAAGTCTGTATGATTCTGTTATTGACTTTCGCAAAACCCAAACTGTTATTGACTTTTGCCAAAGCCAAGCAAGCAAGGTTAGTTTTTAAAAACCGACTGGTGTCTGTTCTGTATGATTCTGCTGTTATTGACTTTTGCAAAAGCCAAGCAAGCGAGGTGATTTTTAAAAACCCGCTGGTGTCTGTTACCTTTTTTTTTAAACATGCCAGTCAGTAGTAAGTTCAAGAGATTATGTTGTTGTATGTGTACGCAGGACTCCCAGCTGGAGGCGGCCTGTCCGCTTCTTCCAGAAGGGACCCCTGGCCATATGATGTATGTTAAACATGGCCCTTCTGCCATAATGTTTTCCTCATTCTGGGTAAAATATACGAAACAAAGTAATGCAGAATTACAGTGGCCACTTTATGGCTTCTTTAATTCCCAAGTTCTTGCCAACTCAGAGGAACAATTAATGAAAAGAAAAACGCGCCGGTCTATGTTTGAATCTGTCCTATTTTGTAGGAAAGAGATAGAGCAGAGAGCTAGAAAGCAGAAGGCTCAAGAAAGAAAACAGGAACGTATGTCAATGACCGACCACGCCAGAGAAAATTTACGAAATCAAATGACAAAGTCAGTAGAAACAGGCGATAGGGAGCATGGGGACCGGGTACAAAAATGTTATCCAGCTCGTGAGGAGAAAGGAAAGGGCCATATAGAAGGGGGAGAAGAAGGTGATTCCTTGCTTGATACCATGCTAGAAAGCCCTCCTGCATATGCCCCAATGTACCCTGCCCTGACGCCTCACACCCCGCATGTCCCGCCACAACAGCCCACTACTGCCCCCACTGTCGATCTTACTGTTCTCCCTGTCACACCAACCCTCCCGATTTTCCTATGACACAAACCACTTCCGCTAACCCTGTCCTTGGTGTGGGAATGACAACAAGTCTACATCCGCCCAACACCTGCGGCTTTACTTCTACACGCCCTTTTCCTACTTCCCCGTGGTCTACAGTTAAGCAAGATTTATATAAATTGTTGAATTCCCCCCAACTGGCCTCCTTGCGCTCTGCAGTCAGCTTTTCGTCCTTTCGAGAAAATGACCTACAGAGGCAACAGTGTGAATGTTGGATAAGTAACGGTAATATTTATGCCTTTAAAGAAATATGGTCCGCCTTTTCCCAGTAGACGATTATGGAACAGACCGCCTGGGCAGAATACATGTGTACCCTGGTTATGCAAAGATTTGAAAATGCGCTTATGCAGACACCCACCGGATTAATGGACCTTAGGTCGCAAATAAAAAGAGGCGATGTTCAGGGAGAGGGGATGTTTGGCACTATGTCTACTTTAATGGCTTACCGTGATATGACCGCTTTTCCCAACACCCCTCTAGAAACAGCTATGTCAATGAGAGAGGCGGCCCCTGTCTTTGTTAACGCACTTACCCATGCCCAAAATAATGGCCGAGGGGCTGTTGAGGCACACTGGCACAGGCTTTGGGTTCATGTTTTTAATATTGAAACACATCAGCTGCTCACTAATATTACTTCAAATAATCTGTGTGACTCCTTCCCATGTCTCACATGAGAGGTCCTGTTTTGTGGATGGTATGTGAACACGGTTTTAAAAAGAATCTATGTAAGAATTATATAAGGGCATGAGACCCCCTCTGTTCTGCAGAGTCTTGCCCTATCAGGGGGCCCCAGAAAGGCTGGGGCCTGAGCCCGAGCCCTCTTTGCCCATGCCTTAAATCTTCTCTGTTAAAAAGAACTAGAAAATATAAATGATTTTCTACTCTTCCTCTATGTCTTCATTATGTCCGATGCACAGTAATCTGGAAGCATGTTACCCATTCCCAAACTATCGGTCCTGATATCATGTATTATCTAACTGCGTAATACATGTGACCAATTCATGTGATTTTGGCGCATCTGTTGTGTAAATATGAATTAACTAACCAGACTTTTTATTTAAAAAACTGACTTCATTATCCTTGCCAATTTACCAGGCTGCGCCCACCTCATACAGGGCCTCATTTAGCAATTAGTGCGCCAGTCACTTTACATCAGGGGCAACTGAGGCACCACTTTCACCAGCTAAGCTCACACTGGCCTGCAGTGTCTAAAATTCCCTGCACACCAGAAGTTTTTCTGTTTTCAGTGGTGACCCTGCTATGAAGGTGGGAACTGCTTTGTAGAAAAAGAATGGGAACATCATGTATGCCAAGCCATCGTTACATGGCAGATCTGTCTGCGCCTCTGTTATTTCTAACGACAGATCGATGAAAAAAACTAGTACCTACACACACAACAAGCTTTCGATTAGAGGATTTGGCTTATTTATGCATTTCTTTGTTCTAGGCTATCACTTTTATTTGTGCAACTCAAGAGAAAAAGTCAACAGACATGTTGTAGGAGGGGTCCAAATAAGTTACCCCTCTCATTTCCACCCTTGAGAGGATTTTAAAAATAGCTTAGCTGTCAGAAGGTCTGCCATTGGGAAAGCCACCATTACTTGTATTCAAAGGGCCTCATTTATGAAAAGAAAAGTGTTGCGTCGCTGGTTGAAAACAGCGATGCTACACTTTTCAGTGCACCCTTCTTCCAACACAATGGATGCGGCGTATTTACAGTACAATGCTTCATGTCGCGAAGGATTAACCAGATACATCAGGAATCCTGATGTATCTGGTGGCACAATAATGACACATTGCTGGAGTGTGTGGTAAAACAGAGGCAACTCCAGCAATGTGTTATTACACACGGGCGAGTCCCATGTAAAAGGGTCTGTGTAAGTCCTTTCGCCTGCTGTGAAGCAGGCGTAAGGTTTTGACATAGGGAACTCATGGATTTCACTGCACCGCTTCTTCCAGCCTTTTTTTACGGGGAATGCCCAACCTGCGTACATTATACATGATTTACAAAGTGATGTATCTGACTCAAAGGCTGCGTAAGGCCTCATAAATAAGCCATAGGTTGTTACACTCTTCCTACAAATCTATCGGGACTCTGTATCAGGCCAACACAAACTTCACAGTAGAGAGATCAGGGCCTTAGTACAAGTACGGCGGTCCTGGGATCGCTGTACTTGCAGTGGCGGTCTGACCACTGCCACCCCTGTAGGTCCACCCACTCTATTAGGAGTGTGGTGGTTGGACTACCGCAGTACCGCTGACACCACCAGAATCCAGGATCCCATGGTGGTGGCGCTATGGATTGGAGGCCAAATTCACTGCTGCGAGAATTTTAACCTGCCTATCCACCAAACACATCATGGTGGTGAGTCCTCATGAAATGTTTGGTGGAAAGGTAGGGAAAGTGCCCCCAGCAGGGCCCCATGTAAAATATGCCCATGGAGCAGGGAGCTCAAGATGTGCCCTCCAAAAGTCCATGCTCCTGCGTGCACTATGTGGCATGCACAACATGGTGCATGATACACAGTGCACACAACATGGCAGTGGGCCTGCAGCAGCAGCATGACTGCTGGCTGTAAACCTCAGCCAAAGTGTGCTTCCACCATGGGACCGCCACCTCACCACCCGCCCACACTGTATTCTTTTATGAATCTGGTTGGCAGTCCTCCAGTGGGCACAGCGGTAGCTGTCCTACAGGATGACCTCCAAACTTGTAATCTTGCTGTTAGTCCATATATACCATCATTAAGTGTTCGGGGGTTTCGGCTAGCTCACAGTACCACATCCAACCCCTAAACTGATCAGGTTAACAGAAGTTATTGGAAATCTCAATATTAATGTATTCTTGCAAAGAAAGTATGAGCTGCTATTTTTAGTAAGATTTTTAGAAAGATGAGACATGTTACAGTGTCAGCATTACTAGAATGGTAAACAGTAGGAACAGATCAACCATGTTAATTGTTACTAATGTTTGCTTACTCTTATCTGTATCTGATCCTACACTAAAGAAAGTGTAGTGAGAGTGCCCTTCTGGCAGATCAGTTGGGAAATTCTAACACCCATACCTTGGTCTTAGGAGTCAGGAAGATGGGCACAGTGTGCAGGTTATCTTCTTCAGCAGGATGGAGATTAGAGTCAGCAGGGCTGTATCTCAGTCACTGTTCACAGTGGTTCCATTATAATTCTAGCATGGAAATTCTCCTTTCAATGAGCCTTAGCACAAGCTGTTTATATAACATAGTACTGTTCTTCTCAAACTGTGGCAGAGGCGCAAAGCAGCTCAATTGGTTTCGTCTAGCTTCCAATGAGCACAGAAAAAAAGGAAAATAATGAAATTGTGTTCTTAATGTATGACCCTTTAACTAACTGTACAGACTACAGGGTGTCAGTGCCTATTAGAGATGCCCGTACAGCACATTCATGTGTAGAGTTGGCAACTTAAGGAGATGAATCTAAAATGGAGGCTGTAAATGAGCTATGAAACACCCTCCCCTTGATCGGAAGGAGTCTCAGCCAATGAAAAATAGCCACCGTAAAAATATTTAAAGGGCAAAGCATTATATACTATACATTTTAACAATATATGCATAATAGAAAGCCATTAAAAAATGCAATTAAAAAACCCTGCAAACTATGAGGAAATCAGTGAAGTGCTGAATCAAAATGGTCTATGAGGCATCCATGCTGCAGGATAGGAGCCCGGAAAGGCTGACCATGTCCAGAATGTCATTTGGGTCCCACAGTGATCCTGCCTCTGCAGATGACCGATCCACAGTAACCTGAAAAGCATGTCCCAAAGAGCAATCTTGGTGAGTATCAGCCCCATCAGCAAAATCCAAGGGTACCAGAAGTGTAGTCTCAGAGAAGGAGCCAGAAATCACAGATCCTGGAGCGGAAGCACCCATCCAATCCAGCTTGGGCACCTCATAATGTGCATCCCGCAGCAATGGTGACAACATAGGACAGTACTGGACATGCACCCTCAAAGGATACAGTAGCAGATTGCGTAGCTTGGCAAATGTCTAGTGCACATGGAAAAGAGCTCTAAAGGCAGATAAACACAGGCTACACACTCTGAAACCACACGGGCCAGAAAGAGAACGTCCAGTTGTCATTTAATTCAACTTACATTCATGGCACAGAAAGGCAGTGATAATTCCATCACCAATTGGCCTTGTTTTTGACCATCCTTTGAGGAGCAACAAAAATGGGTTAAAAACAGCAATTAGCAAGAATAATACCAATGGAATGCCTCTAAACAAGGTTGAGGATAGAGATTGTAGAAAATACAAAATGACTCAAAGTACAGTGTTAAATGCAGAAACAAGTCCACTCTTAATCACTTTAAAAAAGTGTAATACTCCAGTAGTATTTGAAGAATTGAAAATGCGTTACATAAGTTCACCAAAATGTAGCAATAAATTAGTCAAAAAGAGTGATTGACATCTGAGGAAGACCGGGCAATTAAGAGATCATGGGGCATATGTATCAACATCCGTGTTTGCGATTCTCAAATAGTGATTTTTTTGGTAATCGTTATTTGAGAATTGCAAAACTGAATGTATTAAAAAAATCGCACATTTTTAGCACTTTCTTAGTATTCCTTAATTGCGATTAGCAAATTACGAAATCGCAATTAAGGAATACCTTCCCATTCATTTCTATGGGCCAGGAGGCCCAAAGGAATGAATGGGAAATCATTCTCAATTTGCGATTCGCAATTTGAAAATCGCAAATTGAGAATAATTTCAAGGGTGCAAGTGTGTCATAAGGACACCCTGATGCACCCCTGAAATAAGCATGTGTGCGCCACATGGCACTTTGAAACATGCCAAAAAGTGTATTTTTACAGGAATCACAAATTACCACCAACTTACGCAAAATTAAGGAATCACAAATATTGCGATTCCTTAATTTTGCGATGCGATTTTCTTATACATCGAGAAAACGCTGCTTTTTTGCGAATCGCAGCGTTTGCGACTAAAAATCTGTTTCATACAAATGTCCCCAAATGTTTCTAGGGCAGATGTTAGTGCCATTTCTTTTTTAAACAATAAGGCTTTCAGTTGGCTTAACTTATGAAAGTTAATATTGGAAATAGGGGCTGGTGGCCAGCTGCATGTGTAGGAGAAGATAATACATTCATAGAGCAACTCACAACCTTGGAAACTGTCACAATATGAGGGTCACCTAGCTTAATTGCTCAGCAACCTTTGACAGTCAGAATCAAATAACTTCCATTAGAAAGTAACAAAAAAACTGACTTGATGAAGGATATGGCAACCCCCTTCATATAACAAGCTAAATTGGCCATGGGCACATTGCACGCTCCATGCAGTGTTATCTCTTTATAAAAAAAGAAATAAGTGGCTCAAGGAATCTCCGCAATCATTCCCACTAAGAAAAACCTCTCGGCCACCACTCACGCTTTTATAATCGTAGCATGAAAACCATGTGTAATGCAAAGAATTTCCACCCATATTTACCTACTAGAAAGTGTTTCAGACAAGACGAGAAATGAAACAAAGAGATCATTAAAGAAATCAAACCATGGATTAACCATATATCTGAAGGTTTTTCAGCTACAGTAAAGGGTAGTTTATCTAAATTCTCTATATTAAGCATGGTATAGCTTGTGTCTTTCTTTGCCATGACCTGTTGAATATATGACAAGTTGAAGGCAAAAATGATTCTGTTCCATTCCCAAATTTTCGATGGAATTTTGTGTGATCTTATAACCTTCAATGACTAACTCAATTGCAAAATTGATCTTAATTCACTTTGATTATGTAAAAGGGCAGACATGTTATTTAGTATAATATCAAATGCAGAAGACACAATATTATTCAATGAAGGAGGTGGTGGAGAATATTATGGCTGCCTGAGAAGCCCGGTCAGGAGCACCGACTCTCTCTGGGCTAAATCACTATAAACTTTACACATTTCTTCCCCCTATGTAAATGCCATGATTGAAGCTAAAAAATAAAAGTGCCTACCTCACAAAGGGCTACAGTTGCTGACAAACTCCTCAAGCCTGAGTCTCTGGTCTTCATGCGGGAGCAATTGGAAGTGAGTCAGCGATGCCGTGAGAGCGGGAGAGTTCGGAGGAGGGCGCGGTGCGTGCACATGGTGTCTGCATGTGGATGGATGCAGCGGAAGAGCTTTAGTGGAGCTGAAGGGTGACTGCCAGAATAGCTTACAGAGGGTCCACAAGCGGGTGAGACTACAACTCACTAGACCCCGTAAATCACAGCGAAAAAGTCAAGGAGAAGACGTGCATGACTCCGGTAAGCAGTAGGGGAAGGGGAAGGAGAGGCGATCCCAGCCCAAGAGCCCCCTCAGATTACACATTTCAACCAACCCCTACTCCAGCTAAATCTACCTCTAAAGCAGAAAATGTAAGAAAAATTCTGCCTTAGAAGAACTCAATAAAGGAGGAACACAAAATCAAAAAAACACTCAAAGAATTATCTACTGCCTAAGAAACAGGCAGCTGGATACAGAAAATATAGAATTGGGTATAACTCGGAAAATCCTGGTTAAAGTCCAGATAGCTAACAAGGTAAGAGAAACCCAGGGGGTAGGACAGAACTAGGGAGCGAAAAATATTATTTCCACATTCTCTAAATCTGCACTAAAGAACCAAGGAGTAAAAATTAAAGTTACCCCCGCCCTATGCTCCTTTTTTGAAATTCAAGATAAACAAGCCTCAAATAATACAATAACTAGGGGGTTAGAGGAGGAGGGTGGAAATAAGGTTTGCATGGATACAACTATGCTTGGTAGCACCCAAGAATCCAAAAGTGGAGGTATTGCCACAACCTACAGATTTCAGGTATTACTCAAGGAAGGAAAAGAGGCAGTAGCAATAGGATTACCTTACCCAGTGGACTCACGGAATGAACCGTGTGAAGGTCCCGAAGGTTCAGAAATACCAACCCCACAGATCAGAGCATCCCTGGAAATTAGAATACTGAGGATGAAGCTCCACTCCAGGAGCATTTGTCGAGTCAAATTGCGCAACCAGCAATGGCGAAATTAATGGAAACCTTAATTGAAGAAATGAGGGCAAATTTTGCTACATTGGAAAAAAAACAAGAAAAAAAACAGGCAATGTGTGAAGCTCTTGAATTAAAAGTTAACTCACTAATGGAGTGAGTACTAGTGGTAGAAACAATGGTAGAGAAACTGGGGAAAGAAGTGAGGGATAACCAAGGAGAAAGGCTGATCCTAAAAGCAAATGAGCAGGATTTAAGAGATAAGATTGAGACATTGGAGAACAATGAAAGACGGAATAACCTTAGAATCCTAAACATACCAGAGGGGATGGAAGGTGAGTATATAAAGAATTTTGGGGTAAAAATATTGAAATATTTTTTCTCTGGGGTAGATGAAATGCTACAAGAGGAAGATATCCAAAGAGCTCACAGAGACCCCTTCAAAAAAGGAAACCTAAAGAAAAATGCACGAAAAATCCTGGTGTATTTTAAAACCTATGCTCTGAATGAAAAAATCCTGAACAAAGCCCTGAAGGCTGGCATTTTTACCAAAGGATACTGTAATTTCAAAATTTGATCTGATTTATCAAGAGCCATGCAGAACAGGCAATGGGAACTGGGTCAATACATGCAGGAGCTCAGGTCCTTGGGTGCAATAGTTCAGATGAGATGCTCAGCCTCCCTGAGAATCATGTGGAGAAATCAGATGCACAACACTAGGGAGCCTAAAGAGGTAGCAAATCTCATAGAACTATTCAAGACCCAACAAAAGTAGATATTTGGTGGAAAATTAAACATGACTCTATGATTGCCTAGGGAGGGAAGCTCTCGAATAGGGCAAACTAATGTTTGTCCAATGGAAACAGGGAGTGTCCTCCAGGGGAAGGCACAAAGGAAGGGTTCACTAAAATGCAGTGCAATTTGTTGATTAGATGTGGGAGAATAAGGGGATTTTTAAAAAAAGTCTTTGTTGAGTATGCAAAATACAAGGAAGGGCAAGGTCCCAGTATATATGACACTCTGGCAGTAAGGAAGACCCGTGACAAATAATGCAATACATATTAATTCCTGGAATGTGAATGACCTCAGAGTACAAAAGAGGCGAAATAAATGTTTGGAGTATCTAAAATTAGTGAACAGTGAACTTATAAATCTCCAAGAGACACACCTTTTGAAAGCAGAATGTGATAAGTTTATGAAGTGGGTAGATAGCTATGTCTGCACCAACCAAACCTGTTGTATTAAAGGTGTGGCAATTCAATAAAAAAAATCTGCAAAGCCAGCAATCATAGAAGCTTCCCCAGATCCAGATGGAAGATGGGTGACAGTCAAAGTAAAATTGGATGGGAAATTACATATTGTGGCAGGATACTACAGCCCAAATACAGACAACCCTGCTCCATTCCAGGCTTTATACTCTCAACTAATAGAAGTGTCAGCCCCAATAATTATGGGAGGAGATTTCAATCTGCTATTAGATCTTAAGGAGGACGGATATCCCCCGGGCAAAGGCTCAAATCCCTCAAAAATGAGGGTGTGGCTGAAAATATATATGGAAGATTTGGGTGTGGAAGAAGAAAGGAGATTTATGAAACAGGTTCACTTACAAAAACAAAAAATATGGCTATGCATCCAGGATTGATTTTTTGTAATAGATACAATTTTAAGTAACAACATTGACATAGTCGAACATATAACTGCCCACCTCTCTGATCACTCCCCTGTTTCCATGACAATAAAAATAGGGAGTTTCCAGGCAGTGCCTAGATGGACTTTAGAACGCACCCTCCTTCAAGATCAGTAGGTGATTGATAACTTAAAAGTAACAAATGAGGAATACTTTGAAATCAACAATAATAAAGACACCCCTATACAGACAGTCTGGTATGCATACTTACAATAATTAGGGGTAATTGTATTAGCATAGCCTAAACTAGAAAAAAGAGCGCTAGACATAAAATCTGCCAGTTAGAAGCTGAAATCTCAGAGCAACATAGAAAATTGGAGGGTGCTGAGTCCACACAAGAACAAGGAATAATAGAAGAAGAAATAACATGAAAAGAAAAATTAAATGATTTATATGCTAGATACCAGAATTAGGAACAAATGGGAAGCCAGCGTGTTATCAAACTTCGAATATGGGAAAGGTAGTGGGAAATTACTTGCTTGGAAACTGAAAACTGAACATAACAGAAACAAGATTGTTGCTATACAGCGAGACAAAGCAGGGTAGGCAGGAGTGGGTTGACTTGGTGATTGAGACAGCCTTTGTCGACTTTTTTCAGTCCCTATATACCGAATATTAGATTCCTCCTTAAATAAATTAGCTATCCCAAAGTTAGAGGGAGAACAAAGAGGACTACTTAATTCAGAAATAACACTAGAGGAAGTGATAGCTGCTTGGAAGAAACTAAAGAGAGGGAAGGCTGCTGGCCCAGATTCACTACCAAATGAATTATGCAAGGTCTTAAAGGAGGTATTGGCCCCTACATTGGTGACTCTGTTAAACAGTTTTTTTCGAAGGTCACATTTTGCCAAAATCCTGGAGCGAAACCACTATTTCCATAATCTTGAAACCAGGAAAAAATCCTCTGAAATGTGAATCATATAGGCCCATATCTCTTTTAAATAATATTCCAAAATTTACACACACATCCTAGCAACAAGACTGGGACAAACAACTAGTCACCTGGTTCATGGAGACCAGAAAGGGTTTAGTAAGGGACGGCAGCTACATAACTAACTCACAAACTAATCGAAACCATAGATATTGTCATTCAAGAGAACATTCCCAATTCAATTTTAACTTTTGACTCCGCGAAGGCTTTCAATCGGGTAAACTGGTCTTTTTTGAGCAAAGTAATAAATAAATATGGATTAGGAGAGATCTTCTTAAAAGCAGTAACAAATATATATGAATCTCCAAAGGCAAAAATACTGGTAAATGGCAAGTTAACAAAAGTTATAAAAATTAAAAGAGGTACTTGCCAGGAATGCCCACTTTCACTATCACTGTTTAATCTTTACATGGAGCCTTTAGCCAACTCATTAAGAAGGGCACAGGGGTTATTCCTTTTAAGTATAAAGGCTGGGGGAAAAAAGTGTCATTATTTGCGGACGACTTAATGGTGTTTACAATTAATGCAAATGTGTCGCTCCTTAACATTATTAAGATACTAGATGACTTTGGAGAGGTTTCGGGGTTTCAGATCAACCATCAAAAAACTGAAATAATGGAATGGAATTCACAAACTCCCAACTTATCAGCAAAACGTAGATTAAAAGACCTAGGATTACAGATACTAAAAAATATCTATGAAATAGCCCAAGTAAACTTTGATATGAGAGTGAAAGGGTCAAGGAAACTCCTAAAAGTCTGGAGCGGGTTACCATTGTTATTTATGGGGAGGTCAAACTAAAACTATGGTACCAGATTAGAAAATCGCAAAAAATCCCATACTACAGTACTTAAGATCCAATCTGGGAATCCCCAGGCACTCCAGATTGCTTAAAAGACAAGCTAGCAACCACTATAAAAGATGCAGGCATAATGGAGTGGGGACAGCTGATAAAAGCAGGAGCTCTGACAAGCTGGTATTCCTTGCTATCAAGCACCAATGGAAATCTGTCCAGATTTAAATTCTATCAATTTACTAGTTGGGTAAAAAGTAAGGAGAAAGATTATGTGCAAAATATGGATCTGGAGGATGAACTACAAGGAGACCCACCACGTAAGAAAGTGTCAAAATGGTACTGGTTAATGATTTAGGCTGGGGAAGAAGTCTTCATGGTGCCAAAAGAACTGTGGTAGAGAGACCTGCTGACGCGGGATGTAAAATACTTATGGCAAGTATCTATGTTTACATAATGGTGTATAATTAAATCTGCACCTCTTAGGAAAAAACATCCCTTTATGTTACACAGAGCATACTGGCCCCCGGAAAAGCTAACAAAGATCAACAAACAAGGGGGAAATAAATGTCCAAAATGCGGAGAGGAAAAAGCAACTGACATCCACATGTTTCGGCAGTGTCCTCAGCGCAACCTTTCTGGTCTGGTGTGGGTAAGGATATAAATGAAATACTGGGGCAAGATGTAGATGTAAGTATCTTTGGAGTTGTGAGTAAAAGTATGGGTCCAGTCACTTTAAATGACAAGCAAAACAGTCTACTATTTGTACTAATCCTACTTGCTGGATGGAAGATATGTATAACATTTATTATTGTAAACCCCCCAACGGTAGAAGAGGGGCTGACTTCAGTGCTTAAATAAAAAAAAAAATGGACCAAAGTAGAGAGAACAAAAAACAGAGTAAATTTTCGGAGATATGGGACAGAAATAGGAACGGGTAGGAAAAAGGGATATGGTAGGAAGGTATGTCCTATGATTACCTGCATTGCAATAAATATGAAAGTACAAATCTGGGACTTTTCTGTGTTGGAGCCACGAGTAACTTTCCCATTGGATTTGGAGATCATGAGACAGACCCTCCTCTCAAACAAAAATGCTTGTTACCACACCTGACGAAGTGAGGAAGAATCTTGTTGGTAAAGTTTGAAAGAGGAATTTCATCTTACTATATCTCGTTTATTGCACAAGATGAGGACAAAAATATATATATATATACTATTTAATGAATAAATACGAGTAGACAATTTGGTCATGCCATTACCAACAACAGCTAATGCTTTTTTCTACTTCTTTATCAAAGTGTCACAACCTTTCAGCAGCTTATTGCTGTGAAATATTCCAAGTTTCATTATAAGTTGTACATGTGAAGTATTTAGAATGGAGAGATCTGAGGACTAAATAAAAACCCTGCATATCCATGCTGTCTGAAAGAAGAGATACATGTTGATTAACCTCGAACAAGTGGTAGTGTTCATTTCATTGCTGGTATAACTTACCTACACTATATGTAGTTACTACACCTGAGTGTTGTGATTGAACATATCTGGGGTCTGGTCTGCTAGCTTTAAAACCCTTAGTGGAGATTAAAAAATGTACATTGCAGCCATTAGTGTCAAGAAACCACACCAACGACCCATGTGAACCATTAATTGAAGAGTTGTATGTAAAATTCTGCACCATTTTATTAAGTTGTTTTTCTGTATTATTAATGCACTGTTGGCACTTATTAAATCGTGTAGCAGAGGGAATGCTAAATGAATTTCAGTTCTTAACATTAGCTAGTCCAAAACACATAGTCTGTTGTACTGTTTTGTTTAAAAATTTCATTTGTGGAGAAACTAAATAAGGCATCAGTGCCCTGGACCTGCCAGTATCTTGTATCCCAAATTGATTTTAAATCAATATTATTTTCCCAATAATCATAACCATACTTGGTCAATTCTTAAACAAAAGAATCTGGATAAATACATTTTGTTTGTGTCAGCATGTTTTTCATAGCTTAGGAAGGTGTGTGCTTCTAATAAAACGATACCGGGTCTGTGGAGAAATGAAAAGTAAAGTAAGGAAACATTTTCAAATACTGTTGCGGACCCCCTACGGGTAGTGTTAGGCAGTGGTCCCACATGTTGCACTAGCTATGTGTAAATAATGATTTTCATAATGATGGTAGCAAATCATTTCACCATTATTTGAAGAATATAAATACAAATCCTCATTTCTGATTACCATGTAGGATTCTAATTCAGAAAAAAAGTTTGAAACAATCACAAAACCCCATTCATCAGAGATGGAACCTGGGTTAACAAAATTGTCCATAGCAATCTTAAAACATATGACATTTTAAGAAATTCAATGCGACCAAAAATATCATATGGGATCTAATCCCAAACAACAACATCCTGGATGCTGAATGCATCAATGTTCACAAGGGACAAGTCTCTTTAGAACTTATGTGAGGAGAAATAGGGTGCAGGTGCTTCAGCAACCAGTTCTAGAGAAGAACGTTTTGGGAGATAGTGTCCACTTAACAGCAGAAAAAAACAGTTACAAATCCAACCCAGATGAAGAGAAAAACCAAGTAAAAGGACGTTTTTCTTCCTTTTTTATGATGGCTTCAGAGGAGCGTTGTGATTCCTTCTTCTATTTGACATACTCCTCCTGTCTGTGTTCACCTGTCTGAGGGTTCCTGAAAGGAATAAGAAGGACATGTATCAGAATACTGATACCTATCAGCCTATTAAATTGTATCATGGTTACATAAATTATAGCATTTTTCAGTCAAATCCTGTTGTGCAGACCCACTCCGTGTTTCTGCTTCTCTTTTATGTAGTTTTTATCCTAGCATTTTTTAGAAGCCTCAGGTGTCTGCTTGGTGGTTTCTGAATTAGCATCATAAATCATGCAACAAAGTAAGGGAAGAGAGGTGAGAAGTGAGCATTTGGGCAACTGACAATGCCATTACACACATCCGTAAATGAATTGCTAAATCACTAAGGTGCCACCCCACTAAAAACTAAGATATCCTGATCATATTATTTGTTTTCCACTTGTTCAAAATTCTGTTGTTCCATCGCTGTAATAGTAGCACCAAAATGTAATTTGATATAGAAAATTGAATCCTTGGAATTAGCCACAATCACTATTGGTAAGTGTTATTGTCAAACAAATGTCTACCCCTTATTACACAAGCTCCTATCTTTCCGCATGGATAGCGCCCTTCTTAGGAAGACAACTATTTACACATTTCTTTTCTTTGCCTCCTCAATCCCTCTCTCTTGATCTATCACACTAATTTTTTGGTATGCTTATAGATTCTCTCTCCAGTCTTCAGTAGATTTTTTAATAAGTAGATTATTAGAGCACAGCTGTTAGAAACGTGCTTATTGTTTGAAGAAGGTGGGAACCCACTTCAAATAATCATCACAACCCTTCTCCGGATGAACCACAAAGGTGATTAAATAACCTGTGCTTAACCTCTGTTACTTTGGCACAAAACCAGTCAGTCTTAAGTTAGAGGCACAGTCTAAAGTATTTATGCAGCAATCAAATAGTAATAAAATAAAAACATAACACAAAACAACACAAGTAAAATACAAACCTTTTTTGTAACATAGAGTATTTATTTATTGAAGTTTTGTATAGCGCTAGCTGGACCCAAAGGTATCAGAGCGCTTCACAGCATGTACAAATTGTGAGCAAACAAGTTCTGAACGGAAAACGAGAGCAGAGAAGAAAACAAAAACAGAAACATCTTTAGTATACCAACTCAGAGGCAAAATGACAACAGTTGCGGAGCATGACTCCCGTTGGTGGGATTTCGAATCTTCCTCAAGTCCTTTCTGGGTTCCCCTTTACGGTCAAGGGCACTCTAGGTAGAGGGCTTTAAAAGGTATCTTGAATTTCGGGAAGGAGGTGGTCAGTCTGATGTGGGGTGGGATGGAGTTCCAAATTTTGGGCGCATTACCCGCGAAGGATTTAGTTCCGGTTTTGAGTTTCCGAGCTCTTAGTGGGATGAGTAGAAGCGTGTTGGAGCTTCTGAGGTTCCTGGACTGACCGGCCCTTTTAAGTTTGGCGGCCATATATTCAGGTTTGCCTGTGTGCAAGGCTTTATGCGTGAGACAGGCTGTGCGAAAGCTGGCTCGTTGGTCAATAGGAAGCCACTTCAGTTCCCTAAGTGCCTGAGAAATGTGCTCACATTTTTTCGTTCCTGTGACCATTCTTGCCGCGGCATTGAGGGTCGTGGTCAGGGGACCTAAGTGAGATTTTGCTGAACCGGTCAAAGTTGCGATTCCATAATCAATTCTGGAAAGCACCAACGCCTGTGTGGCCTGTTTGAGATCTTTTGGAGGTAGGAAGGGTTTTATTCTGTACAGTAGCTTCAGGTTTAGGTACGCAGATTTTGCGGCTTTTGAGATGTGTTTTTTCATGTCCAGCTTGGGTTCAAGGGTAATCCCTAGGGATTTCACAGAGTCAGTTGGCGTGAGTGCCCCATTAAGGGCATCTAAGGCTTTGAGCCATTCCTCGATTTGAGGGTTTTTGTCTCTATTTGAAATGAGGAGAACTTCTGTTTTCTCTTGGTTGAGTTTGAGGTGGTTCATTGAGAGCCACTGTTGGACCTCTTTGAGCCTGGCGTTCAGTCTGTGGATGTCTTCAAACGAGGTGGTTTCCAGGTAGAGTTGTGTATCGTCCGCCTAGAGGTGGAAGGGAATGTTAGACTTCCTTAGAAGTGTGGTGAGGGGTTCCATATATACGTTGAAGAGTTAAGGAGAGAGAACTGACCCTTGTGGGACTCCTCTGCTGACGGGTCGGGGGTCGGACTCGAAGTTGTTGATTTTTATTCTTTGTGAGCAGTTGTGAAAGAAGGAGGAGAACCATTTTAGTACCGTCCTTTCAATGCCTGCTAGCTCTTGGAGGGCTTTGAGGATCAGGGTGTGGTCAACTGTATCGAACGTGGCCGGTAGGTCAAGTAAGATGAGAGGGCTGCATTGGTCAGAGTCGAGAGACATGTGAAGATCGTCTAGGAGATTTAAGATTGCGGTTTCGGTGCTGCATCCCTTTGTGAATCCTGATTGGTGAGGATCTAGTAGATTGATGTTCTCTAGGTGTTGGGTTAACTGAGGGTGAACACATCTTTCGAGAATTTTGGATAGGAGCGGAAGGAATGACACCGGTCTGAAGTTGTTCATGTCCTCAATGTCCAGACCTGTTTTTTTTAGTAACGAAGTGACTTGGCCTACTTTGAGGCAGTCAGGAATGAGTCCCGTGCTCAGTGAACTGTTGATTATCTTGCACCAGATTGGGGCTAGGGTGCGCCTCATGTCTTTCATCAGGTTCGAGGGTAGCTGGTCTAGGGAGTTGGTTGAGGGTTTAGCGGCTGCTACCAGCTTGATTATCTCTTCTTCCTGGATGGGGCGGAAGGAGGACCAAAGCGTAGGAGAGCTCACTAGGAATTTGCTTAATGTTGCTAGTGTCGAGGTCCCCATGAGGGAGGCGGGGACAGTGCTGAGAGCCAGATCTATTTTGGCGATTTTTTTCATTGAAAAAGCTAGCAAAGTTGTCACAAAGCGATGTTGATGCCGTCATATTGGATGTTGACGGTTTGGATGTTTGGCTCCTAATGATGTTAAAGAGTTCGTTGGGGCGATTTTTAGCGTTGCCTAGGGCATAGCAGAAGAACGATGACTTTTTGTTCTTGATTTGCTTGTTGTAGTTTCTGCGTGCTGCCTTGAGTTGATCACGATGGAGGGAGGAGGGATTATTCCTCCAAGCTCTTTTACGGTTCTGAGGTGTCTTCTTTCCTCATTGATGTCAGTGGTGAACCAAGACCTAGAGGGGGTGTTTCTGGGTTTTTTTAGTTTCAGGGGTGCCAGCCGGTCCAAGGTGAGCGTCAGGCTAGAGTGGTAGAGTGAGGTAAGTTCGGAGGTTGAGAGATGCTCCGCTTCGATTGGAAGGAGCGTGCTTAGTCCTTCTACTAGTTTGTCTCGAGGAACTCGGGATGTATTCCTGGCCCATTTCTGAGGAGCTAGAGTGGGGGGTTTGGGAAGGACTGGTTGGTTGATATGAAAAAGAATAATGTGGTGATCGGACCAGTAAACATGAATGATGTAGTCAAAAGTGATTGATTTCTTGTCCGAGATGATTGCATCTAGGATCGCTCCTCTGTGGTGTGTTTCTTCTAGGCAGTGTTGGAACAAACCGTTGTCTAGCAGGAGGCCATTCAAAGATTGGATGAGCAGGTTTTTTGTTTCATTCCATCTTAAGTTGAGGTCCCCCAGAATTAAGCTGTTATCGTTGCTGAGAGCGCATTGGGTGATCAAGTCCGAGAGCTGTGTTGGGCTGACTCTGGCATGTCGCCCAACTGAGGTGTGACGGGGGGAGGAGGCCTAGTTGAGGATGGGGGTCAAGGTCCGCTCCGGTGGGGGGGCTCTGCTCTGGTTGATTAGGGGTTGGCGGGGGGAAGGGTTGGGAGAAGGGTTGGCTTAGAGGTCGGACTCCCCCTTGGGCGGGTGAAATAGATCTGGGAGAAGACGGTTTTAGTGGGGGAAGAGGGGCTATGGAGCAGTAGTGGTTGAGAGGGGGGCTCTGGAGGTTGGGTTGGGAGTATGAGGGGGCAGGGGAGGGTGGTCAGAGGGGCTGCGGTTGCGGAGGAGGCTAGGCTAGGGAGTAAACCTTAATAAATAAAATTATACCAAATGACAAACATTCAGTCAGCAGAACCAGAGTTATTAGCTTTTACAATTTGGGGTAAAAATAGCACCAAAGGACTTGAACCACCAAATGCAACTATCTGGCCTCACTGGACCAGAACAAAGTTTCAAGTTATGTTCCCCAGTGATGGAGAACGAGCCGATACATGACTGGATCTGCCCCGGTGAATGTTTTATCTTCTTACTTTGATGCTAAGATAGTGCAACAAATATATGCCTGGCTCCATGTCATCCTGTGTTGTAAGACAACCTGCATGAAACAGAGATGTTACTGACAACCTTTCCTAAAACTGAAGAAAGTTGCCTTTGATTGTTTTTACCAATGGTTATTATTTATAACAAGTCAAAATTGATGTTTAGAGTCTGTGGCAGTATTCATTTCATTGTTTTTGCCAATGCTTGTTTCAAAACAAGTTTTCCTAGTCAAACTGTGGTTACAGGCATTTGGTTTCTTCCTCAAAGACACGTGTATTTAAATTAAATAAGTTTTGAGCGTTTCCAACAGCCTGGGCCTTGCGCGTGACTGAGCGTGTGGTCGGACCCTATTTAAACCCCACCCTTCCGATTCCCAGTGCTTCGCTTCAAGTCTAAAGCGACCCCTTACCTGCCTTCGTGTTCCCCGAGCCCCCATTCAGGTTTGATGCAACAGAAGGCATCCGGCTGGCATTCCTGCTCGCCCGGCGTTCTTCTGTCGACTTCCCTCGAGATTACAGCTTCCCGTTTCCTGCGGAAGAAAAGAAAAGAAGACAAGCGTCAACAACTTCGTTGCCTGGCAACCTGCGTGAGCTCTGGTAACGCTTATCTTTCTTAACAGCTCATTACCGGCAAGATATACAAACTGACTCTTAGATGTTGCTAAAAATAGACGCTTGTGTAAGTAAAAGAACGTTCGGCTAAACACTTGACTGCACATTTAAAGAGACTTCTCGAGAGCCTTTAAATAACGCTTGAATGCAAATAGAACAAGTTCATTACAAGCTGCAGAACGAATAGCATTCCTATATTCGTGCCCTCCTAGAAACTCTGTTTTGTAAAGAACTTTTTTTAAAGACCTTAGGAGCTTTTCTGAACAGGCCTCCTGGAGACTCTGTTTTGTAAGGACTTTTGTTAAAATACTTTTGGAGCTTTTCTGAATAGGCTGAAGTAAGCCACACGTTTCCATGAACCATACCAATGTATGTAGCCAGCAAAAGTATTTGAGTTGTTTTATTATCTTTTGAGAACCCCTTTTGGAATTGGAGACTGGTGCAAGTAAGGTCAAATTAAGAACTTATGCACAAAGAACAATAAATAGAAGTGCAAATGTACAGCTATCTTAATCAGGGTAGCATCCACTGACCAAGATTAGTACCAGCAATCCAAGATTAGTTTTCCTGTTTTCCCGAGAGGCATTCGCTTGAAGTCTACCAACACCGACAGGCAGTGTTTTGTCTCTCTCTCTCTCTCCACTCCCCCTTTCCCTTGGGGGTCAGTTGGGAACAGTAAGTTAATCATACTCTTGCTGGTCCTGATTGGTCTACGGGGGAGTTGGGGATCAGCAGTTATCAAGATAGGAACAAAACGGATTTCAGGTGAGGGTCTTCGTGACATCCTGCTTTGAGCTGTGTTGGATCCAATGAGGCTTTCCTGCGGGAGCTGCATGGCTCTGCATCACTAGGCACCAGGTCCAGTGAAGCCTGCAGGTAGGCATTGCGTGGCTCTGAGGGGCTTTGCACTGCATTGCATCAGATCCAGTAAAAACTTTAGCTAGCAGGGAGAAGTGCATGTTGACTCCAGGCAGGGGTTCACGACCTTGAGGACAGTGCTTGGGGGACAGGACTAATGGCCACAGAGGCTAGCAGAGGGGACCAAGTCAGGCCCAGTTGGCTCTCATTGGCTGGAAAACATGAAACTTAGTGTGTCCATGGAGCTGAAACAGGAGGTCAGCAAACTGAGCCTTGGAGTCACTTCCGGGGTCCTATGTTCAAGGCAAGCAGGTCCAGACTTCCTTCAGGCTTCAAACAGCAGGGAAGTACTTCTTCTCAGTCTTCACACGTCCATGAGTGTTCTCAATGCAGGTTCTAGGAATGCCACTTTTATGCCCAGTGCAAGCCTGTGAGTGGGGAACACCCCCTTTATCTAACCCTAAACTGGTTCTGGACATTTCATCCCTTTCCCCTGAGTTGTTTGGGCTCCAGCTTGGCCAATAAAAACAAGCTGCAGGCAGACTCAGGTTTGAGCTGCATCTGCCAGTGACAGGCTTCCTCCAAAGTTAAGAAGGACTGGGTACCGGCCATAGGCTACTCTTTGAAGTGCAATAAAGGCAAGGGCCCGCCATCCTATCAAGAATGCACACTCCCCTCTATACCAAGGTCCCTTGTCCACTGTCTGGTTCCAATACACATTTTCCAGAGCGTAGGCCATCAACAGTCCGGAGACACAGGCAGAAAGGCACATTTGGTTCAGACTGAAAAAAGACAACTATTTAAAAGTGCATTTCCAAAGTAATATCTTAAAAATCCACCTTTACCATGAAGAAGGTTTTTTAATTTCAATTAAAATGAGAGGAAGAAATATTTTTCAGGCTGTTGCCAAACTGATATTTGGCACTTAATGCTAAGCCAGTGTTAGTCACTCTCTGGAAGGCCATCTTTCTGGGTTTATCACTACCAGGACATGTAAAACTTAAGTACACATGTCCCACTTAATAAATACCATGGGCCCTGACCTATGAGCAATAAGGACCTAACCTAGGTGTAACTTATAGGTATTAAAAAGGAAGGTTTAGGCTTGGCAAAAATGTTGTTTCGCAAGGTCGAAATGGCAGTTTAAAACTGCACAACAGGCAATTTACTGTCTCTAACAACAAACAGCACCATGTACTGGGGGCCAATTAGTTGTATCGCAATATTACCATGTTTACAAGGGAGAGCACAAAACACTTTACCGCAGGAGTAAGGTGAGCAAAGTACCATGACCAACAAAAATATGTTCAGTTAATGAAGGCTAGGGGAATCCAATATAAAAGATGATCATTTCTAATAGCTACTGCCTTTTATCCCAATAGATACCTGCAAAACCCTAGTAACTATGCTGGCACTATCCAAACTGGATTACAGAAATGCTCTGTATGCAGGGCTTCAAAAACAACTACTGCTAAAACTCCAGCGCCTCCAAAACGCTGCAGCCAGGCTAGTACTGAACATCCCTAGGTTCGAGCCGGTAGCCCACAGACTAGGAAATCTCCACTGGCTCCCGATGGAGAAAAGAGTTAAATTCCAGACAGCCTGCCTGGCATATAAGGCCTTGCAGGGGAGGGACAGGCTCACATTTCCTGAAAACAAACCTGAAACCGTACGATCCGCCGAGGATACTCAGATCTAACAGTGCAAAGCTAATCAAGACTCCCAGATTCAAACAACTAAGATGGGGGAGGGGGTGAGAAGCTTTTTGCTGCATACAGCTAAAACCTGGAACCAGATACCAGTACCAATAAAAAATAGCCCATCACTGCTATTGTTTCGAAAGACTTTAAAAACCTGGCTCTCCTCAGCATAGTTCATCTCCCACCTCCGTCAGGCACAGCCTCATTTAGCGCCAAGACGCCCTAGGGCATTCGTTGCGCTCTATAAATTCTGAAATCAAATCAAATCAACAGCAGCCTATTGATAATTGATACATTTGGAGTGATGATACGTTCTCATTCCATAACAAATGGAAATGAGTGTTACATTCCACCATCTTAGCCTAAAACACTGCATACAAAAATGTAATCTAAATAGCCTTGGTATGCAAAGGTGGAGAGTTCAGCTGCACTTCATTGGTGAGTCTAAATGCACTAGGAATTTATTCTATAATATTATTCCATCTGCAAGAATGGACATGTACCTGTCAAGGGAAATTTTTATTTCGTCCACTGCACCTTTCATTTTTATTAATAGTATATTATGAACAATATTAGTTAGTACTGTTTCTTGAGCACATCGTAGTCTGCCTTTCCTCATTTTAGTTTGAGAGCACACACACTATAACGATATATAAGCAGAAAGAAAGAAAATATATTGTATAACCATTCAGGCTTTTTTAATCTTCATGTTGTGCTTCCTTCCTCTATGCCAAATCAATAATCAGCTTGTTGTGTTATTGTACTTTTGTCTCTGAGTGCTTGAAACTTTTAGTAAACTGCTGCAGAATCAGCAAACCGTTAAGGAACATGGACATGGTAAAATTGGTGGTTGCACGGTGACTTCAGGATAACTGCTTTTCTTCTTTAGAGTATATTGTATACTCGCAGTTATTTGTTACTAACTCTATTGAGCGACAGAGCATTTTAGCAACACCAAATATTTCGAATAAGCACAATACCTCGTTCAAAAACATATTACTTGTGCTTTCTGTAGTGTACAGCCAAACCGAGTCTGAAACAGTAGGCTGAGAGAACTATTAGGATTTGAATAGATGGGCCTTGTGCTGCTTTTGGTTAAGCAGATCCCAGTCCAACACCTTTCTGTCTGTGTGCTCCCTCCGACCCTGCTGCATTAACACATTAAACGACCTGTGTGTTGCTTTTCTTTTTCAAATATAAAATCCAACCATTGCCATAGCGTTTAGTAAATGATTTCACACTAGGGCACCACATTTCTGTAGGATGCATAGAGTCTCGTTGTTTCACCCTTGGTTACAATTTGGCTAAACCTTACAAGCGGTTGTCTATTAGGGTGTATACACTTAGGTCAAAACAACATTTATTGCAATCTTATCTAGCCTGTAGAGTTTAGGAAAGGACAATTTCAGCTAATCAAGCCATTATTTGTTGCATGCCAGTCTGTAATCATACCACAGTTTGTTAGCGAGAAAAAAAAACCATACAAGTGATAAATCATAGAACCTATCTAATTAGCAAACTGTGCAGTGGGGCTGAAACACATGCATATATTAATGGATCAAATAGGTAAACAAATCATTCACTTGGGTAGGGAGTGTATTGGGCCCAGTGTGGGTCACCCTGTCAGTAGGCTGTCTTCCTTCTGTTAATCTGTGAGCCTGTAGTATCCTCGGTGCAAAAATAAGAGCCAGATTACATATACAGTCCTTCCGGGTAGCCAGAGATATACAGTGTATCAAGATCCGTTAACATCAGCAGGTATGTGCAAGTCTACAAAATGCTGTTGTTCAAACGTTCCCCCTTTTATCTACCTCGTCGCTTGTTTATGCCCTGTGCTCATTCCCTTCCTCTTTACGCTCTTATCCCTGTTTGAGTTTTCCCATGTCTCCAGTATCTCCCTCCAGAGATCAGCATTGGGGCAGCTCTTCAGTCCTCTGGCCTCCTCTCTCTCCAGGACCCTGCCCTGTTCCCTGGCCCAGTGGGTAACATCCCACTTCCAGGCTTCCAATGCCGGTCCAGAAGCGAACAACCAGGCCATTGCTATCCTTCTCTTGGCTAGAACTAGAGCTAAATCCAGGAATCTATTCCCTGCTTTCTTTTAGGAGGACGAGGGAAGACCCCAATAGGCATATCTCCATTGTTGGTTCTAATGTACGCCCTACTGCTGCGCTTATGAGTTGTAATGTCTCCTCCCAGAATCATCGCAACGGGGCACAATCCCAAGACATATGTGTAAAGTCAGTATCTATTTGATCACCTCTCAGGCATTTATATCCGGTGCCTCAAAAGGCAAGCTGGAGTTTATGAGGTGTCAGGTATGTCATGTGTGTGTAATTAGACGGCGTATACTTCAATCTATTAATACGTGAGACTTTTCTAGGATATGCCAGGATTTTGGAGCATTCCGTCTTTGTGACGGTTCTGCCCAGAGCGGCCTCCCAGCGAGTACGCAGTTTAATCAGGGGTATAGGGGTCATCTCCAATTGCGATATATAAAGCCATTGCACCTGGTGCCTTGCAGTGCCTAATGTGAGGAGTGACTGTAATATTGCGTGTGGCATAGGTTCTTCTTGACTTCCCCCACAGCCCTCTGAAGGTATGCAATATTATTTTGTATGTTAGGAATTGTCCTGTTGCAAGTTATAGCTCTCAAGCAGGTCCTCAAATGGAGCCAGGGTCCCTTGTAGGCAGCAGTCTCCCAGTTTTCCAACCCGACCGCAGTCCGGAACCTCAGCAGTGTCAGGTTAATATCGTATTGGGGTTCCCAATGTGGAAGGCCCACTAGCGGCAGGTCCGGAGTATATAGAGGAGTTTCCCATTTTTGAAAGACAGCGTCTCCAGCATCGTAAAGCTGTGATTTGCAGAAGGGATATGTGAGAAATAACAATGTCTGCATCTAACATCTTTGCCAGCAGTCGTTCTGTATAAATAACCTGGTCTGTTAGATCTGTGCCCACTGGGCCTACACAGGCAAACCATTGTGCCAACCATTGGAGCTGAGACACTAAGAAATAGAACTCAAAGTTGGTACTCCGAGTTCTCTCCCCACAGGGGGGCATTGCAAATTTTGCAGGCCCCGTTTCCAACTCTTCTTGTCCCATATCAAGTCTCGCAACAGGGCATCTAAATGTCAGAACCATGAGGTGGGGATAGATATGGGGAGGTTAGTAGAAAATTACAGTAGGCGCGCAGAATGACGATTTTAGCAAGAGAGACCTGGGCCATAATCAGCAACTGCAGCGTGCACCAACATGAGACAATTTCTCTAAGGGATTGGAGAGCTTTACCTAAGTTGCCTCCACGTAGGTCCTCCAACAAGTGGAAGACCTGGATCCCCAGGTAACAAAAGATTGTGGGGGCTCTGTTAATACCCACCATCAAGTCCAACCGCTGGACGAGACAGGAAAGAGGTAAGTTTGGATGCTATTTACCTTGAAACCTGACAACACCTCAAAATGCTAAATCAGTCACAAAGCAATCTTAGTGCCCACCGTTGTATCATTGAGATAAATCACTAGAGCGTCAGTGTTTAGTGAAATAATGTGAGTATGCCCCCAAACGACCTGTGTGCTGCTTAGCGGAGAGGAGGATGACACTTCGCTTTGAAAGTAATGCGGGCCATCTATGTTGTTTTGAAACCTGTTTCCTACAGCGTCCATTTTATAATTTAGTCCCACGTACTGATGCAGTTCTAAATATGTGTGTGCATTGGAGCTGCTTTTGATATATAAGTTTAGCTCCTATGACATTTACTCTCAAAGAATATTATAAATAATGAAAACGTGATTAGATACCATGCCGCTGGCATGGAATCCCCTTCAATTTTATTTACATGGCAATAATTAATATTGTGTGTTGCATCACTGTACCTATTCAACTTATAACAAAGGTAGGTTTCGTTTTTTCATGATATCAAGCGTGAGACAAGTGCTTCTTGCTGTGAATTTTCTTCAGCAGCTATAAGTTGAGGACCAGCCACAAGTCACCACTCTGTTTCAATTCTAGATGCCACCTTTGAGTGTGTGTGAATGTGTTTGTGGCCCTAAATATATAAACAATAATTCTTGGTGTGCCGCTCCTTCTGAAAGTGAAATATAAGCAATATATACCAATGTCAGTTACAACTTGTGCATAGTTACCTCTGTTAAGCAACAGCTGAATAAATGTAATAGCAATATTTGTAAAATATTTGCATAGTTTTACACCAGGAAAAAAGGCAAGGAAAGCAATTGTTAGCATTTATACCTATGAAAATCTACACTACTATATATTAATATTTCATTCCAAATTTAAATGGTAGGTTGGGATGTGTTTTGGTGGAGCAGATCGACACATTCTAGATCTGCTCTAGAACCTTGAGACAATGGTACCTTTTCTCAGCTTGAGAGCATAGCGGGAGAAAAATCGTTGGTGAGTCAATCATTTCAATTGGGATCCTTAAGAATCGCAGACTACTAAATGGGGTTAATTGGTTTATTACAAAGCGAAAAATAACTGAACATACAAACACCTCAAGATGAGGGTGTAGAAGTACATTGGGACTAATACAAAGCCATATCTATGAATGAAATTAAGGGGGGCAACATGCACAAGATAATTCAAGAATCAGAATACAAACGCTTGAGGAACAACTGTCCAGTTTCCCTGCATCAAAGGTTTATGGAAATAGAGCATTAATTTGTCCCTACACTAGCACTAACGTGACAGTTAATCATTTTGCTGGGCAGGATCAGTGAAGGTGTCAGCGTGTTGAGTCTTCCTCAGAAGTCTCCTCACATCAGTTGAGTCAAGCAGTATGAAGCTACTAAGACAGAGCTCATTTTAAGATGCTCTCTCTCTCTCTCTTTCGACGCAGAGAAGTGGTGTTGGGGCTCTTACCCTAGGTACCATACATCAATATTACAAGTGAGTTCCCAGGATCCTTAACGGGTCATGCCATCTGGTCAGCCCACATCCTCATAGGTACTTTTCCACTGGACAGCTATGCCCCTAAGCAGTGGCAAGATGACCTTGAGTATCAAGCTCTCTTAGGTGAGAAAGTACAACAGTTCTCCATATCAGTATCAACGTTCGATGTATCCCCTTCTCTCCTTGCCTAACTCCTAAACCAAATAAATTATTCTAGCTTCTTCCAGCTGTAACACAAACATGAGAAAGAACAGAATCCAACGTGCACATGAAATTCAATTATTAATTCTAACACGAGAGCTTCCAGGGAAAATGCATTTCAGGCCTACAAGATTCAGCTAACATAAGAGAAATGAAACATGAACTTTACGAAGTTATATAGAGATTGAGTCATATACAGTTAATTATTTCACCTACATATAAAATAAGCATATTCAATAGTGAAATGATTGTCTGTTGCACAACACAAGCGTTTCAGTTAACATTTTCTGCTAGTTACATTAATTTTCCACATTTCTTCATTTATTCTATATTTTGGCCTAAACACGTTACATTCATGTTATCATGTTACAAGATCCTAACACTTAGGTTAACAAGACAAAAGATTATGGGGCAGATTTATGTCGGACTTGCGCCACGTTTACGCCGCCGTTGCGTCACGCAACGGCGGCGTAAACGTGGTGCATTCCTGTGACCCATTTACAACGTGACGCATCTAGGCAGATGCGTCACGTTGTAAAGCCCTGCGCCACATGTGGGCGTACCGGCGCAGGGTGGGCGTTCCGGGGCAGGTGCGCCTCGCAAAAGTGCCTGCGTGAAATCTACAAGATTTCACGCAGGCACTTTTAGGCCAATGCTGCGTCAAAACCCTGCGCCTTGAAGCAGGCGTAAGGCTTGATGCAGCATTGGACAGATAGGGCCCCTTGGAGCATTGCTGGAGCTGCGTCGCACTTGCGATGCAACTCCAGCAATGCGCCGCCTTTACAGCACAGATGCGTCACGCATCTGTGCTGTCTTTGCCCCATGGTGCGCCGCATTGTAAATGCGGCGCACCATGGGTGGCGGAGCCCTGACGCACAATAACTGGCGCATCCCTTGGGATGCGCCAGTGATTGTAAATCTGCCCCTATATGTGGATGCAATCTACGTGTGTGATTATAATGCACCCCTACAATAAAAAATTGATTTTGCGCTATATCAGTTCCCACCACTGATGACCAGTGTCTTCAAAAACATCACAATTCCCTGTAGAGTAGACCACTCTAAACAAATGTTGTAGCTAGTCTCCTCTGTCTGAACTCCTCCAAGGAATTTAGATTCTCATAGTGACTGTCCTGCAGGCTCTCAATTCTTCTTTGCCTCTCTCAAATAGAATTCTCAATTTGTTTAGACTTTTGCCACTTGTATTCCCTCACTATGACCAACAAAACAATGACTCAACCCACAACCCTCACTATTCGTTTTAAGATGTACCCACGATCCTCTTCCGAGATTCGCACACCAACTTCCAACCTTTCTAAAACCCTTCCCAACCATGTCCCAAATTCCCTCAGTTGCCAGATTATATATTTCATGGTGTATATCTGTGATATTACTTATTTACTTCTGCAAGTCTTTACTGTTGTCTGGTATGTAGGTGTAACACTGTTGGACCTTCAGCATTTTACAGACTGCGCCCCCTTTTGCTAGTAACACATCTAAAGGAAGACAGTTTTGCATTACCATAGCTGTTATCAAATCCAACTCTCCGTCTACGAGCAACAATGACTGAGCTGTATAAACTGACAATTTATCCACTATAGTTGACAACCTCCTAATCTTGACATCATTCAAAACTACTCCCAAACTAGGTATCATTGCTCCAAATATGTCTCCCACAATCTCCCCTGCACTCATTCCACTTTTCTCTCTATGTGATGACTTCCCTATCAAACTCTTCAAATCCTCTACATGGTATATCTTTGGAAACACAGCAGCCTCTTGACAGGTACTGTACCATTTAACCTGAAGCCGACCATATGCAATTCCCCCAAATACGAAGTACACACTTGCAGCACTTGGACAGATTCTTGCAAGAATTTCTACGAAGAAGCATTAATCAGAAAAGTGCGTTGGGTCACACTCTGTCCTACAAAAATGGTGTCATAACGGGCCTATACTTATCAAATACAAAACTTGGCATGTTATTACCAATATAGAGCAATTGTTGGACCATAACTTCTCTTAACCTTGAGAGATAATTCCTCCTTGGTCAATTGAAAGACTTCCTCCCTACAATCTAATTTAATTGTTATTCCTCTATGTCTATCTTCTTCTTGGTCCACAATCTTCTTCTCTATATCTGTTAATCTGCAAGTTAAGTTGTGTTTAACATAACTGTCGGTACAAAAAACTTTCCCAATCTCTCTTCTTGCTTATAATAATCATATTTGTTCAGGTATTTGTAAACTGGAACTTCTGAGAGCACCAAATCATAATTAGAGAAAAAGTAGTCGTAGTGACCCTTTTCATAAAACGTGCTCAGCAGCAGCCTCCAACTAATACCATACGTCAAGAGCAAGTGATGATACCTTATGCCATCTTTGATCGAAGCAGGCAATTGCATGCACACATAGCAGTCTCTCACATCCGTAGTCTCCACATACTCATATACCAAGATTGCATGAGCATTCAGTGTATAATCACCTTTAGACAAATCTATGTGTAGAAAGTGACTGGTTTTCTATATTATCCTCTATCAGTTCCTAGTGTACCTTCTTTTCTGCTAGAGGCAATAGGTGTGGATGTCCCATGTACCCCACTCCCTTAATCTCTACTTTGTGTGAACTTATAATGGACATAATAATGACCTCAGCTGTCAATATAATTACCCTTACAATAAGTGTAACTAATGTACATTTGCGCCTGCGGTTCGAATTGCCAGACTCCATTTTCAAATGTGGCTTGGATTGTAACTGTAAGAGGATCATCAAAAAATCTAACGCTTCTGTAAAGGGCATGTGATGGTATGCTCAATTACTCTGCAGAATTCTGACGTTGTGGCTCTTGCGCTAATTGATTTTGATTTCCCCTATGTAAGATCTTGTCCTTGACACTGTGTTTACTACATCTGGTACTTGCACTAGATCTCCCTCCTGCATCGGATTTGTTGGCTTTAATAGACATTTGTGCTTCCAATGCCTGATTTTGTGGCAAAAATGGCAAGCGGTCATTTTCTACAGCGTGGCAATGTCTATTTCTGTCCAGCTGTACTTGGTACATTCTGAACCCCTCCTTGAGCACTCCCCTGATTTCGACATATGGTTCCTCCATTTGTCTCTGCATGTGAACCAGCATCAACTTGTCTTTATCAACCTGTTCTTGAAATTCACCTCATCACTGCAATATCTGGCATACCGTAGACTTTCATCCACTGATTTACTTTGCCAGCAGATCAAATAATGCTGGCTCATGACCATGAGGCTGATCTTGGACTCAATCTCATCACAAATTTGGAAATAAATTGTCCATGTCTTTGGGGTTGAGTGTGTCTGACCCACTGTATTGCTTGAAGGCTTACAAAAGCCTTTTGTAATAGGCATGTACAGACTATTTGTGTTTCTGAGTTGTTCGGTCTATTTTAACCCAATCGATGTCTTGCTGTGCTATTTTGTAATCACTTGTTTGTACTCTTTCATTTCAATTTCTGGTGTACTTGTCTCAACTTGCGTGTGAGATCTTTTGCTACAAAGAATAACTTGTCTGGCTAATAATAGGTCTCTATCCTCTCCATGGGCAAGTTCCCACTAATGACTTTGTTCACCTCAGCCTTCAACCTTACCACATCCAACAGCTTTGCCTTTACTTCAGCCTTGATCATGCCCTTACTCGATGTGCTATTTTGTCCTTCCCTATTGTTATTATGGTCTCTCAGCCAATTCTCTAAATCTGTAGTATCTAGGACATGTTTGTTTCCAGAGGTTTCCTGACTTGCACTACTTCTTTTGTCACACCCATTAGTCCCCTCACTGGAGCTTCCCACATCCTCAAATCTGAATTTGAATTTGCCATGAGTACAGATCGTATGGTGTTAGAACCAATGCACATTCTTGAAGGATCCGTAGTCGCTGGCAAAGAGATACTAGATTCCACAGGCACCAAG
Source organism: Lissotriton helveticus (assembly GCF_964261635.1). Lineage (NCBI taxonomy): Eukaryota > Metazoa > Chordata > Amphibia > Caudata > Salamandridae > Lissotriton > Lissotriton helveticus. Next base: position 1,828,737,642 of record NC_136059.1, on the reverse strand, counting down.
GGTGGACCAGTTCCATTCATGGTCCTGCTCCCTCCTAAACTGATTCTTTCTTCCAATGTTGCTGAATAGGGTTTCCCACTGAGCTCGAGTTGCACGCAGAGACAACAGGTCCAATGGTGACCAGTACCATAAGGGCTTCCGGTAACTGTGAAGCAACGTTAAGTCCACTTGATTCTGCACCTCTCATCATAGATATTCCTGTCCATCTACTCTGTCGACACGGAGCCGACTGGCTCGTACAACTATCTTGGAACGCGGCATTGTGTGAACAATAGAACCACCGGGGGACTGTGACGGTCTGTACACCCCCTAAGCCACACCCAAGCATTTGGAAACGAACCTGATCTGACTACATACTTCGACTGGATGCTTTTAATACCCCAGTTGAATCGCTTACACTAGGAACTGATGAAGGTCCTACCATAATGGTCACTGGATGGCCGAAGGAGAAGTAGGCGCTCTCGTCCTTTCAATGTCCTGATGAAGACCCCAGAATGAGGTTCCAATTAACCCTTACACTACGCGGGGTCGAAACGTAGACCAGACCAAACTACTTTCTCTTAACATAGGAGGAAAATAAATGGAGTAAAACCTATCCTATGTAAAAAGAGATATATGGAACTGTTGATCTAAATTAGACTGTAAAGGTCCTATTGAGATCTACTGTGATTGTGTTATTGTCACAACACCTTTGCCCAGTCCCCACACCTATCCCATCACACCTATCCCACTTAACTACCTTTCTCTTTCTCACTGAGAGTGCGCCAATATATATTTATGTAAATACTATGATATAACTTTGATTGATAAAAGTTATAGATGTATTTTTATGTCTTTCTTTGCAAGTTTAATGGAATTAATAATTCACAGAACTTATTGATTGATGCTAAGTGTCCGTTTATTCCTATGCTAAATAAAATGTACATTGAATTACTGGACTGTTGAATATCTGTAATACGTAGTGTATATATTTGACATTTGTGTTTTTTTGAAAGAAATAGACACTGACCCCTATCATATGTACCTGCTCTAGTCGGAGGCAGATTACCTGTCCAATTTTTACAAATTTCTCTTTGGGCAAGGGGCATCAAGTAAAAGCCCAACTTTCTTGCATCACTTGATATAGACTCATATTGTGCCTGGACCCCAAAGAAAACAAAGTCTGTGCTTACCTGAAGTGTCACACCGAGAATAGTGGACATACAGTTCCTCACGTCTGCCCAGAACCATTGCATCTGGGGACGTTCCAAGAACATATGTATGTCATCCACCTTTTCTTGGTTGCATTTTTGACACCTCGTCGCTGTCCCTTTCCCCAATTTAGGTAGCTTTAGGGGTGTCCAATTGACCCTGTGGAGACAAAAGAGGTGGTTCCTCCTTAAATTTGCACGCGCACAACGTGGTGTGCAAAATTTTACAAGATACTTGCCATAAATCTTCTAACTGCATCCCCGGCAAGCTCTTTCCCCACAGATTAGTTGATAATCTGAAATCGCCATTCGTAAGGTCCACCAGAAGCCAGTACCACTTGGCCACCTCCTTTTTTCTTGGCACTTTGTTGGCCAGCATAGACTTCATCTCATTTGAGGTGTGATGTATTCCTATAGGTTCTGTATCGAGCCCCCTATTCCTGACCCTGTTCTGGTTAACAATTAACTAGCAGCCATCCCATGATGCAAAAACCGTTATCTGATTAAGCCACATCACGGCACAGGAACGCGTTATCTGATTAGGTCATAACGCTTGCCATCTAATTAGGCAAGCACTATTCCTTCAGCCCCTGATAAGGCATACGGAGTTCTCAAAACAAATCAAACCTATGACAACCTGGGAAAATCCCTGCGGCCATTGTTTTGATTTCACCAAGAACTTCAGTAAAGAATGTGCTAACGACCAGTTCGTATGACATCCTTATTGACGTATCTATGTCCATCCTTACATCAATCTCGGCACCTTACAGGTATAAATATTACCGACATTGCCTTAAGCAAACACACGCGGTGGTGACGAGATCGGAGCAGCGAGACTTGCCGAGGAGCCCAGCACAGAGCGGACCCTGCTGGCGCTGCCCCGCCTTACTGACGCGCTGAGAATGAGACGCTGCTTTCTCCTGCTGAGAAATCCAGCTCCGGCGCTTCCAAGCAGCCCTTGCAGGCAGCCTGGAATATCGAGACCAAAGACGAGAGATACCAGCCCTCAACCATTCTAGATTTCAGGTACAGAACTGAATAACCCCTTGCAGAGAATTCTTGAGTCAGTCACTTGGCAAAACAAACTTAACTTAAACTGCTACTTATCTACTCCCGCCCACGTATTAGGCTTAGGTCAGGTACACTGGGGTAGGCGTAGTTAGAAGCACCAGTTGAGTACGATTAGTCAAATGTATATATGTATGTATCTATTTTATCCATTTTAAACCACCATATGGCTTAGAAACCATATAAATGTTTTTACAGTATTATTTTATACTTCTGCTTTTATTGTATGCACTTTACTTAACCATAAATATTGCAATCATATCGATTCATTTCTCTTGTACGAGAAAAGAGACTGATCAATAAATAACATCTTTTATTGAACACGCCCGTCTCTTCCTTTTCTCTACAATCTGGTGAAACTAAGAATGCACTGAACTGACTGAGTAAAATAAGTTGTCTTTTGTTTTCACACGACTCTAGAGATACACTCTTGATTAGGGGAGAGCAAAGTTGTCATGTTCTATGGTTGTCAGAAACTAAATCCCTTCTTGTCTATCCAGGGAGGTTCAACTCCTCCTAGCCTATTCGAGAAAGTTTCTAGTGAACTCTGAGCTAGCTGGCAAACCCAAAACTTTAAGTCTAATATCGTCAGTAGAAGACCTAGTTAACCTCCGTCCTAGGTCTATACTATTGAAGGTATTATTCCAATGCACAGAGCCTATTGGGATAATAGGAACTACACTACATGGCGCCCAAACGTTTGGAAAGGCGATAAAACTAACGCAAGACATTAGAGTAACTCAGTCGTGCTTTTTCACACAGAACCCCTTTTTTTCCCATAATACTCCAAAGACGTCTGGAGTGGGTGAAAGGTCATATCCGCCAAACCTCGCAGGAGGAGACTCCTATGTATGGTTCTTGGTTTAGTCAACGTTGAAGGATACACTGTTCCAAAATATTGTGCATCTAATCTTTGTTTCCATAAGAAACCTGATCTGCAAACAAACGGAATAACCTTCTGGACAGTACAATGTCAGACAGTGAAGGAGAAAGAGAGGCAGCTAGAATGGCAGCTGAACTCGTAGCAGCTGATAATACTATGCAAGAAGCAGACCCGGATATAATACTGATCCCGGTCAACATAAGAAAATCTGTAACTTTAAAACTTATAGAAAATGGACTGACACCTAGAGGTGGCACAGTCATATTCGTAATAGAGGCACACGAATATCGGCAGACAGAGGTATTCTATTCATGGATAAACTTTCCAGCAGCTAATGCTGTAACAAAGGTCTTTCACTATTACAAAACAGAGGAACCTCCTAATGAGTACACTCCTTTCGAGGAGGTGGAAGTACCACTCAAATTCCAAGAGCACCTGCTCTTGTTTAATGGCGCTCTAAAACATAATAATCACATCACCAGGCTCGGTCCACTAGGTAGACCAGGAGCAACGTGGCCGGTCCTAGCCGGATACACACCACATCCAGACATCGATGGGATGTCTGCAGCAGCTCTTTTAGTACAACTAAAACAATTAATAAAATTACATAGACAATTAGGCCAATATGTAATGCGGACTTCAACAATCCAACCGGCAATCAAAATTCCACAGCTGACCCCTCATCAGGGGAACACAAATAAAATTACACCACAGAACATACAGTCCTGTCTAGGTAAAGTACCCGCAAAACGGGAACAGATACCTTTCTGGCTAGCACAAAAAATCACTCAAATAGAGGCGGTGTTTCCAGACACCACTCCTCTTGAGAAACACAGGATTCTGACTATCTGTCTTCCAATGGGAATCGCACCACACGTGGAGGACTGTGACACTTGGGGTACAGTCTTTGCTTCCATCTACACAAAAACATATGGTGTACCATCCATGTCAGTAATACCAGATGTGCTAAAACAAATTCAAGATGAATATGGTCCAGAACCCCCTTTAACTCTTGGTATGAAATTACTGAAAGACTTCAAGCAGGTCTCGGCTATATTATTAGCCAACATAAAGGGAGAAGCAGCAAACGTGGCGATCCGCCAAAGGTTAAAAGAAACAGATATAGCAGACCAACCAGCTGAAATTGCCAGAATCATAGAAAAATCCTATGAAGAACTAGGAAGAGATAGTCTGGGTGGAATACCGGTGAAACCATAACTGATTGAAAGTCCTGAGAAAATATTTATTAAAAATAATTTAACAACACAAAAAAAGAGCTGGGATGGAAACAAACAATCCAATCCTAAAGAAAAAAGATTCCAATCCAGAGGAAGGTCTCCTCGGCGGAGAGAAAGATCTCCTGACCAAGGACGCAAGTCTCCCCAAAGGGAGCCCTCTGTGAAAAAATACAACCTTAGAAACCGGGATAATATAAAGAAACCTGATAGATATCAAGATAATGATACACGTCCCTCTCAATCTTTTCAGACTTCCTCGCAGAAATCGGAAAGAAGAGGACGATCAGAACACAGGGAAGAGCACGTCAAGTCCAAAGACAAGGAACCTGCTCATCCAAATAAAAAATTACAATTTCCAAAAAAGAAGGTAGCCAGCATTAAAGTAATCAATAATGCCGAGAATACTGAGGACCCAACTGAAAAACGGAGAATGGGCTCAGACAATGCTAGACAGCGCAGCAGAAGTGAGCATAGCTCGCAAAGTCCTTATGAATCATCTGGAGACAGTGGACACGAATGAATACATTCAGGTGGAAACTGCCAACACCAGAGTTAGCAAACCTCACAAAATATATGAAATAACATTACGTATAGAGGGGGATAAGACTAGAAAAATAAGGGGTCTATTTTGGGATAATCTCTCACAGGGCTATGACATCCTTCTAGCTGAACGAGACTGGCCACCCGAGTTTGTCAGAGAGTGCCCTCATGGCGAAGAAATAATTATGCCTGCCTTCTCAAATCACATTCCAATTCATAAAAAATATACACTTGCAAGGAAGTGGGCAGTAGCTCTAGCTCCTGCTTTATATAAAAATCATGTAGGATGGGATAAGGACTCTCCTCCTCATAAAATCCAGTTAAAATCACAACCTACTGCACAAAGGCAGTACCCAATTAAGCAAGAAGCTAAAAAACAGGTAAAAGAGATCCTAGATCAACTTGAATACCAGGGGGTGATTGAAACTTGCACTTCACAAATGAACAACCCTTTGTTTCCTGTCTCCAAACCAGACAACTCATATCGTCTAGTTTTGGATTACAGACACCTTAACTCATGTTGCAAAACTTTTGCAGTGCAAAACTCGCATAGTGCTGCACTAATGAATAACATAGTGCGCAAAAAATACAAAACAACATTAGACATCTCTAATGGATTCTTTTGTCAAAATATAGCACCAGAGAGCAGATATTTGACTGCATTCTCAGTAAATGGCTCGCAAAAAAGTTTCTGCCGTTTACCCCAGGGGCACAAGAACAGCCCAGGATTATTCTCAGCGAGAGTAACAGAATTACTACAAACATATGATGACGAGGCATTATCTTATGACGACGACATTTACCTAACAGATGATGACTTGGATACTCACTTGAAGAGAGTGAACACCATAATACTTGGGTTCGCATCAGAGGGTTACAAATTCAACTTTAAAAAATCTAGAATTGCCCATCTAACAGTCCTGTTTTTAGGATATGAATTATCAAGTGAAGGCAAAAGCATGGCTGACAATTTCCTAAAGAAATGTGCGGTACTCCAAGCACCTAGAACACTAAAAAACCTACAATCAATTCTAGGCTTCCTAAATTTCGGAAGAACATTTATTGCAAATTACGCAGAAAGGGTAAAACCCCTTTATGATCTAATAAAACCAGATTTTAAAAGAATCAATTGGACTCAAATACACACAGAAATTTTGAGATCGTTACAAACGGACATGTTAATTTAAACAAAATTAGAAACACGTGATAACACACGCAATCTTGTGATTCGAGTCATCCCAGGAAGATGCGGATTCACATACCTGACCTCTAATGAGGGAGAAAAGGTACCAATTGCATATAAATCACACTTGTACACAGAAGCTGAAAAGAGTTTCAGTATTAAAGAAAACATTGTTCATGCAGTTCAAACGGCTATAGCAAGAGAAAAAGACAACGCTGATGGTAAACGTATCACAGTCAGAACAGCAGAATCAGCCTTTGAGGCATTAACAACCCCATGTAATTTACCAACAACAGCGTTGAATCCATAATGGATACAATGGGTGAATTCAATTACAACGGACAGAGTAAAATACTACTTTGATCCAGAATTAAAAGAATTAAAATATCTAGAATATGAAATGACATACCCTCTGCCAATCGACATTCGGCCCTTACGACAGTACGCCTGTGTAATCTATACAGACGGCCATGCTCAACCACCAGGGTGGGGAGAACAAGCATATAACCCCACATGTGAAATCACAAAAGAAGTGTGGCACGGAGGGAAATTGAGACCTCTGCTAATAAAAACACACTCAGTAGAAACTAATTCAGAAGAACAAACTGAAATAATAGCATTGAAAATGGCGCTAGATAATGCAGATCGCGAATTCCCGACACTTATAGTGTCCGATTCATATTACTGCGTCAAATCATATAACAACGATTTGCAGAAATGGATTCAAAACGGTTACAAAGATGACACAGGTGCAACAATAAAGCAAAAAGTGCTTTGGAAACAAATAGTTCTTTTGCAGAAAGAACTACCAAAAACTCACGTGATACACTCACTGAGTCATCAGCGTGATGGCGTTCACGTTGCAGGGAATTCATTGGCTGAGACAGCCACAACGGTAGCAACTGAATCGGCTTCCGTAATTAGAAAAAAGCGTGCAGTAAAATACATTGACGGTGAAACAGTGCTGGCGGTGAAAACGTCATCAAAAGGCGACTGCTCAGCGCTACCGATCAACGATCCACTCATTATACATACATAATCGATGCAAACTCCATTCCTTTTGCTTGAATCCCTGGAGTGGGGGACAGAGTAATTCCAAACACGGACATGAGAGGCTTGTTAATAGCAGACGCACATATGGGTGAGGGTCTCAGACACCTCAAACTAAAAGATTCTCTGGAAGAATTACAATCAAAGTACTGGTGGCCAGGCATGAGCCTGCAGCATCACATTTTTGTAAAGAAATGCCCTAACTGCAACAGAGAACGCAGTGGCGAGAGAAACTGTATATTACCATGGCGTTTCACTCCAGAATGGATCAACAGTAAAAAGTAATGCGTCCAATTAACATATAAAGACTAGTTTCCACTTGTAATGTAGATCCCCAGCACTCGGCCGACGTCTGGACTGTTATAAAAAGATTCACGAGTCTATAATGGCATATACGCTAAAAGCATGCTACGTTTGGCTAATGTTTTTCCTCTTGCCCTAAAGCGTGTGGAAAACATGGTCAAATGAGCATAGCATAGCGGGACTCTTCTCACTTCCTACGTGAGGGAACGGGATGGTGTAAAGAAAAAACCAAAGGCATAAAGTAATCTATAACAGCGAAGGTATTAGGTTCGGGAGCTGGGTGGGTCAAACATCTAATAAGTGTCCAACGTAGTCTAAACAACCTGCCAAGAAATTCTCTGAGGGGATTCAGTCCGTACGAATTATTGTTTGGGACTAGAATGATGGTCTTAGATCTTGACAGTCAGACTTCAGTGGTTAAAGAAAAAAGCTTTGATATCAAAGATCGTTTGGCTATTTTGCAGGACTTAAACGAAACAAGGAAAGACCGGAGCAACATAAAGTTGAAACAACAGCCAACGACCACTGAAGAAAAACCACCTGTCCCAGCAAGACCTGTCTGGATTCCAAAAGTCGGGGATCTAGTCAGAGAAAAGATCGCGGTAAAGAATGAATTTGGGCCTTCTTACAGAAAAGCAGTTCCTGTCTTGTCTATCAACGGGACAAGATCAGTAGTACTACCGCCCCTTGCTGGTAAAAAGAAGAACAGAGTTGTATCAATCGACCTGGTAAACCACAATCATGTGGCCGATAATAAACAGTAGGCCCAGTGGACTCCCGATAAGTAGTAGAACACCAAGGTTTGCTACAAATACAGAGGTTCAATCTAAGAGGCTAATCACATTCGAAATGCCTACAGAACAACAACAAGGACTATGCAACAATGCTATGGAACTTAAACCTCTGAAAACCCAAATAAAAACATTTAGCAGAGACACACCAATCTACAATGAAGTAACAAATGACTATGCTGCTGCAACAAAACACACTAATAAAGCAAACAGTAATCCTGAAGCAATTGGAACAATAGACAGAACGGCATCCGGCTACTTCATCAACTTCAATGATTCATCTGAAGATCTGAGTGAATCAAAGGAACAGACATCAACAAAAATATTTAAAGATAAAGCTAAGGAACTTTTTAAAGAACTGAAAGAAACCTATCTGATTTCTCCATGGATTGAATTCTGGGTGGCCTTAGGTGCACTTATCCTCATACTTTGGCTCATCATGGTACTATGTTTGGGACATTTCATTGAGGGAAAATATGCTAAAATGGACACAGCAAGCCAGAAAATCAACTTGGTCCTCAAACCACACACGTCTTCACACGTCGAGAAAAGAGAACTTTCTTCAGTCAACTTCACAGCCAATCCTATACCCGGTGGGGTAGCATGGGACAATACTGATTATGAAATCTATGGTCCGGTTGAAATCCTGAAATATCCACATCAAATTAATATCTCATTGAGTGACTTTGTAAAACCAAGCTCATATGCTGATGATTGGGACTTTGAAAGTATTAATGATATGATGTCTGACCTAGTAATGTCTGCTAAATTTACAAAACATGATTATTTGCAGGGTTCGTCTAATTATGATAAGATGTTCTGCTATAATCACTTTGGTAACCATTATCTGCATAAATCTGCACAACCTAGAAATGTTTTAAATTATAATCAATGGGAACACTGTGCAACCCCTCCAAAAGGTAGCTCAAGAACTTTTTATGACAAATATTCATATTTTTCAGGGTTCAACACAAGTAATGCAGAAACATTTTATTTCAAATTGTCAAATAAGACAGGTTCGAAGACCATGCTTACAAACACTAAATTGATATATTCAGACTCATTTTTTGAGCAAATGAGTACATTTGGTTTTGATTATTGGGACAAAAATGTTGAAGTAAAAAGCGTTTGGGGTACAAAAGAATGGCAAGTACAAGTTATAGAATCATTGTTTAGAGCCTGCATGATCCCAGAACAAATTATATTTTTGAATGACACTATTCAACAAACTACCTGTCTTGGCCTAGCCAAAATCAAAGACTTAAACAAACCGTCTATTCCAAAGCCAACAATGAACAGTAATAGCTCTATAGATGAGGAGATAGACGTAAACCATATATTAAGCCAAAACAGAACACATCCTGATTGGAAACAATGGTTGATCTGGCCCACAGATACTAATAACTGTCAAGACAGACTCCTGAACAAAATACAGGGGTTCAAATTGACCAGGCCAGACCCTAGATATTCCCAAAGACAACACCCAGGGATAATTACCACGTACAGTGTGGGCAAGCTCTGCCTTCAATGGCTACAAACATCCACACTGACAGAAATTAAGCAACACCTAACTTTACTTACTGATGGTGCTGACTTGCGTGATTTCATTATGGGACCGCGCAAACAGCGTCAAAAACGCTTCATAGCAGCCTCTGTATATGCAGCTTATAACGAAGCCTGGAAAATAACTCAAATTGAAACATCAGAGAGAATACGGGAAATTGACCGTATTAATTTGGAAAAATCACTTTCTGTAGTGGACAATGGGTTAATGACTCTGTCCTCCAGAATATACTCTTTGGACAGCATTGTGTCTTCAGCAATCGACATAATATCGCAAGACTTACTGTTGTTACAACACGGTCAGTCCCAATTGCGTTCTATTGTACAGCTTGGCTGGACGTTACAAAATCTGCGTTCAGGCTATGTGCCTTGGCGTTTAATCAACACAACGTCACTATTCAATATCTTTAACCTTACTGATAAACAAATCAGTATGGCACAGAAGGGTGCTGATTATACAATCCTGAGCATTGAGAAACTCGAGAGATTACCATTGACAATGTCAGAACGACCTGTCAGTGAATGGATAATACATGGGATAATTAATATTCCAATATCTACTTTCAGGTTTCAATACTGCCAAAAATATATACAGGCTGGCATGTACGAACAATTGGGAAAAGGGTACATTAAGTCAACATGGAACTTGCCCTATTCCCATGCATGTGTCAGTAATAAAGGCCAGAAAGTGTTTCTTAGTGGCAATAATTGTGCGATGTCACTAAGCGGTACACTTCTGTGTAATGGTATTAGTTTACACGGAGCCTGTGAAGGGTCCTCAAATAACCTTTCATGCCACCAGCTAGGCACACCTGCAACACAAATAGAACCATTCTTTAGGAGACTATCGAACGGGAGTTACATTGTAATTGTAGACCGCAGATGTTGTAGTTTGGTGCCCGGAATACCTTATCTCATAACTACGACTGCGAAGGTCATGTGCTGTGAACGAGTATTGTTCCCCAGCGCAATGCCAGACAGGGAGACAAGGTTATGGCCGAATTTGAAAATTGCTTCTATTCGAATTGATACTTTAAGCAGAATGAAAACAGTGCTCCTTCAGACGCCGACCAGGCTCACGTCATCAAAAGAAACGTATGATATCCAAGTTGCAAGGACAACGGCAGAGATTCATTCATTGTTATCAACTAATTCCCCCATACATTTCGCAGAAATCCTGAACGAAATCTTAAATATTTCTGATACCAGTGGAGTCTCAAATGTATTTAAGACAGTGTTTTCGGGGGCTTTAACACCATTTAAAGCCATTCTGGGTATTTTTCCGGACTTCCTCTCCTTTTGGGACTAGTGGCAGGAATCCTATTTTTGATCCTGTTATTTCGCTATGGCAGACCGTGTCACAGACAAAACACCTGCGACAAGGGAAGAAACAATCCTAGCCATTGGATACCGGGACCGGATATCTAAAATCCTTGGACTATCCCGGCTTAGAGACCTGAACATGACTTGGTTTCTTTCATTTAGACCAATGTGGCAAAGATGTGTTTTACCTGTATTAAGGTGCTTGCTATGCGGAGAAGAATGCGTGTTGGACACCTGTCTGACGCTACAATCGGATGCGCCAATGGATGCAGAAACTTTGTTGGGTCCGGTCACGGCTCATGCATTGTGCTGTCCCCAGCGGCTACCAATCCTGATGACGGCATTTGTGGAAACTTCACCACTACGATTGAGGGGTAGTGAGGTTCAAGATGAAAGCAGCATCGATCAGGTACGACCTTCTGTCAGCTATGCTGATCAAAACATCAATGGAGGCAATCATGCTCATGAATGCATGGTGACCACTTTTTCCGAGTTAGTGGAACTTTCACAGGAAGCTGTTGACAGCTTTTTCGACAGTCTAAATGATATGATGTTCTCACCAGAGCAGAAATAATGACTTTTGAGCAAGCTAGCACGCGGCGTTCCAACCACCATGAATTTGGCCTTCAACTTTAATGATACAGTAACGTGAACAATTTTTCTCCAGTCTACGAACAGCAGATTTTTTTCACAACCCCCAAAATATTTTTATGTTTTTTTTGGGACACTTATCTCCTGCTTAAAGTAGAAACTATTCTTAGAGAACTAAATTTCTATTTTAGGAACTTTAGAGACATTAGCTGTCTTCTGGCATGTTCATGGATATTTTATTTTGTGATGAAATGGTCTCGCATTTTTTCTTCTGTATTAAGAGCCATTTCATGTGTTATTTTCATATTTTATTAATAATGATGTATGAATATGCGTGATTAATTTAGCATTCCTCTACTGCTTATGTGCATATAGTGCATATGATTATATTTTTCGCGTGTATTACATAATTTCGAAATGCATATGGATGTATTTTGGGGTGGTACGGTATACACATACGTCACTGTATATTTACTATGCCTAGATTTGTAAACATGGACATAGCCTGCGTGGAGTGGGTGTGATGTATTCCTATAGGTTCTGTATCGATCCCCCTATTCCTGACCCTGTTCTGGTTAACAATTAACTAGCAGCCATCCCATGATGCAAAAACCGTTATCTGATTAAGCCACACCACAGCACAGGAACGCGTTATCTGATTAGGTCATAACGCTTGCCATCTAATTAGGCAAGCACTATTCCTTCAGCCCCTGATAAGGCATACGGAGTTCTCAAAACAAATCAAACCTATGACAACCTGGGAAAATCCCTGCGGCCATTGTTTTGATTTCACCAAGAACTTCAGTAAAGAATGTGCTAACGACCAGTTCGTATGCCATCCTTATTGACGTATCTATGTCCATCCTTACGTCAATCTCGGCACCTTACAGGTATAAATATTACCGACATTGCCTTAAGCAAACACACGCGGTGGTGACGAGATCGGAGCAGCGAGACTTGCCGAGGAGCCCAGCACAGAGCGGACCCCGCTGGCGCTGCCCCGCCTTCCTGATGCGCTGAGAACGAGACGCTGCTTTCTCCTGCCGAGAAATCCAGCTCCGGCGCTTCCAAGCAGCCGTTGCAGGCAGCCTGGAATATCGAGACCAAAGACGAGAGATACCAGCCCTCAACCATTCTAGATCTCAGGTACAGAACTGAATAACCCCTTGCAGAGAATTCTTGAGTCAGTCACTTGGCAAAACAAACTTAACTTAAACTGCTACTTATCTACTCCCGCCCACGTATTAGGCTTAGGTCAGGTACACTGGGGTAGGCGTAGTTAGAAGCACCAGTTGAGTACGATTAGTCAAATGTATATATGTATGTATCTATTTTATCCATTTTAAACCATCATATGGCTTAGAAACCATATAAATGTTTTTACAGTATTATTTTATACTTCTGCTTTTATTGTATGCACTTTACTTAACCATAAGTATTGCAATAATATCGATTCATTTCTCTTGTACGAGAAAAGAGACTGATCAATAAATAACATCTTTTATTGAACACGCCCGTCTCTTCCTTTTCTCTACAATCTGGTGAAACTAAGAATGCACTGAACTGACTGAGTAAAATAAGTTGTCTTTTGTTTTCACACGACTCTAGAGATACACTCTTGATTAGGGGAGAGCAAAGTTGTCATGTTCTATGGTTGTCAGAAACTAAATCCCTTCTTGTCTATCCAGGGAGGTTCAACTCCTCCTAGCCTATTCGAGAAAGTTTCTAGTGAACTCTGAGCTAGCTGGCAAACCCAAAACTTTAAGTCTACTATCGTCAGTAGAAGACCTAGTTAACCTCCGTCCTAGGTCTATACTATTGAAGGTATTATTCCAATGCGCAGAGCCTATTGGGATAATAGGAACTACACTACAGAGGAGCCTACACCTGCCATCGCAGATTGGTGCCAGCTTTTTATTTGGAGATATTTGAACCTCAATAGTTTGTTGTTAGTTATATCCAACCCCGAACCAGCTTTCAATCTTCAACCAGTTGTTCCCATCTCATTACCCCTGCCTCCCTCAGAGGAACAGCCAAGCTATCCTTAGTCCACTCTGAGGAGCCTGGTGCATTTCAAATTGGGGCCAGACCTCTATTGTAAGTACGTTTTATTTCCTTTCTGACCTATTACCAAGTGCCAGCTAGGCATTGTAGAGACTTAAGATGCACCTTTTTGAAGTATTTGGGGTCTCCATAATTGTTCTCCCCCTCACCTGTAATAACACCACCCTTAACATTTTACCAATGTCTAAGCCATCTGGTTCATTGAATAACATCTTCCCGTTCCTTAGCAGGAAATCCCAGGCATAATAGGACAGATCTGGTAAACACAGGCCCACTTATCCTTCTTCCTTCAAAGCTTTTTCCATGCAATCCATGAACCCTTTGAGGCAGAAATAAAACTGCTTATCTTGGCCTGCACTTTTCTTAACCCCTCTTCTTTAAAATTCCGATGAATGTTCTGTAATAAAAAAGTAAATTTGGGGAGGATTAACATTTTAACTAGGTTCACTCTTCCAATAATTGTTTGTGGTAAATGTGACCAGCTTAACAAAAGTTTACAAACATCCTTGCTAACCCTTTGGAAGTTTACATCGTTTTTTTCGATACTTTGTGTGATCCTAATGCCTCAATATCTCATCTCCCATTATTTTGTCTGCATACAGGGCCACTTTTTTTCTCCCAGTCCAAATACCTGAAAGAGTGTATTCCAGCTTCTTTTCTGATTTTCACTGCTAGGGGTTCGATGTATAAGTTGAAGAGGAGCGGGGACAGAGAACAACTTTGTCTAGTTCCCCTTGAAATCCTAAAAAGGTCTAGAAAGGTTTCCGTTCACCAGAACCCTAGCTGTTGGCTTTTGATGTATCATTTCTATGGTCCTACAAAAAAGGTTGCCCAAATTATACAACCTTAGTATTCTCTGGAGATAGGGCCAATTCACCCTATCAAAGGCCTTCTTGGTGTCCAAACTAACAATTGTGAGTGGAGCTTTGTAGACAGTGTCTATATCTATTGCCCCAATTAAGTTACAGGTTAATTTGTGAATCCCCCACCCCCCCAAGACAATGCCTTTCTGATCCTCATGCAAAAGAGGAGGAGGAGAGAGGTTTGTAATGCCACCGGCTCCTGCCTACCCCTAGGCATTAACACCTGCTGTTCCAAACTTTGAATATTACTTTCGAGCTTTCCTACTTCAGATCTAAACTGTATCCTTTAAAATGCTTGAATAGATATTCATTTCGCCCTCAGAAAGGCCTTATACGCATCCCATACAACCCCCAATGGGGTGCTGTCCATATTTATAAAGAAGAACTCCTGAGTTTCACCACTTAGCATCTCGATTACTGTCTCATCTAGTAAAAGAGCACGATCCACCACCATCTCTTCTGAACTGACCTAGTGGATAAAGCTAAAACGAGAGTTACAGCAGAGTGGTCTGACAGGTGAGCTCCAACATGCTTGATGTCTTGCAACCATTCTTTTAACTCTTGATCTATTAAAAAGAAACCAATTCTGATTGGTGTCCATATATTTTGTGGTTAAAAGTAAAACCCTACTTGGCTCCCATTTTTCCCTCCATATATCACACCAGCCTAGCTGTTTAATAGTTCATAAAGGGGGTGGTGATGGACAGAGTATCTGAATTAAGCAGAACACTCCTACCCAGTCAAAAGATCAGGGCTTGATCCATCACCGTTTTTTAGCTCACTGAACCATCCCAGCTCAGAACCTGGCTACATGCAAATTAGTCTGACCCTGGCCCAGTGCATCATGGGAACAGGGCAGACCAAACTACCAAGCCATTTCTATACTGGAATGGAAACTAGCTTCCGGGGACCGGTTTCTGGCATTACAGCCGTCTTCCGCCCGGCTTGCTTGAATCCTGATGGTGCAGTGAGCAAGGGACTCATGTCTGAGCATACCCTTCCACTCCTAAAGTGGCCAAAACGATTCATAAAGGGGGTGGTGATGGACAGAGTATCTGAATTAAGCAGAACACTCCTACCCAGTCAAAAGATCAGGGCTTTATCCATCACCGTTTTTTAGCTCACTGAACCATCCCAGCTCAGAACCTGGCTACATGCAAATTAGTCTGACCCTGGCCCAGTGCATCATGGGAACAGGGCAGCCCAAACTACCAAGCCAATTCTTTACTGGAAAGGAAACAAGCTTCCGGGGACCGGTTTCTGGCATTACAGCCGTCTTCGGCCCGGCTTGCTTGAATCCTGATGGTGCAGTGAGCAAGGGACTCATGTCTGAGCATAACCTTCCACTCCTATAGTGGCCAAAACGATTCATAAAGGGGGTGGTGATGGACAGAGTATCTGAATTAAGCAGAACACTCCTACCCAGTCAAAAGATCAGGGCTTGATCCATCACCGTTTTTTAGCTCACTGAACCATCCCAGCTCAGAACCTGGATACATGCAAATTAGTCTGACCCTGGCCCAGTGCATCATGGGAACAGGGCAGACCAAACTACCAAGCCAATTCTTTACTGGAAAGGAAACAAGCTTCCGGGGACCGGTTTCTGGCATTACAGCCGTCTTCAGCCCGGCTTGCTTGAATTCTGATGGTGCAGTGAGCAAGGGACTCATGTCTGAGCATACCCTTCCACTCCTATAGTGGCCAAAACGATTCATAAAGGGGGTGGTGATGGACAGAGTATCTGAATTAAGCAGAACACTCCTACCCAGTCAAAAGATCAGGGCTTGATCCATCACCGTTTTTTAGCTCACTGAACCATCCCAGCTCAGAACCTGGCTACATGCAAATTAGTCTGACCCTGGCCCAGTGCATCATGGGAACAGGGCAGACCAAACTACCAAGCCAATTCTATACTGGAATGGAAACTAGCTTCCGGGGACCGGTTTCTGGCATTACAGCCGTCTTCCGCCCGGCTTGCTTGAATCCTGATGGTGCAGTGAGCAAGGGACTCATGTCTGAGCATACCCTTCCACTCCTAAAGTGGCCAAAACGATTCATAAAGGGGGTGGTGATGGACAGAGTATCTGAATTAAGCAGAACACTCCTACCCAGTCAAAAGATCAGGGCTTTATCCATCACCGTTTTTTAGCTCACTGAACCATCCCAGCTCAGAACCTGGCTACATGCAAATTAGTCTGACCCTGGCCCAGTGCATCATGGGAACAGGGCAGACCAAACTACCAAGCCAATTCTTTACTGGAAAGGAAACAAGCTTCCGGGGACCGGTTTCTGGCATTACAGCCGTCTTCAGCCCGGCTTGCTTGAATTCTGATGGTGCAGTGAGCAAGGGACTCATGTCTGAGCATACCCTTCCACTCCTATAGTGGCCAAAACGATTCATAAAGGGGGTGGTGATGGACAGAGTATCTGAATTAAGCAGAACACTCCTACCCAGTCAAAAGATCAGGGCTTTATCCATCACCGTTTTTTAGCTCACTGAACCATCCCAGCTCAGAACCTGGCTACATGCAAATTAGTCTGACCCTGGCCCAGTGCATCATGGGAACAGGGCAGCCCAAACTACCAAGCCAATTCTTTACTGGAAAGGAAACAAGCTTCCGGGGACCGGTTTCTGGCATTACAGCCGTCTTCGGCCCGGCTTGCTTGAATCCTGATGGTGCAGTGAGCAAGGGACTCATGTCTGAGCATAACCTTCCACTCCTATAGTGGCCAAAACGATTCATAAAGGGGGTGGTGATGGACAGAGTATCTGAATTAAGCAGAACACTCCTACCCAGTCAAAAGATCAGGGCTTGATCCATCACCGTTTTTTAGCTCACTGAACCATCCCAGCTCAGAACCTGGATACATGCAAATTAGTCTGACCCTGGCCCAGTGCATCATGGGAACAGGGCAGACCAAACTACCAAGCCAATTCTTTACTGGAAAGGAAACAAGCTTCCGGGGACCGGTTTCTGGCATTACAGCCGTCTTCAGCCCGGCTTGCTTGAATTCTGATGGTGCAGTGAGCAAGGGACTCATGTCTGAGCATACCCTTCCACTCCTATAGTGGCCAAAACGATTCATAAAGGGGGTGGTGATGGACAGAGTATCTGAATTAAGCAGAACACTCCTACCCAGTCAAAAGATCAGGGCTTGATCCATCACCGTTTTTTAGCTCACTGAACCATCCCAGCTCAGAACCTGGCTACATGCAAATTAGTCTGACCCTGGCCCAGTGCATCATGGGAACAGGGCAGACCAAACTACCAAGCCAATTCTATACTGGAATGGAAACTAGCTTCCGGGGACCGGTTTCTGGCATTACAGCCGTCTTCCGCCCGGCTTGCTTGAATCCTGATGGTGCAGTGAGCAAGGGACTCATGTCTGAGCATACCCTTCCACTCCTAAAGTGGCCAAAACGATTCATAAAGGGGGTGGTGATGGACAGAGTATCTGAATTAAGCAGAACACTCCTACCCAGTCAAAAGATCAGGGCTTTATCCATCACCGTTTTTTAGCTCACTGAACCATCCCAGCTCAGAACCTGGCTACATGCAAATTAGTCTGACCCTGGCCCAGTGCATCATGGGAACAGGGCAGACCAAACTACCAAGCCAATTCTTTACTGGAAAGGAAACAAGCTTCCGGGGACCGGTTTCTGGCATTACAGCCGTCTTCAGCCCGGCTTGCTTGAATTCTGATGGTGCAGTGAGCAAGGGACTCATGTCTGAGCATACCCTTCCACTCCTATAGTGGCCAAAACGATTCATAAAGGGGGTGGTGATGGACAGAGCATCTGAATTAAGCAGAACACTCCTACCCAGTCAAAAGATCAGGGCTTTATCCATCACCGTTTTTTAGCTCACTGAACCATCCCAGCTCAGAACCTGGCTACATGCAAATTAGTCTGACCCTGGCCCAGTGCATCATGGGAACAGGGCAGCCCAAACTACCAAGCCAATTCTTTACTGGAAAGGAAACAAGCTTCCGGGGACCGGTTTCTGGCATTACAGCCGTCTTCGGCCCGGCTTGCTTGAATCCTGATGGTGCAGTGAGCAAGGGACTCATGTCTGAGCATAACCTTCCACTCCTATAGTGGCCAAAACGATTCATAAAGGGGGTGGTGATGGACAGAGTATCTGAATTAAGCAGAACACTCCTACCCAGTCAAAAGATCAGGGCTTGATCCATCACCGTTTTTTAGCTCACTGAACCATCCCAGCTCAGAACCTGGCTACATGCAAATTAGTCTGACCCTGGCCCAGTGCATCATGGGAACAGGGCAGACCAAACTACCAAGCCAATTCTATACTGGAATGGAAACTAGCTTCCGGGGACCGGTTTCTGGCATTACAGCCGTCTTCCGCCCGGCTTGCTTGAATCCTGATGGTGCAGTGAGCAAGGGACTCATGTCTGAGCATACCCTTCCACTCCTAAAGTGGCCAAAACGATTCATAAAGGGGGTGGTGATGGACACAGTATCTGAATTAAGCAGAACACTCCTACCCAGTCAAAAGATCAGGGCTTTATCCATCACCGTTTTTTAGCTCACTGAACCATCCCAGCTCAGAACCTGGCTACATGCAAATTAGTCTGACCCTGGCCCAGTGCATCATGGGAACAGGGCAGACCAAACTACCAAGCCAATTCTTTACTGGAAAGGAAACAAGCTTCCGGGGACCGGTTTCTGGCATTACAGCCGTCTTCAGCCCGGCTTGCTTGAATTCTGATGGTGCAGTGAGCAAGGGACTCATGTCTGAGCATACCCTTCCACTCCTATAGTGGCCAAAACGATTCATAAAGGGGGTGGTGATGGACAGAGTATCTGAATTAAGCAGAACACTCCTACCCAGTCAAAAGATCAGGGCTTGATCCATCACCGTTTTTTAGCTCACTGAACCATCCCAGCTCAGAACCTGGCTACATGCAAATTAGTCTGACCCTGGCCCAGTGCATCATGGGAACAGGGCAGACCAAACTACCAAGCCAATTCTTTACTGGAAAGGAAACAAGCTTCCGGGGACCGGTTTCTGGCATTACAGCCGTCTTCGGCCCGGCTTGCTTGAATCCTGATGGTGCAGTGAGCAAGGGACTCATGTCTGAGCATACCCTTACACTCCTATAGTGGCCAAAACGATTCATAAAGGGGGTGGTGATGGACAGAGTATCTGAATTAAGCAGAACACTCCTACCCAGTCAAAGGATCAGGGCTTGATCCATCACCGTTTTTTAGCTCACTGAACCATCCCAGCTCAGAACCTGGCTACATGCAAATTAGTCTGACCCTGGCCCAGTGCATCATGGGAACAGGGCAGACCAAACTACCAAGCCAATTCTTTACTGGAAAGGAAACAAGCTTCCGGGGACCGGTTTCTGGCATTACAGCCGTCTTCGGCCCGGCTTGCTTGAATCCTGATGGTGCAGTGAGCAAGGGACTCATGTCTGAGCATACCCTTCCACTCCTATAGTGGCCAAAACGATTCATAAAGGGGGTGGTGATGGACAGAGTATCTGAATTAAGCAGAACACTCCTAGCCAGTCAAAAGATCAGGGCTTGATCCATCACTGTTTTTTAGCTCACTGAACCATCCCAGCTCAGAACCTGGCTACATGCAAATTAGTCTGACCCTGGCCCAGTGCTTCATGGGAACAGGGCAGACCAAACTACCAAGCCAATTCTTTACTGGAAAGGAAACAAGCTTCCGGGGACCGGTTTCTGGCATTACAGCCGTCTTCAGCCCGGCTTGCTTGAATCCTGATGGTGCAGTGAGCAAGGGACTCATGTCTGAGCATACCCTTCCACTCCTATAGTGGCCAAAACAATTCATAAAGGGGGTGGTGATGGACAGAGTATCTGAATTAAGCAGAACACTCCTACCCAGTCAAAAGATCAGGGCTTGATCCATCACCGTTTTTTAGCTCACTGAACCATCCCAGCTCAGAACCTGGCTACATGCAAATTAGTCTGACCCTGGCCCAGTGCATCATGGGAACAGGGCAGACCAAACTACCAAGCCAATTCTTTACTGGAAAGGAAACAAGCTTCCGGGGACCGGTTTCTGGCATTACAGCCGTCTTCGGCCCGGCTTGCTTGAATCCTTATGGTGCAGTGAGCAAGGGACTCATGTCTGAGCATACCCTTCCACTTCTATAGTGGCCAAAACGATTCATAAAGGGGGTGGTGATGGACAGAGTATCTGAATTAAGCAGAACACTCCTACCCAGTCAAAAGATCAGGGCTTGATCCATCACCGTTTTTTAGCTCACTGAACCATCCCAGCTCAGAACCTGGCTACATGCAAATTAGTCTGACCCTGGCCCAGTGCATCAATGGAACAGGGCAGACCAAACTACCAAGCCAATTCTTTACTGGAAAGGAAACAAGCTTCCGGGGACCGGTTTCTGGCATTACAGCCGTCTTTGGCCGGCTTGCTTGAATCCTGATGGTGCAGTGAGCAAGGGACTCATGTCTGAGCATACCCTTCCACTCCTATAGTGGCCAAAACGATTCATAAAGGTGGTGGTGATGGACAGAGTATCTGAATTAAGCAGAACATTCCTACCCAGTCAAAAGATCAGGGCTTGATCCATCACCGTTTTTTAGCTCACTGAACCATCCCAGCTCAGAACCTGGCTACATGCAAATTAGTCTGACCCTGGCCCAGTGCATCATGGGAACAGGGCAGACCAAATTACCAAGCCAATTCTTTACTGGAAAGGAAACAAGCTTCCGGGGACCGGTTTCTGGCATTACAGCCGTCTTCGACCCGGCTTGCTTGAATCCTGATGGTGCAGTGAGCAAGGGACTCATGTCTGAGCATACCCTTCACTCCTATAGTGGCCAAAACGATTCATAAATGGGGTGGTGATGGACAGAGTATCTGAATTAAGCAGAAAACTCCTACCCAGTCAAAAGATCAGGGCTTGATCCATCACCGTTTTTTAGCTCACTGAACCATCCCAGCTCAGAACCTGGCTACATGCAAATTAGTCTGACCCTGGCCCAGTGCATCATGGGAACAGGGCAGACCAAACTACCAAGCCAATTCTTTACTGGAAAGGAAACAAGCTTCCGGGGACCGGTTTCTGGCATTACAGCCGTCTTCGGCCCGGCTTGCTTGAATCCTGATGGTGCAGTGAGCAAGGGACTCATGTCTGAGCATACCCTTACACTCCTATAGTGGCCAAAACGATTCATAAAGGGGGTGGTGATGGACAGAGTATCTGAATTAAGCAGAACACTCCTACCCAGTCAAAGGATCAGGGCTTGATCCATCACCGTTTTTTAGCTCACTGAACCATCCCAGCTCAGAACCTGGCTACATGCAAATTAGTCTGACCCTGGCCCAGTGCATCATGGGAACAGGGCAGACCAAACTACCAAGCCAATTCTTTACTGGAAAGGAAACAAGCTTCCGGGGACCGGTTTCTGGCATTACAGCCATCTTCGGCCCGGCTTGCTTGAATCCTGATGGTGCAGTGAGCAAGTGACTCATGTCTGAGCATACCCTTCCACTCCTATAGTGGCCAAAACGATTCATAAAGGGGGTGGTGATGGACAGAGTATCTGAATTAAGCAGAACACTCCTAGCCAGTCAAAAGATCAGGGCTTGATCCATCACCGTTTTTTAGCTCACTGAACCATCCCAGCTCAGAACCTGGCTACATGCAAATTAGTCTGACCCTGGCCCAGTGCTTCATGGGAACAGGGCAGACCAAACTACCAAGCCAATTCTTTACTGGAAAGGAAACAAGCTTCCGGGGACTGGTTTCTGGCATTACAGCCGTCTTCAGCCCGGCTTGCTTGAATCCTGATGGTGCAGTGAGCAAGGGACTCATGTCTGAGCATACCCTTCCACTCCTATAGTGGCCAAAACGATTCATAAAGGGGGTGGTGATGGACAGAGTATCTGAATTAAGCAGAACACTCCTACCCAGTCAAAAGATCAGGGCTTGATCCATCACCGTTTTTTAGCTCACTGAACCATCCCAGCTCAGAACCTGGCTACATGCAAATTAGTCTGACCCTGGCCCAGTGCATCATGGGAACAGGGCAGACCAAACTACCCAGCCAATTCTTTACTGGAAAGGAAACAAGCTTCCGGGGACCGGTTTCTGGCATTACAGCCGTCTTCGGCCCGGCTTGCTTGAATACTGATGGTGCAGTGAGCAAGGGACTCATGTCTGAGCATACCCTTCCACTCCTATAGTGGCCAAAATGATTCATAAAGGGGGTGG
This sequence comes from Lissotriton helveticus, assembly GCF_964261635.1. Lineage (NCBI taxonomy): Eukaryota > Metazoa > Chordata > Amphibia > Caudata > Salamandridae > Lissotriton > Lissotriton helveticus. Next base: position 1,828,714,751 of record NC_136059.1, on the reverse strand, counting down.
TGATGGACAGAGTATCTGAATTAAGCAGAACACTCCTACCCAGTCAAAAGATCAGGGCTTGATCCATCACCGTTTTTTAGCTCACTGAACCATCCCAGCTCAGAACCTGGCTACATGCAAATTAGTCTGACCCTGGCCCAGTGCATCAATGGAACAGGGCAGACCAAACTACCAAGCCAATTCTTTACTGGAAAGGAAACAAGCTTCCGGGGACCGGTTTCTGGCATTACAGCCGTCTTTGGCCGGCTTGCTTGAATCCTGATGGTGCAGTGAGCAAGGGACTCATGTCTGAGCATACCCTTCCACTCCTATAGTGGCCAAAACGATTCATAAAGGTGGTGGTGATGGACAGAGTATCTGAATTAAGCAGAACATTCCTACCCAGTCAAAAGATCAGGGCTTGATCCATCACCGTTTTTTAGCTCACTGAACCATCCCAGCTCAGAACCTGGCTACATGCAAATTAGTCTGACCCTGGCCCAGTGCATCATGGGAACAGGGCAGACCAAACTACCAAGCCAATTCTTTACTGGAAAGGAAACAAGCTTCCGGGGACCGGTTTCTGGCATTACAGCCGTCTTCGGCCCGGCTTGCTTGAATCCTGATGGTGCAGTGAGCAAGGGACTCATGTCTGAGCATACCCTTCCACTCCTATAGTGGCCAAAACGATTCATAAAGGGGGTGGTGATGGACAGAGTATCTGAATTAAGCAGAACACTCCTACCCAGTCAAAAGATCGGGGCTTGATCCATCACCGTTTTTTAGCTCACTGAACCATCCCAGCTCAGAACCTGGCTACATGCAAATTAGTCTGACCCAGGCCCAGTGCATCATGGGAACAGGGCAGACCAAACTACCAAGCCAATTCTTTACTGGAAAGGAAACAAGCTTCCGGGGACCGGTTTCTGGCATTACAGCCGTCTTCGGCCCGGCTTGCTTGAATCCTGATGGTGCAGTGAGCAAGAGACTCATGTCTGAGCATACCCTTCCACTCCTATAGTGGCCAAAACGATTCATAAAGGGGGTGGTGATGGACAGAGTATCTGAATTAAGCAGAACACTCCTACCCAGTCAAAAGATCAGGGCTTGATCCATCACCGTTTTTTAGCTCACTGAACTATCCCAGCTCAGAACCTGGCTACATGCAAATTCCCCGGAAGCTTGTTTCCTTTCCAGTAAAGAATTGGCTTGGTAGTTTGGTCTGCCCTGTTCCCATGATGCACTGGGCCAGGGATAGACTAATTTTCATATAGCCAGGTTCTGAACTGGGATGGTGCAGTGAGCTAAAAATGGTGATGGATCAAGCCCTGATCTGTTGACTGGGTAGGAGCGTTCTGATTAACTCAGATAGTCTGTCCATCACCACCCCCTTTTTGAATCGTTTTGGCCACCACAAGCGTGGAAGGGTATGCTCAGATGTGAGTCCCTTGCTCACTGCACCATCAGGATTCAAGCAAGCCGTGCCGAAGACGGCTGTAATGCCAGAAACCGGTCCCCGGAAGCTTGTTTCCTTTCCAGTAAAGAATTGGCTTGGTAGTTTGGTCTGCCCTGTTCCCATGATGCACTGGGCTAGGGATAGACTAATTTGCATATAGCCAGGTTCTGAACTGGATGGTGCAGTGAGCTAAAAAACGGTGATGGATCAAGCCCTGATCTGTTGACTGGGTAGGAGCGTTCTTATTAACTCAGATACTCTGTCCATCACCACCCCCTTTTTGAATCGTTTTGGCCACCACAAGCGTGGAAGGGTATGCTCAGATGTGAGTCCATTGCTCACTGCACCACCAGGATTCAAGCAAGCCGGGCCGAAAACGGCTGTAATGCCAGAAACCGGTCCCCGGAAGCTTGTTTCCTTTCCAGTAAAGAATTGGCTTGGTAGTTTGGTCTGCCCAGTTCCCATGATGCACTGGGCCAGGGATAGACTAATTTGCATATAGCCAGGTTCTGAACTGGGATGGTGCAGTGAGCTAAAAATGGTGATGGATCAAGCCCTGATCTGTTGACTGGGTAGGAGCGTTCTGATTAACTCAGATAGTCTGTCCATCACCACCCCCTTTTTGAATCGTTTTGGCCACCACAAGCGTGGAAGGGTATGCTCAGATGTGAGTCCCTTGCTCACTGCACCACCAGGATTCAAGCAAGCCGGGCCGAAGACGGCTGTAATGCCAGAAACCGGTCCCCGGAAGCTTGTTTCCTTTCCAGTAAAGAATTGGCTTGGTAGTTTGGTCTGCCCTGTTCCCATGATGCACTGGGCTAGGGATAGACTAATTTGCATATAGCCAGGTTCTGAACTGGATGGTGCAGTGAGCTAAAAAACGGTGATGGATCAAGCCCTGATCTGTTGACTGGGTAGGAGCGTTCTTATTAACTCAGATACTCTGTCCATCACCACCCCCTTTTTGAATCGTTTTGGCCACCACAAGCGTGGAAGGGTATGCTCAGATGTGAGTCCCTTGCTCACTGCACCACCAGGATTCAAGCAAGCCGGGCCGAAGACGGCTGTAATGCCAGAAACCGGTCCCCGGAAGCTTGTTTCCTTTCCAGTAAAGAATTGGCTTGGTAGTTTGGTCTGCCCAGTTCCCATGATGCACTGGGCCAGGGATAGACTAATTTGCATATAGCCAGGTTCTGAACTGGGATGGTGCAGTGAGCTAAAAAACGGTGATGGATCAAGCCCTGATCTGTTGACTGGGTAGGAGCGTTCTTATTAACTCAGATACTCTGTCCATCACCACCCCCTTTTTGAATCGTTTTGGCCACCACAAGCATGGAAGGGTATGCTCAGATGTGAGTCCCTTGCTCACTGCACCATCAGGATTCAAGCAAGCCGGGCCGAAGACGGCTGTAATGCCAGAAACCGGTCCCCGGAAGCTTGTTTCCTTTCCAGTAAAGAATTGGCTTTTTAGTTTGGTCTGCCCTGTTCCCATGATGCACTGGGCCAGGGACAGACTAATTTGCATATAGCCAGGTTCTGAACTGGGATGGTGCAGTGAGCTAAAAAACAGTGATGGATCAAGCCCTGATCTGTTGACTGGGTAGGAGCGTTCTGATTAACTCAGATACTCTGTCCATCACCACCCCCTTTTTGAATAGCTGTTTAATAGTGGTCTGAAACTCAAATCTCAACCCTTGGCCCATGTGCGGCCTGAAACCACATTCACTCAACTCTCACACAAACTTCACTAGACATCATACAATCACATCAGTCCCGCAAACTATCACACAACACATCCCTATTGATACTCACTCCTCCATTCTCTACTTTTCTCACCGCACCATTGAACTCCGTTTGTCTCCACCAAAGCCTGTTGCTCTCCACTCTCGATTATTGGGCTCTATTTCGGGGCTCTTGGGTTCTAGGTCTCTTTTCTAAATATTCTGGATTATCTCCCCTGCTTCATGTGAGAACCATCCTACTCTGCTGCCAACTGATGGAACTGAATATCCATGGTCTAGATCTGCTCTAGTTCTCCAGTCAATAGTACTTTTTCTCAGCATGATAGCATAGGGGGAAATCGTTAGTGAGTCGATAATTTTAATTGCCATCATAAAGAATCACAAACTACTAAATGGGGTTAGTTGGTTTATTACAAAGCCCAAAAAAACTGAACATACAAACACCTCAAGATGATGGTGTTGAAGTACATTGGAACTAATACAAAGCCAAATCTACTAATGAAATTAAGGGTGTGCTGCACGCACAAGATAACTAATTTAAGAATCAGGATACAAAAGATTAAGGAACAAGCATCCAAGCTACCCTGTATCGGAGGTTGGTGGAAATAAAGCATTAATCTGTCCCTACACTAGTACTAATGTGACATCCCTAGTTAACAATTTTGCTGGGCAGAATCGGTTAAGGTGTCAACTTGTGGAGTCTTCCTCAGAAGTCACCCCACATCAGTTGGGACAAGCAGCATGAAGCTACTAAGATAGACATCGTTCTAAGATGCTCTCTCCCTCTCTCTCTCTCTCGAGGCAGAGAAGAAGGGTTGTGGCTCTTTCCCCAGCTACCATACAGAAATATTACAGTTGACTTCCCAGGATCCTTTACGGGTCAAGCCATCTGGTCAGGCTACTTCCTCGTGGATACTTTCCCACTGGACAGCGATGCTCCCGAGCGGAGGTGAGATGACCTTGATTCCCAGATTCACTACGGGGGAGAAAGCACAGCAGTTCTCCATTTGAGTATCAATGTTCAATGTATCCCCTTCTCTCCTTGCCTAACTCCTAAAAAAAAGACATTATTCTAGCTAACAAAGACTCTTCTTCCACCTGCAACTCAAACGTGAGAAAGAGCAGAATGCAATGTGAACATGAAATTCAATTATTAATTCTAATACGAGAGGTTTCAGGGAAAATGCATTTGAAACCTCCAAAATGCAGCTAACATAAGAGAAATGGAACATGAACTTTACGAAGTTACATAGATATTGAGTCACGTACAGTTAATAATTTCATCTATGTATAAAATTACACAATTAATAAGCACACTCAATAGTCAAATGATTGTTGTTTAACATGAGAGTTTCAGTTAATATTTGCTGCGAGTTACATTCATTTTCCACATTATTTCTTCACGTATTCTACATTTTGGCCTAAACACATCGCGTTCATGTTATCACGCTACAAAATCCTAACACTTAGGTTAACACGACCAAAGAGTATATGTGGATGCAATCAACACGTGTGATCATATTAAACCCCTACAATGAAAACTTGATTTTTCACTACATCAGTTTAATAACACCATGGGGCATATGTAGGAAGGCGTTTGCGAATCGCAAACGGCGTTTTGGTATGTAGGTGCCACATAGCAACATAAGGAATCGGAATAATTGCGATTCCTTATTTTGCTCAAGCATTTAAGGAATCGCAATTTTGCGATCCTTTAAATGCTATGTAGGGGTGCCTTTTAAATTGTGATTTTGGCTTAAGGAATCGCAAAATACCACCTACTCCAAGTAGGTGATATTTTGCGATTTCCTGTCAAAATGCATTTTTTTTTTTAATTCAAAGTGCCATGTGGCGCACAGACATGCCCTTAGGGCATGTCTGTGCGCCACATGTACTTACAGGCACATTCCAGGGCTGCAACAGGTGTCCTCTGGACACCCTGGCACCCTTGAAATTGCAATTTTCTCATAGAAAATCCCAATTTGAGAATGTATCCCCATTCATTCCTTAATTGCGAATCGCAATTTGCTAATCGCAATGAAGGAATTTTAGAGATTCTCAAAAAAATTGTGAATTATTACCTACATTCCATTTTGCAATTCTCAAATAGTGATTCCTTAAAAATATCAAATTACGAATCGCAAAATGTAACTTACCTATATATGCCCCCAAATGTTCACTGTTAGTGAAACACCTAGGCACTCACAATATTTGCAAACTGCCATCTTCTAAGCAAATATCTAAATGTTTACTGTTTCTATAAACATTGCTGTCAATGTCCATTTAACTTGCGCAATATTTTGCCCTGAGAGGCGTTATATTTGATAATGCAAGTTCTCTTAAGATTAACACTGTGCATTGTAAGGGATTTCCCATTACATGTTACTTTAGTTTTCGCGATTTATATGTATTCAGTTTCTACACTGCTTTTGATAGGTACATCTACTTTAAACAACCCAAAATATCATTAGCTCACCGATGTGGTGGCAATCTGCCAGAGCTGAATTGCCAAACATTTCAAAGGGTTTAGTTATGACATTCCCACTTATTGCCGTCAGGCTTCAGAGGTTAAGTCTTAGGGATATCCTCAATAGACAAGTACCAGATTCTGCTAAAAGGAAGACTGGCCAATTCACTGGCTACAAACGCGAGTCAATAACTGATGAATTCCAAGCACTTGATCTATATTTTCTATTACTTTGTTGTTGCGGTTCTGGAGAATATTTCCCCCTGGGAAATTTGAAAGACTATTCAAGATTGCAAGAGAATGAAGGCTTCTATTCATCAACCTCAATAATTGGAAAGAAGTATATGGGCACACCCTGGCTGCCAGATTACCCGTGCTCTTGCACCAGAGACCTTAATCTTCCCTGCAAAAAGCAACTCTTATCAGAGATGAAAGATAATTGGATCACCTGAATAAATCGGAGCTAGGGAATCTGCTGAACAGACATCTTTTTTTTCAGGTTTCAGTCCACACTAAACTATTTATCAACACCTCCTCTGATTTGAGCAAACCCTTTTCATGCAAGTGTTTGAATGAGAATCCTTGTAGTTCTACAATTAACTCATTTGTGGAATTTGCATCATTACGGTGCTGCAGAATAATCTCAATATATTAGCAAAGTAGCACCATAAGCTTTATTTGTGAAAAGTAAATACAACTATATGAAAAAAGGCCTTTGAATATTGGTGCAAGGCCAACATAACATACTTCTGTTCATTAAATTACAATCATTACTATCCTCCCCAGCAGCTTTAGATATTAACAGATACACTCAACAATGGTGGTTCTCAGGTCCAAACTGTGGAAGAAACGGAATAGAACACCACAAAAAAAAGCACGGAGTATTTGATATTTATAGTTGTATTTGGCGCAAGTGCATATGTGCACAGCATCAGCGAAACAGAACACGTGAAATAAACCCCATAACACATTGCTCCTCTTCATAGTAGCAAATTCGCTTTTAGGTTAGGGCAATCTGCTTTCACATAACTAGGTAAAATTTGGCAAAATAATGCCAAATTATGCATAATTACAGAATATGCAAATCTGTCATTTTGAGCTATATTTTAGCACAAAATGCATCCTCCCTTCAATTTTGGATGCGAGGAGGCATTACACTGCAAACAACATCTGATTTCCTTCTGTTGTTCTTGCGAGTTTGTGGTTAATTTTTACTTTGAATGGCGCATCATTAGGCAAAGTGGCATACATTTGGGAATTCTGCGGAAAAGCGTAACATGAAATACTCTAAATTAAGGAAAATTACACCAGAGCAATTTACATTTCGCCCAGATCTATTTTAGGTATGGCACATGAGAAAAATGCACAATCAGAGCTGCACAAACCACTATAGATAAGGCAGTAATGCAAACTGTCATCGAAAAGAAAACCATTTAAGAAGTCTACTGAAGCACAAATGGTAAAAAAAAACGATGGTCTTATTCATAAAGGATATTTTGGTCCTAAAAGTATATTTAGGTCAAGTATGACTGGATTTGCACTTGTTAGTTATTAGCAAAAGGATACCTAGCAGTCTTAAATCCATTTACACCTGCATTATTGTGGAGAAGTGTGGCTCAGGGGTTAGAGGCAGCAGACCTGGAAGCTGAGATCGGTCCTGGACCAGGGTTCACTTTCCCGCCTCGGCGGGTATTGGGCTAAAAATTCCTCGGACTCGATAATTCTCGCCCCGGTGCCTCCTCGACTCACGGGTCACACTCTGCGACTCTGGGCAATAGCTTGCTTAATCGCGGCGGGATGCCTGACTTTCACCTTGTGGATACCCTGCTATCTCACAGGGGAATACCAGGAAGGGTTCCCTAAACAAGTGCTGGGAAACCCACTGTGGGTAGCTCTGCGCTATATAAGCTCAATTACATTTACATTGTACTCTTTGACAGTGTACAAGTACATGGCAGTAACTCAATGATGAGGTAAGCCTTGTACATTTCTCCACGAACACATCATAAACTTCTCAGGAGTTCTTTCCCACTCAGTAGTTGGGCTGAGAGTCACACGTGTTAAGGGCAACTACGCAACTGGTGTGCTTTATTCATTGCTGAATTGGACCCTGTGTACATTGGGGACATTCCCACACACATTCACGTGAGTTTCGTAACATGAGACTGATTGCTGTATCTAAAATAAAATCATGTTCAGACAGGTGCGCTTAAATGCCCTATGAATCTGACCCATTATGAACACTTACCACACTACACTCTTCTCAGAATGCCTTTCATAGGGCCGACAGACAGGTTATTGGTCCCTGTCCTGGGGCCCAGACTACTATTGGTTCTGGCCCATGTGCAGAACTAATCGTAGGCCGGGAGTCGGAACACTTGTGCACATGACTCTCAGTGGTAACATTGGTCGAGCAGTCGAAGGCTTCATGGAGAGGAGGTATGTGCGAGGCACAAACAGACGCATTACTCAAAATATGAACAGTAACCCCAAAAGCTGATTGCCCAGTAAGATACTTCCTTTTGTGATTAACGTAGTATTTAATGCAAGCCCTCAAAGTATATCAAAAGTACACTAAATCATATCCACAGTCTCTTAACATCGGCACACTAGCATCATCCTGGGCAGTGTCCAGAGTTATACCCTTCCCTTTCAATAGGATAGCTATTTCCCATTTGATAATGGAGCCGACTTTTATATGTGGCCCATGCTAGTCACCACACAACAAAGTCTTATTTTGCCATTTAGAGTAACCTTGAACAGCGCTACATTCTCATTTTGTGCAAACACCAGAAAGGCTCAAAGGCCTAGAACATTATTACCTGACCGTGGTATCCCGTGGGTTCAGGGAGGACCGGGGCGTATGTTCTGGGATCTGACTTGTGATGAGGGAGGGCAGTAGTGTCTTGTGGTCTCCTTTTGATGACACATTAATTCAGCAATGGAGATGGCCCTACATTCCACGGAGGGCCCCACCTGGCATATTAAGGTTGCTTGCTTTCAATAGAAAAGGCGCTGGCCTTAAACTTGACAGTGGTTCCTACCTGACATATGGAGGGCACCTATTTCTCATTAGAGGGCTTGATGTCCCGCACTCTTGCACCAGCCCTCATTGGAACAAGCTTCTCACAGTTTGCTCATTGGGATCTACTCAACAGGATCCCTCCTAGGCCTTGCTACTTCTAGGCACTCTACTCTTCCTCACAGAGTCCGCTGGTCTTGGCAGACAGACAGGTAAAAGGCTGGTACTGCTGGTTCAGGGCAAGTCATCTTGATTCCTTGCATGATGGCCCCTCACCCAGCAGGTTGACTAGAAGACCTAGATCCACTGTCCTGCAGCTGGAATTCTTGATTTTCTTCTTTCTACACTGGTCATTAGCTTGTGGGACTCATTCTCCCACTTCTAAAGTGGATATCAAGGCACATATGTGATTTTGTCTCTGGTCCTTTGAAAATCGTGTTGTGTGTGTTGATTCCTTTGAAGTACCCTTACGACTGTCCTTTTCTTGGTCAAAGAGACAGTCTGCCAGAGCAGAAGTGTTTGCAATTCCAACTGACCCACAATAGGGCCCGAAGGAGTAATCCGGCATCTCACCTGGCTGTGATCCTCCACTTAAATATGCCTTAAAAGGTTTGAAGTCCTAAGCTTTCCTCGCTATTATGATTCCCTGGTCCTACAGTGCAAAACGTATCAGACCAACTATCTCGCCTGACAACGAGCCAAAGTCCCACTGAGCCTTAACTTGACTTTGAATCAAAGAGATCTTTGATGTGCCCAGGTGATGCTCTGCTCCCCTTCCTCCAGTGTGGGTGTTCCACTTTCTGACAGTCTTTCCATGTCAGACAGGCGGACACAGAAAGGCTGCTGGAAATCAACATTGTTATCCCGATGGCAGAAACACTGTCCCTAGGGGTGTACGTTGCGGTTCCAACTGACAGGAATACTCCAAGAGTCGGTCGGAACCGAGTCGGAATGACAAGGCGATTTATGTTCCGACCGCAAGCATTGTGATCGGGTGGTCGGAATGTAAGGGTCAAAGAGATTCTGACTTTTGGGAGGACATAGTAACTAGCCCCTTAGTGTCTGGGACATAAAATCCCAACTTTTCACAATTTTTTAGCAATTAGCTCCCCAACACACGGGTAACCCTTGGAGTCCAAAGTAGGCTAATGTTAGAAATAATAGGGAATGGAGTATTCTTGATAAATATTCTAAATAGGTAAAAGTGAACATAGGGTCTAAAAATGTTATCTTTTCAGGAAACATTATGGAAGTATATTTGTGTACAGCCTGGTGCCCTGAATTATACTTTGAGAGAACTTGTTGATTTTTCTGGACATATATAAAGACCCATTAATGAAGTTACCTACCTCTATTTTATTACCTGACAGTATAACTGAAGGACTGAAAAGGCCTAGCTCTTCTTCATATTATTCTCCAAAGGGTTTTCCATACCTATACACTTGATTGCCCATATGAACTAAATCAATAGGCTATTTACCAGCCCAGAGATTATCAAAAGTGATCAAAATTGCTTTAAAAGGGATATTACATTATTCCCAAAAGTTTGTTGAGTTTCTGTCTACAACAAGCTAATGTTTTTTCTTTCATTCAGGATACATTTGGTATTGTAACAGGCAATGTTTTATTTCCTAAATTCCCAACCAGAGCACATTTTCTCTTACTTATTTATTTAACAACCACAAAGAGGTGGACAACTTCATTAGTCTCCTACAAAGATGCCTGTACAGGTTTAGGGTTGGAAGTAGAGATGATTACATTATCCGTGTATAAATGTGATATTTCAATTGCACGTTCTAAAGCAGAAGTGGATAACACATTTGATTCACCAGATACATTATGCCAAATGTTCTATATACAAATTAAACAGGGCTGAGGAAAGTGGCTAGCCCAGTTGTGCTGCATATGTGCATATGTTAACATAGTATAAATAAACAATACATCAAATATATCAAAGTCTCATTGTAAATGTTCCAATAAATAATGAACAAACTTAAGGACTCATTTAGAATCTGGCAGAAGATAGGTTACTACGCCAAAATCCAAGCACGTCTTGTTTGCCTATTGCAGGTGCATCATAGTCATTGGCCCTAGATTTATGGTAACCAGGATATCTATCATGTTTTGATGGAGTACTGGAAAACTCTAAATAAGTCTTTTAACCTGTAAGTAAAGGAAGAGTTTTAAGTGCCCCATTTTATCTTTTGTTTGGCTTATAGGGTCTATATTTTCCCTGTTAAGAGGGTATATACATCAATGATAGTGTCATTGGCTGGCACTGGCCTGGCACCTGGCCAAGTCAGCTTTCTTCTGTTTAATGTGCTAACAGAAATCGTCTGCAACATGGTTTGTAGGTATTTTGTTATTAGATATCGCCGTAAGGAAGGCAGACAATCTCATAAGGAATGTAGTTCAACAGACCTAAGCTATGCCATCTTCTGGCAAAAGACCGACTTCCTCCCTTCCATTACGTAATTCATACTTGACCTTACTCTGAAGGAGTAACTATGAACTTGAAAAGTTTTCCTTTCAAGAGCCTCTTTCAATAATATCTACAAAGCATCTAAGAAATTTCACTAGGATTGATGATTTTTGAGTTCTGTGCGATAGGATCTTCATGGGTCCCTTTGGAATTTAGGGATTTCCTTCTTAAGTGCATGCTCTTTAGGGATATATATACTGGCAGTTGCCAGTAGGTAGTTATAGTTAGGACCAAAGTTTTCATACGAAAAGCTTTTTTTGATTTGCGAATATCTTCATGAAATTTTCAAAACTAATGGGGTGGTCATCTCAGCTCCTAGTTTGAAAGTTTTGGTGTGATTCGTCAAGCGAGGCGAGAAAAAAGGGGGCTTCCAAAATGCGTTTTCTCCATGTTAATTTCCGCGCTTTGTTTCTTTTAAGCCTCAGGATGGGCAAGGCCCTGGGGGCAATGCCAAATTATGATGCAGGGACCGCTGGGGCCCCCGCTGCCCTGGGAACCACCATGTCCCCAGGGTTTTATTGTGTTTATGATACATACATAAGGGGGCTCCTGCCACCATGCAGCCCCGGGGACCACCTCCCCGGGCTATAGTGATTAAATGCAGGGGCCCATGACCCTGCCCCCAGCCAAGGGACAGCTATTTTCCCTGGGTCTATGTTTTAAAAATTAAGTGTGGGGGTTTGAGTCCCCCCACTCTGCCCCGGGGGATCACCACCTCCAAGGGCATGCGTAAATTAAATGCGGGGTTCTGTTGTGGCCACCTAGACCCGAGGACCACCACCTCCCTGGGGCTTTAGACTCTTTTTGGAGGGCTCCACGAGAGCAGCTGAGCATCCCCCCTCATAGAGTCCTCAATGGCCCTGGGGACTGCCACACCCCAGGGCCGGCTTCAGTAATGTCCCTGGGTGCCCAACCCCGGGGCATTCCAGTTTTCTATGCACTGCTCCCACCATCACATAGAAAACAGTGTACTCGCTTTTAACAAGCAAGATCACCTTGCTGTCACTTGTTCAAAGTGAGTACACTTTGCTTTTTACCCCCAGAGAGCTGCATGTTAGCAGCGCCCTGGGGGTAAAAAGCCATGCCGGCTCCCACGGGAGGTGGGAGCTGGCCAGGACCATGGGGTCTATCAGGCTCCCTCCACGGTTCCTTTAGAGATGGCAATGCCCCAGGGAATAGGGTCCCTGGGAGCCGAAAATGGCCAGGGAGAGGGGCCACTCAGCCCCCTCCTTTAAAAAAACAAACTGCCCAGATCCCGGGGAATGGGATCCCTGGGGCAAAATCAGCCTGGGGAGAAGGGCCGCACAGACCCACTCCCCTGTAAATAAATTAAAATAAGCAAAGCCTAGCCCCGGGGAAAGGGATCCCCAGGTCCAAAATGGGCCTATGGAAGTGGAGTACATTAATAACATTTTTATGTTATGCGTGGTAGGACTCACGATCCTATCACGGCCCTCAGCTCACCCCCCAGTGTAACGTTGCGGTGGAATCGTGAATCCATCTTCAATAAATAATTAAATACTATCTAATTCAGAAGGTAGTATTTCAGTTGTGAACTTTTTTAAAGAGGTATTGACAATGAAGTTCATAATCACATTAAATTGACTGAGTTTGAAATAATAACTAAAATATAAATGTGGGCATTTGTTTAAACAATATGTTAAAAAATATATAACTTTAACTGTTGGGTTATAGGGTGGCTCTAAGAAGAGCTGTATATGTCGAAAGGTGGATTGTTGATATAGATAGAGTCCATCTTATAGTCACTGAGGTAAGCAGAAACAGCTTGACATGCTTCCTAGCCTTGTCAGTCTGTGGACGGAATTGATTTGACCACTTCCATTTCTGGCTTTGGCATATATTAGAGTATACAAAGACAGTGTGAGGGAAAAGCGACATCAGTTGTGCAAAGGTATCCTTCATTATGATTTTCAATCCTTCCCCAGTCAATGTGCCTAGGTCATTCCCACCACAGTGCACACTTCTGAGGTCGAGGGGTTGGAGATGCAAAATCGTTTTAACCAAAGGCACCAATTGGTGATACTTTAATCTCCACTGTGAAAACCATGTAAAATCCACATTTTGAAAATCCAGGTCTTCACTACCTCTGTGTTCAGCATACCTTTTGCCCCAGAAACCATAGCTGTGTCCTCCAATCCATACAGTAAGCATTTTAATGGGATCTGTGGAAGGAAGACATCTGTAGCTGAGTAAGTCAGCTGGTAGAATGAGAGGTATCTAAAATGGTGGAGAAGATTCCGTTTTAGAAAACGAAGGTAACTGATTGGCTGTTGATCAACATTGTGTACTCAAAAGAAGGATGTATGTTATTGTGCAGAACAGGCATCTTTCTGATTGGTTATAGAAAAAGTTTGTAAGGTACAATAGACAGGATGAGCTAATATTTTGCAAAAGTCAACCACATCTGCTATTTGCATTTGTAAGCTAGTGTGTTGAATTTGAAAATATGGTGAACTTGTAACCTGCCTGTACAGTTGAATATTGCAGATACTGTTACTATGGAAACTAGGATTAAGCAGAATGGGGGAAGGGTTGCAAGTTAAGTGGGGTTTTAAAATATGAAATGGTAAGTTATATATCAGTGATTTGCTTTTAAAGTCAGTAATCAGTATAATGTTTAGAAGTGGAGTGCTCTTAAAAAATAATACTAGTATTGTTGCCAATAGGTTTTTAAACTCCCGTCAGGGTTTGCAATTCCTATGCAAATCTACACCGTGGCACCGTGGTGGAGTCGTAACTCCTGTAAGTTACAGAACCAGATTGGGTACTTTTAAAAGAGAGTACTAACGGGTAAATAAATATGTGTGTCCAATAGAAATTGGTTTTAGAATTTTAAAAAAAATGAAGAGAGCATTTTGATGTATTACTTACATTTATTTGTGTGCAAAAAGAGAGTGAAAGTTTGCCATTACTAGTTTTGCCTTGTTGAGAGTCGTGCATCACATTTATTGTGTTGGAAAGAAAATCTTTTAGGAGTTTCTGACATTTTCATATTCTGCTATAGTATTTAAGAGGTGAGCTACAAATGTGTAAGGTGCGTTATGTATTTGTAGGAGTGCTTCAGTGTTTGTAATGATATTTTTAAGTCTGTAACACATTATTTATAAAGCTTACAAAACATTAGAGAAATGTGATCTTTGAAATATGTTACCAAATGTATAAATGTGTATTACAGTTGGTGTACTGAGCCTACAAAAAAGATGTCCATAGAGGCAGACACTCCCAAAACAAGAAGAAAGGAACAGGTGTTGGATACTCCTTCTAAGAGAATGAAAACCTTTTTTAACCAATGCAAAGCTTTCTTTCAAGCCACACGGAGTCACGTTGGGGTCGCACACCCATTCCATATAAGTCATGCAGCCGTAAAATGTGCTAAACGTAATTAAAAAGTATTAATTGCTATTTGTAAATTGTGTTTTAAACTATTTTAGTGGAAAGTATTTAAGCAAATCAGATATTTAAGCTTTGCACTGTGATATTTCATACTTTTTAAAATTGCGACCTAGTGCGTCCCCTACGTAATCCCAGAAATACATGCCGGCAGGGTTTGCGATATTGCAATATGCATAAAAATGTATTCTAAATGTCATAAAAATATTTTACAACTACACTAATACTATTTTTTTATATTCAGTAATAAACCTCTGTTAAAAATATATATAATTTCAGTGTAAATATGTATTTTAAACTGACATTCGCATAACAGATTCGTGCTCCAAACATGTAGATCCGCGACCAGTGCGCAATACCGTCGCATCCCTAATAATCTGTTTAAAACATCTCAAAACAAATGTATAACTTCTGTAATACTAATTTTTTCCACACAGTAATAAATCTCTTCCTGAAAAATATATATTATTTTGTTTTAAATATGTATTTTGACACTTACATTCATAAACGATTATGTGCACTGAGCACGTAGGTTCGTGATCGGTGCGCAACTCTTTTTTTGAAAACAAAAAAAACACCCAAAAATATAAAGTAGATATTTATCATAATGACACATAATACAGGTGCATACTATTAAAAGTAAAAATACAAAACTTAATTTAGCAAAAAAACAATGAATATAGTTACCCCAAAAATATTAAAAACACATTTTCCTTTTCAAATCATATTTCTAGCATATAATATACTATAAAAGTATAAACAATAGAGCAATATTTTAATTTACTAAAAATTTTAATCATCAAATAAATAACACTATACATTTTTAATCAGCTACATTACATATATTTTAAAGAAGTGATTATCATTTTTTTACTGTTTTTATAAATACATAGAAAATCTTGCAAACAAAACACAAAAAATAGTTACAAATATCTTTTAATGTAAAACTGTAAAATACCTTAGAAATTCACTGAAAAAAACCTGCGTTTTCAGGGATGTTATAGTTAGAAAGTAGCATCATGTGGATGATGTCCTCAGTGATGCCATTTGAGATGTCATCAGTGATGTCATCAGTGATGTCACTGGCCATGTCTTTCTTGAGTGCTGTAATATGTGACGTCATCAGCAGTGCATTGTGGGGACACGCGTTTTTTAGAATCTTTGCGTGTGAAATGTCAGTCTAACTATAACGTCTCTGTAACCTTTGTTTTTTTCTGTCAATATATAAAAATATATATCTTTATTACGTTTACATTGATATTTTTTAGAACATGCCTGTTTTATCTGTAGGAATATTACGTAATCTCAGATTACTTCACCTTCAACAATTTTTTCAGGTTTTCTAACTTTTCTTCAATCCCTGTTTGTTCTTTTCAGGTACACATTTACATCGCAATTTACTTTAACTCTTTTCTGTGTAGATTTTAATTCACTTTTAAGCAGAGTAATTTTAATGCAAACGTCTGCAACAGATCATCACATGACTTCTGTATTCTACCCACACTGGCTTCAAATATTTCAAATTTCTACAAATTCTCCCGCGTGAACACAGCAACTATCATCAGGACTGTATCTTATAAACTCTAACATTTCTCACTCCGGATCTTGCCTTTCGCACACTGGCACCTAGCAGAATTAGATGTGGTCTCATATTGGCTGCAGGGGAGGTAGATGGGGACGTTATGGGGCACTGGTATGGTCAGTCTGTCATTCTCTGAGTCTTCATCCAAGATTTCTTCATTGACGTTCTTTCTAAGTTTTTTCTAAATCAACACAATACAAGTTCCTAGTCTCTTTCTATAAGCCTTACACTAAGCACAATAATCGATATATATATATATATATATATATATATATTTTTAAAAAAAAAAAAATTTTTCAACTGTGGAAAACCCCGAGGATTGGGAGATTCCGGTGTTCGTAATACATTCACGCACACCACCGTGCGGCGAGAGGCACCCGTGAACGTGTGGAGCGGCGGCGGGTGGAACCTGTGTGCCAAAAAATTGGATTACCGCTGGCCCCGCCGGGAAGACGTGCAAGGAGCACAACTTGTGAATCAGCGTCATTTCGTGACTCGAACCAGGGAAAGACGACCGACCGCGAGGGAACCCGACGGTTGGGAAGTTCCGGAACTGGTGAGTGGACGACGCTTTATTCCTTCTGATCAACAACCCGGCAGACCACGTACAGCCATATCGAAAGGACACGCCAAGCATAGATTGAATTATATTCTCTGCAGCAGGAAATGTTCACTGACAGCGAAAGGGAAAAAGCGGCAGACACTCTGTTTATCCGCCAAACTGGGGCAAGGACAAAAGACATTCCCTCGCAGAGAGCGGAGGCACCCGACACCCTTGCAAAACTCTTCTCGACGTTAGAAAAAACATACGAGCGAGAAATTCGTAAGTGGTGGGAGGCCACCAGCCTACAAAAGTATTTGGAAGTTGGGAGAGTTCCAAGGGGGCTAAGGATTTTATTAGTTCCATCGTATGAAAAACCCAACAATGATCTACTACGGGAGTGGTCAGAATTTATGAATGATGTCATGCAAGGGATGCTGAAACTCTTAGTGAAACATGCTTGGAATGACAGAATAAAATTACAAGAGGAGATTAAAGGTATAGAGGCAAAGATCAGTAATGAGAAAGATACAAAAAAGTGCGAGGAGTTGCGCGACTTGATGAAAAAACGGCTGATCGATTATGAAAACACAATCAAAGATTGACTATATATATATTACTTTAACTGTGAAGCTTTCTTGAGGACTCATGAATGGAGTGTAATGAGTCGCAAGTTTGAAGGCACTATAGGCGCCAATATACGAGATTGTACAATAATGTACATTATAAAGTACTGGGTAATCTCAAATGATTGAATTTGTAAATAATATGAGTATAATTCTCAATTAACCGAAGTATTAGTGTTATATACTTGTATTCAATGCAGCGTGAATATTGATTTACATTATGTTTTGACTATTATAAGATGGCTGCCGTGTAATCACATTGCAAATTATATGTGCCTTCTTCTATGTTGTTGATTGGGAACACGTGACAGATGGTCACCATGTTTGTGTTTAAATAATGTCGAATAACAAACGCCAGCTTACACTGACGAAGGCGACAACGCCGAAACGCGTCTGTAAGCTGACTTTATCTGCAGAGAAATATCTTTAATAAATTACTTGGCAAACCCACGATGTACTGGCTTTGAGTGCTCTCAACTGTGGAAAACCCCGAGGATTGGGAGATTCCGGTGTTCGTAATATATATATATATATATATATATATATATATATATATATATATATATATATATTGGTACATAAACACATCAACACAAGATAATAGATTGGCACATAAGTACAAAGAGCTGTATTTACAGATAGAAGTATTTCTAGTATGTCTATTATTCTCTTGTGACAGTAATAAGTAGATTTATCCCTCTTTTACGAGGAAAAAAACTAATAACAAGTCAGTGTTGATTTCCATATAGTGAAGATCTAAGTAGCCAACATTTAACATGGTCAGTTGCTACTTGTCAAAACTACTCAACACCACTTTTTGGGCATTTCCTAAGGCTAAATTGTGTTAGCCTCGACGATGCGTGCAATAGCCTTGCATGCTATGAGAACTACCTATAAACCGCACATTTAGTATAAGATTTCATTTTCAGAACACAGACATTAACATAATATTCCAGATTGCCGCAAAAGTACACGAGATATTTTAGCAGATGGTGGTATTTCTACCATGTCCATTACTCTTGAATACTTATAATTATTCCATTTATAAATTGTTTAACACAAAATCAAATACGTTTGGTTAGCTATAAAGTTAGATATCTAACTAATCTTTGTAATCACAGCCAGTTGCCTGCAACCACTCTTCATTATTTTAAGTACTTTTAGGTCAAATGGCGGTAGCTGTGAACATGCTCGTAATAGCCCTGCACATTATGAGAATCACTATCTTCCACCTGACAATGGCTGCATGCAAGTGTACCCAATTGAGACTATCAGAAGCACTACTTAAGCTCCACCCGATATGCTAATCCTCAACATTCAGGATGAGAGAGGGAGAGACGCGGTATCATCGCAAAGAACCGCTTCCCAGGAGGGTGACTAGAACGGTAGAGTTTCAATACTTTTACAATCCCTTACTGTTCATTACGGTATTTAATGCTCTCTGTTATCTTCACTCTAGAGTGCTAATCATTCCGTACCTTATGCTCTCCAACCCCAGGTGGTGAATAATACTCCCGTAAAAGGTACATGTTTTTTTCAATGTCTGTAAGTGTACTTTCTCCCCTCGATCGACATAAAAGAACCAGAATGCAGTATTCTAGTCTCTAATTTCTGCTCCCACATTTTTCTTAACAACACAGAGTTATGACAACCTTCATTTTTATAACTCACACCTCAATGAACATTTTTTAGCAATATGGTGCTAAAAGTTATCGTTTTTGATTTCAGCAACTGTAAACATTTTTTCGACATGGCTTACACAATGAGCCAAAGTAAAATTATATTTTATTTTGATTTTATAATTCCGATCTGCATGAAGTATTGGCAAAATTGTACTTAATAATAAATCACACTATAACACATTACTGAGTAAATGCCAGTAGCAATTATGTGAGTGGACATTCACAAGCATCAAATCAGGTGAGTAGGAGATCAGTTATACTATGAGATGATGCACTGCTTACATTAAGATTTTTTTTCTTTTTTGATTTCCTCCTAGTTATGGGCCAAAAGCAGTGCCTCTAACCTCACCTCATCTCGTCTCGAGCAAAGTAAGCTCCGAGATGATGACTGGTGAATAAATATACTTATCCACATTACCCGTGAAATATCCTATAAATCTATGTCTTCCACAATACAGTCCTAATGAAGGCCATTTGACTCGTTAGGGCACAAACTGTCTGAAACATGTCCACCTGATCAAAAGGTGTAGTGAACCAGTAACTTATCCACATACACACCAACCCATTTTTAAACTTATCCATTTCCAGGGTCTTCCTATTAAAACTTCCCCCACTGAATATGAAATAATTGTAAGTCGTATGCCACTGTCAATACACAGACAGACTCCTTCCTAATGGAGGTTGTTGAATCACTTGGAGAACAGGTCACTCAAGTAATACACCTGATGATGATGCTATCCACAAAATCACACGAGCAGAGAAAATATACACCACGACCTGCGAAGTGTGGTTGAGGGACTCCCTAACCATATTCATTGTGACTCTAGTACACAGACTAATGTGGTTCATTCTCCCCCTTAATGATGTAATAAAAGTCCCTGAAATATAATAAAGTGGACAAGAAACACCACCTAATTTGTCAGCTATGCTCACAAACACTGGCAATCAACCAGAAACACTCATGGCAGTAACAGCAAGGATGTAGAACTGAATACTCAGTCACAATTGACAAGGAGCTAGCAAGGAGGAGTGCTTAACAGGGATAGAAGAGAAAACAAAGGAAACACTTGGCAGAAAGCAAGCAACACACCTCACAAGGGAACTAAGACAGCAGGAACAAGAAAGAAGCAACTAGAAGCTCAGCTGAGGTAAATGGAAAGGAAGGCAGGGACTGGGAAAAAGGTGACTACGGAAATAGGGATGAAGGATGCACTAAAATAGTGCTGGCTCAGGAAGCAAGCTAGCACTGCAGACAGTGCTATTTTAAGGAACAAGGGGGCATATTATCAAGGACCGGTGTTAAAATTGTCGCCGTTTTATCGGCAGGAAACTGCCAATACAACGGCGATAATGGGCTTAATAATACGCCCTTGTTAATTCCCATAGAAGCTCATGTTCTGGTGTTCTATGGGAATTAACAAGGGCATATTATCAAGCCCATTATCGCCCTTTTATCCGCAGTTTCCTGCCGATAAAACTGCAATAATTTTAACACCGGTCCTTGATAATATGCCCCAAGAATTTAGCTACAGCTCAGGATTCTTGAGTAAACAAGAATTAACTAAACTTCAAGAACTCCAGAAATAAGGATTGGAAATTCTCAGGAGCTTGGGAAATAAGGAGTTAGTCAAACAGAAACACTGCTACAATTACCAATGTTGGACTAAAGGGAATTGGGAATTGAAAGTGCTTACTATGGCCACATGCCACAGGTGTGAGCAGGCTACTATCTGACAGCCACAGGCATTCTGAATTTCTCCTCCCATCCTTTTCCTACAGGGTGGAGACAAAGCAGTTACCAGGGAATTCTTGGTATTGGAGTGTTTAGAGAACACAAACTGGCCTCCTTAAACCCCTGCATGGTTCTGGAATGAATGGAAATTTCTGAACGAATTCCAAAAGGCTGTAAGTAAGGTTATGCATACAACGGAAGGTCTGAAAGCTTAATCGAACACTGAAAGGTCCCATAGTTAGGCCCCCTAATGGAGGGCAGGAGAATACATGGAGCGAATCTTGACAGTTCGTAATCCGATTCTGAAGAGTCACTTAAACACAGTCAACTGCAGAATTGATTTACAGATCAAAAACTCATCATTATCCCAGAGCATATATAAAATATCTAACTTTGTGAGTACAGTCTTCAATCCAGGCAAGTTGCTGATGCGTTCTTGGGAGTAAATGGTTTGTTAATGACCCACTCTCTTTCATTAGAGAAGACATTTATTCAGACAAAAAAGGCATTTGGTGAGGTGGAATATTCCACTGCAATGTTTAATAAGAATCTTAGGTGGACTGAACACCAGCCCAAAAGAGCAGAGAAAACACTGTATTCATGTGCTCAGTGGTGGCAAGATTACTGATCAGTGAAAAAGGGAGGCTCCTCCAGATGTATTAGACTAGATGATTTAGAGAATGAATGACTATGGTATGTTGGAGAATCACTGTAAGATACAATAAACCCATTATGACTGATACAGCAACACATAATATAGACGTACATAAGTATTACTTTCCTTTCGAATCTTTGCTCAAGTCACTTGAATAATTTAACACTTAAACATTTAAGTGCATCTGTTAGCCATTGACTAGCACTGGGGAGAGTTAGGAAGGCCCCTTTGGAGGTTTGATGTTGTTTCCCACCATTCTGGGACTGCTCTGGAAGAGCTTCCTGAGCAGCCTGAGTTTTTTTGGTTGGTTTGTAATAATGATCAGCATTCATTACATTCCGAAACTGAAAGTAAAACAATCCGAAGGGCTTGTTTCAATTTCATTGAATCAGTGCTCAGGATATATCTCAGCCCCTGAGCACTGATTCTTTTGGGAGAGGTATTGTTGGAAAGCAGGATCTACCAAGTAGTAACCTGGCATGGGGAAGCAGCCCCTTAGGCGAGGACTTGTCCTCCCCCCAACACCTCCATACTTTCAGTCTTTCTGTCTGCCTCAGGCAGATGGGGAACATGACCACGATCTGACAAAATCCCATTAGGCATCAGAAATGTTTAAATAAACATTGATGGGTGGGGGCTGCCCACCAGAGAATGGCAGTGTCCCCACCTCCAATTTAGATAGAATGGTCAATCTGCCAACTTGAGTGGGGAAGATAGGGTGATTACTCGAATCTGCAGCCCGCGGGGGCAGAAAGACCACTAGACATAGGCTAATTTTCTTAAATGCCCCCACCAAAAAAAGGTGGACAGTCTTTCTGCCCCCCGGGGGTGCGAATGGGCGTGATTACCCCAATCTACCCCCTGCTGGAGGGCATAAAGTCCACTAGACATCAGGGATTTTTTTCTATAAAAATGTAGTGGAGGCTTTCCACAATGGCTATGACAATACCCCACACCACAGATGGCACAGACAGTTCTTCTGCCCCCTGTTTAGTGGATGGGGGAATAACCTCCATTCTGTCCCTCCTGGGGCAGTATATCCACCAGATACCAGAGAAAAAAGAACATAGGGGTGGAGGGCTACCCACAATGGGCATGGTGATGCCCAGCACTCCAAAAAATAGTCTTTCTGTCCCCCTTGAAGGTCGATGGGGTCAATTACCCCAATTTGCTTTCTCCACTAAGCAGAAATCCCACTTGACAAGTGGGACTGCATGTATACAGTATTGTTTTGGGGGAGAGGAGCTCAGTTGGACATGGACCTGTGCTCTCCCCACCCCGGGGCCCAATAGATTTTCTGCCCCCGAGCAGTATAAAGGGGTATTCATTCCCAATCCACCCCCTTGGGGTCAGAAAGCACACTAAACACTAGGCAATATAAAATTATTTCAAAACATACAAAAGGATGTGGTGGGGTATCCTGGCATCGAACCATATCCCTGTCCCATATGGGGCAATAGTGTCTTTCTGCCTCCCAAAGGGCTGATAAGAAGTTTGTGCCAATTGGGGAGGTGGCTCCAAATTTACCCCTGGGGTTTAGAAAGCCCACAAGACCCAAGGCATTTTGCATGCCTCCTTGTAATTATTATACAATTTTATGAATGTGTCTGCATGTAAGGGGTGTGCAATGGTTGTTGCAGTGGGCAGTCCACCGCAATAATACAAGGATGTGTAAATCTGAGGCAGAGCCAAAAACTAATGCCACTGAACAGCAGGTGTTAGATTGATGTAACTAAGAAAAATACTTTTATTACTCCTCGCTTTTGCTCTTTCTATGTGTGTTGCATTCTGCAGCACATAGAAGGAGTAAATCACCTTTAAAGATTGTTTATGTGCAGGAATGTGTCCATTCCTGCACATAAACAATCATCCCTGCAATACAGACACACTTGCATCATGGCGCAAGGGTGTCAATGGTGGTGCTAGGCAGCATTTTCTAGTGCCAGCGCAAGGGAAAACACAAGGCTGTGTGGTATTCTTGTAATTACGGCGCATCCTGCATATTTCAAATGACGCAGTGTGGCACAGCTAAATTGCTTGCTGCACTTCGCTGCACCATTTTTGTAAAGATACCCCCGGCTTTTTGCATTTGGGGAAAAATAAAGTGAGGCAGGCGTTGCACTGTGGCATTGGGCACACCGGAAGGAACAAAGCAATCTTCCTGCCCCTCCCCCAGAGGAATGCTGGGGATTTGCTCCTAAATTGCTGTCCCAAGGGCAGAAAGCCCAGTGGATGACTGGACTGTTGTTTTAAATAAAATAATTGGGTGGATCTGGCCCATTCCAACATCAAGTCCTTCCCTCAGCGCTAAAGCCTCAACAGTCTTTCTGCCCAGGGGAGTATAACACTAATCCCTTAGGTGAGACAGAGTACATTTGATTCTTTTGGGTTGTTTTTTCAAAAAGGCCAGCAGAGTGGGACTAAGAGCTCAATATTTCCCACTTGCCATGCTTAATGGCGGTCGTTTTTGGAATTTGGTAGGCTGTCACCTGGAGAAATCTACCAGACCCCGACAATTCCTAAAACTAGACCTAGAGTGGAGTCCAGGGGGTAAGCCTTGCATGGATCCCAAAAGGTTTTCATATCCACAATGATCAGTATTCTTCAAACTCTGCCTAAAATCACTAATTTTCTTTGCATTCCTGTGACGTAAACTTCCACAATACACAGGGATCCATAAAATTCCTACGACTCAGCATTCCCCACTTATTCTGATAAAAAGATCTACCCATATTGTATGGGTGGTCCTATTGTCTACAACAGGAAAAGCCCCAAAACCTAATGTGTAAACATCAACATTTCTTGTAGAAAACCAAACCTCATTTGGCAATAGGGGTTGCTACGTTTACTGGGGCCTGGCTCGGCCACCACCTAAGCCAACCTACCAAACCTACACATTTCTGAAATGTAGACATTTTGGGGATTCCATAGTGGTGTGTTTTGCATGGATCCAGAGTGGTGTGTTTTGCATGGATCTCATTGTTTTTTCTTACCACAATGTACTGCAAACCTTACACTTTGTGTAAAATCAGAAATTTTGCTTGCATTTTTGTGAGTAAAATCTGAAGGAATCCACATAATTCCTACCACCCTGGATTAACAAACTTGTGCCGATAAACATTCTGCGGAAATTGCAAACACAACAGTGATGGACAGAATGTGGATCAATGTCACACATTCACCCCAGTCCAAAGATCTGGGCCCAAATCCATCGTTTTTCCACTCCACACCACCCTGGGTTAGACAATGGTGATATGCAAATCAGCGCCGACCCTGTGCCCCATGGGAACAGTCCAGTCCGAACTACAAAAGCCATGTCCTTCCCAGGACGGAATCAAGCATCCGAGGACCGGCCCGGTTTCGAGGTAACACCTCTCATCAGCCCGGCTAGCTTGACTCCAGTGGTGTGGAGTGCCTGGGACTCACGTCTGAGCATCCCCAGTACACTTAGAGCGGTAATTGCAAACACAACAGTGATGGACAGAATGTGGATCAATGTCGCACATTCAGAGATGTATATTCAGAGATGTATCTTGTGTAAAAATACACAGGTTTCCTTAATACCCATTTTTTGCTCTTAAAATTTCATCATATGAATTGGTCTATACTAGTCACACAAATAACAACCATTGTACCGTGCAGCCAGTTGATGGCTCTGGGTACTTTGGATTTTATGAGAATCTACAAAACCCATATATTCCCACAACGAGAAGGGACTAGCAAAAGTAATGGTATATAGTTTTGTAAATCCTACATTATGATATATAGTTACAAATGAAATTTTTTTCACAAATGGATGTTTTTTCCTACTTATTTTCAATATTTATTTATTTCAACAGTTGTTTTTTTAAGACAACCTTGAGGGATCTACATGAATGACCTCTTGCTGACTTTGGAATTCTGTCTACTTGAAAGAAATGTATAGTTTTCCTGGATCACCCATGGGTTTTACACTGGTTTCAATAACAAACTGGAAGTGGGTTGAAAGCACGCAAAAAGGCAAACGAGCTAGCTCTCTGAAAACAGCCAAAAGTGATGTAAAAAAATTATTTTTTTATTTAGCTCTGCATGTTCCTGAAAGCTGGGAAGATGGTGTCTGTAGCACAGCAAACTGTTCATTGATGCCATTTAAAGGGGGGGAAAAGCGACACTTTTATCTGGAACACTTTGTTGACCTATTTTTACCCACAAAAACAAAATCTACCTATATTTTGGCCATTTTCTTGGTCCCCTCCAGAGAAATTCACAAACCCTGGGTACCTTCAGAATCCCCAGGATGTAAGAAAATAAGGACCCACATTTTTCATGGATGTCTTATGCAGAATTTTTTTTTATAGCGAGAAACTAGCCAGGAAAGGGGCTCTGCACAGAGGGGGAAAAGGTCCATCAGTTAAGTGATTAATAATGAGCACTGATCAGGGCAAAAGTAAAACATACAGTCAGTTGGTAAAATTGGGTTCAGAGAGTGGGCGTGAACTGTTACATATGGCCTGATTTGAATCTTGGATATCTTACTGCTGGTCTGCCGCTGTTGCTGTCCCAAATACTCCATCTATATTCAATGGGCTTTCACCCGCTGTATTCAGATGTATACGCGATATAGGCAAGACTACAACAGTGGCGGTCTCCTATGTGGGTGAAGGTCCAGCCTTCGCCGTCTTGATGGAAGGGAATTGCTGAGCCAATTTGGATGGTGCCAGGTGTCCTTGCAGCAGAATATTGACAGGGGGTAACTGCTGCTGTGGGGAGACAGAAAAGTAACATTTTATTTTTCACTAAACATATAAATGTTGTGTCTGTGCAAATATACACACACCATGCAATGTGTACCTGGAATACACCACAGACACCTACCTTTGAGTCCATCAAAACGGGGTGCCGGTCTTTCGCGATCAAGATGCAGCAGGACAGGGGGAGGACCTGGATGAAGAAGAAGAGGATAAACTGCATCTTGTACCCCTGTCTGCTGACTTGAAGTGGGTGAGATTCACGCTTGAAACTCCTTTAGAAACAGCCCACATCTAAATACCGACAGTGGGAATTCCGGCTGGACTCCTACAGCCTGCATCCCATTCCACAATCAGGGTGGGAAGCGAAGTCCTGGCTGAGTCAGTGGGACTGTGCTGATCTTCCCTCCCATTAAAATCTAGCATCATAATCGGGCGAGCTGACTGCCAGGTAGGTGGGCGGGAAACCGCCAGAAAATATCAACCCCATTGCGGTCCCCCTACATCTAAATCTGGCCCTTAACTTTGATATAATGCTCTCTTTCTTAAATTACAGCACATTTGCTGTACATAGATGCATGGATATTGTTCTTGATCTGGCTACTTAATGTTAAGATCCTGTTGTTTCGTGTTTTTTTGCATTGCATTATCTCCATTCAGATGATGTCCTGGATGTGACTGTGCTGAGAGCCACCAGAGTTGATGAGCCTCAAATGTGAATGGGAGGAATGCTGGTAGTGGGGCAGTTGGTAGTGCTGAGAGCCGCCAGTGGTGGTGATCTTGTGAGCCAGATAGGAGGGATTGAAGTAGTGATGGATTTGTAGAGGATCCATCCGTTTTTCAAGAGAGTGTGGTATGGCAAGGCAGCCAGCACAATTCAAGCACTTTATGTGGTATGCTGCGGTTTCTTGGATTTCCTCAAGTTTGGGGGAAATGTGGAGCCTTGGTGGGTGTGGGGCAGGGCATTGCCACCTGCCTGTTTCCCCGTAAGTGACTGTAGCTGCAAATCACACAGTAGAAAGTGTCCCTCAGAGAAAACTTCCACTTGGTGAATTGGTATTATCTCTGAAAATATGTTGTCATCCTTTCAATGCTTTGAAACGACCAGAGCATTTGAAAACCTTTTATACACGTGTGTGAGTTAATTGCAATATTCTGAGCAATTTGCAACGACTCACAATGTGTTCATTGTGAATTCTAAATTATATTTATTTTTTCATTTAATGCAAAACAGAGTGCTGTACATAAGCTAAAATAAGAACTTACAATCAACAAGCATACAATACACCAAATTACAATAACAACACAAATAAATTAAAATTATAAACCTGCAGATATAATCAGGAGATATTCCACAATCTTATCAAACAGGGCTAGCAAAGGCAGCTTTTAAAATGAATGCTTTGAGTGTCATGTTAATGCACATTAACAAAGGACCTAATCATAAAGAAATGAAACATAATTGCACAGGTGCAGCACTGCTGCGAAAAAGCCCACTCCCAGATGAAAGAGCACACACTTTTTTTGTATTTCTAGCTGAACAAGATTATTACTGTTTGCTAAGAAACCTCTCCCCACATCACCGGAAGCACGCGTGTCTGCGAACGATGCTTCAGCACAAACACATTACAGAAGACACAGTCTAATTTAAATTAGGGATTAAGGGGGATAGTTTGAAAACGGATTCACCTCATATCTTTGGGTAAGGAAGCATACCTGATACAAGGGAAGCCTATGTCCCCATTACATAACATGTCTTAGATTTTGCCATATTTTGTCCTTGAGACATCTAATCTTCTTTGCCAATGTAGTTCACCTACGGCCTTTAGGTTGCTCTTGACTATTAAGTGTTTGTGGTGGCAATAGGAAACAGAGAACCAGCTCTATAAGAATACGCCTTTCTATTTTTGGCGCCAGTCTACAGGTATTCAGGGTCTCATTTATGAGAAGTGACGCATCGCTGCGTGAAAGCAGCGATGCGTCACTTCTCAGTGCGCCCTCCTTGCGTCGTATTTACTGTATGACGCATCATGTCACAAGGAGTTACAGATACGTCAGCATTTCTGACGAATCTGTAGGTGCAAAAGTGACGCATTGCTAGAGTGTGTCACAAAAGTGGCGCAACTCGAGGAATGTGTCCTTTCAGGGCCTGCATCAGACTTACGCCTGCATTGAGGCAGGCGTAAGATAATGACGCAATTGCCCCCTAGAAGTGGTGCAGTGAAATCTCATAGATTTCACTGCGTCACTTCTACGAGCCTTACTTACGTGGGAACGCCCACCCTGTATACATTATACCTGATGCAGGTATAATGTAGCGCAAGGGTTTACAAAGTGACGCATCTGCTTAGATACGTCACTTTGTAATAAGGTGCAACAGGATGCATGTTTTACGCCACCGATGTGCCACAAAAACTGTCGCAAGGCCTCATAAATAAGGCCCTCAGTGCCTGGCAACAGGGTTCATACTTGTCTGGCCCACGTTGGTGGGTGATTGGGACCTAATTGCGCACTGGAAGTTAGAGGGGATTATTAAGAGGAGCTGCTGATCTGAAAATGGGATTTGATATATCACCACGAGAACAAGGGGCATATTTCAAAGCCCTGTTGCATGACTCTTGCACCACATATGCAAGAGCGACACAACACAAAAAAGCCCTGTGTGGCTTCATAAATCTCGAGTAAAGCAATGCGGTTGTATGACATTACAACTCAAGCTTTTACCCCGCGTGCCATTACGACGCTGTTTTTACAACGCAAGTCGATACAACGACTTGCGCAATAAGCGCTAGATAGTGGAATAGTTACATTTTCTATTCCAACTCCAGCCCACGTTACAGTAGGGAAGGTGTTGGAATAGAAAATTAAACTATTCCTTTTCCAACAGCGCCCTCCAGCACAAGTCGTTGAAACGACTTGCGCTGTGTAAAAGCAGCGTCGTAATGTCAGCACGTGGTAATGCTCACGTTGTGATGGCTGCTTACCAAGCAATGCAGAGCAAATCTCTGCATTGGCTTACTCTGTGCCAGGAAGGCGTTCCATGAGTGTTGAGTGGGTGTTCCCACACCTCCCATGGTTTTTGATGCATTTCCAGATTTACCAATCAATCTGCTGCACTTGCCATGTTAACCTGTGAAATGCTACCGGTAAACATGAGTTTGTTTGATGTTTCCAGCATAGTCTTCATTCTTCTATTACATCAAATATATAATTCATCCCATAGTTCAGGGACCTTTTGGTAAGATGACTAAGACCACCCTCTAGGCTTTTGTTGCCAGGATAAACCCCCTTCTATAGTCAAAACATGTATATGAATCTCTCATGTCAGGGCCGGCTCTAGGCATGTGCAAGCTGTGCACCTGCACAGGGCCACCAAACCCCAGGGGCCACCACGCCAATATATATCCTTAATATATTAATCCTCTAAGGATGGATACATGTTTGCGTGGTGGCCCCTGGCAGGGATTTGGCGGCCTCCGGCTCTGTTCCACTTCTAAACACCCTGACCCCCTCCCCTCTTTACTGGCCTGCGCGCTCCACCCCGCCCGGACCCCCTCTTCCGGGCCCCCTACCTACGCTCCTTGCCCAGGGCCACCATGAGCCTAGAGCCGGCCCTGCTCATGTATTCTGTTCTAGCCCTTCCTTCAAACCTATGTCATCTAATGCATGTTCACCATACACCAATGGATAACCTTGCACTACCTCATGCTCAACCCACTAAAAATACATATGTACTTCACATCATCAACTGTCCCAAAAACTGTTTCTTTCCCCATTCAATTGTATTAAACCTCTACTAAACTTCCTTTTGACTGTTGAATTGGTGTGTACAGGAACAATGTTATTTGCCTCTTCTCCTAAGTCACAAACAAGTGTCATTGTCTCTACTAGGCAATTTAGACTGAAGCAAACATTTCCTGCTCTAGTTTTTAAGTGTGCTACCTTACAAAAGCTTTATTATCTACCTGCATACACCAGAATGAAAATCTTTTTTAAAAAAATGATTTTTTTAATTGATTTTCAAATACGAAACCTAAACATCAGTCATGGCATGCAAGAACATATGATGCATCACATAGGGAAATGCAGGGATATCGAGTAGACATTTGCAACTTCATTCACAACCATATTGTGTTCTTAGTATTATTCAGGAACACATTGATCTGCACATTCAAAGGTGCATTACAAATGAAAAACTGATATATGGGGCCCAGGAACCAGTCACTTATAAAGGTCTACCATTTACAAATATTTCAAAACCCTTGTAGGTAGCTTTGGTGCAGAAATCAAAGATCATAAAAACACCACCAAACGAAGCAAAGGAAATGTACAATATATTTCTTCCAAGGTTCAGAAAACCACTAGATTACTTTGTTTTGTCATGGGAAGTAGGCCCATCATATAGGCTTCTGACTTTAGTAGATCATTTCACTCTGGCACTTCAGTTAGCCACCTGACTGCAATCGTTTACCTTCTGGTACTGAGCCCATGTTTTTGAACTTTGAGGCAGTTAATGCTTAACCCCTTCGCTGCTAGGCCTTCCCCCCCAGTGCTAAGCATTTTTTGGGCTATTTGGAGTAGTTTGTATTTATTTGACCACATAAGGTATCTACGCCAAATTTGCGTCCTTTTCTTCCAACATGACGGGGATTCTAAAGATACCAGGGATTGTTGATTCCCCTGGAAGGGACCTAGAAATTACCCAAAATACAGGTACATTTTGTTTTTGGGGGGAAACATCGGACAAAAGTGCTGCAAATGAAAGTGTCTGGCTTTTTCCCTGAAAATGGTATCAACAAACAACTTGTGGGGCTGAAATCACTAGTTTCCCAGCTTTCAGGGACTGACGTTTGCCAGAAAACCAACATTTTTTACACCATTTTGCCATTTTACTGAGACATTGCCTATTTTTGCAATTTTGTGTGCTTTCAACCTTCTTCCAGTTAATTGTAGAAATTGGTATGAAAGCAATAATGGATCCTGGAAAGCTATATATTTTAGAAAAGTAGACACAATTCTAATTCTAGGAAGGGGTCATTTGTGTAGATGTTTCAAGGTTTCTTTATACCTGTAACTTCTTCTAATTATGACGAACCCAGAGCTAATAACTGAGCAGAGTCTTGCAATGTTTTTTTATTATGTACCGGGTATATAGCATTTAATTTGGGAAAATATATACAGTGAAAAATCGGGATGAAAGACACCTATGTATTTCTGAAATTGGAACACAATACAGAGTTTAGAAACAGTAGCTATTTGCACATTTCCAAAATTGTGAGTACCCATGCCAGCATGATATTTTTCAAAGCGACTACTTTTTACACATTGTATTTCATTTGGAAGGAAGAAATGCATAGAAAGTCAATAAGTAAGAACAGTTGCTGTACATTTCTGTATTACACTAAGTCTCCCGATAAAAATGATACTTCACTTGTGTGGGTAGGTCTAGCGCCCACGTCAGGAAACGGCTCAAAACGCATACAAGAGGGGACCACACAAGCCATACCTCTCTGAACTCCCCTCGGGTGTCTAGTTTTCAGAAATGTGTGGGTTTGGTAGGTTTCCCAGATGGCCGCCGAGCCCATGGCCTAAAAGCCAGGTGACCCCCCCCTTGCAAAACCTGGTTGTTTTGGGATAGGTAATTTTGATATCTCCTCAATACATTTTGGGCCCTAGCCTGTTGCATGTACTTGACCTATCCATGTGAGTGAGGTACCATTTTTATCGGGAGATGAGGGGGAATGCTGGGTGGTAGGAAAATTGTGGCTCCACCCAGATTCCAGAACTTTCCTTCACAGAAATATGAGGTAAATGTGTTTTTCTTACAAACGTTGAGGTTTGCAAAGTATTCTGGGTAACAGAACCTGGTGAGAGCCAGACAAGTCACCCCATCCTGGATTTCCCTGGGTGTGCACTTTTTAAAAATGTATAGGTTTGCTAGGTTTCTCTAGGTCCTGGCAGAGCTTGGGTTCAAAATCTACAGCTAGGCACTTTGCAAAAAAAGGGTCAGTTTTCACTGTGAAAATGTGATGAGTCCATGTTGCGTTTAGGCTGTTTCCTGTCGCGGGCACTATGCCTAACCACACAAGTGAGGTACCATTTTTATCAGAAGACTTTGGGGAATTCTGGGTTGGTGGAATTTTGTGGATCCACACAGATTCCAGGACTTTCCACCACGGAAATTTCAGGAAAATGTTTTTTTTTTAAACTAGGTTTTAGGTTTGCAAGGGATTCTCAGTAACAGAACCTTGTGAGAGACACACAAGTCACCCCATCCTGGATTCCCCTTGGTGTCTAGTTTTCAAAAATGTACATGTTTGCTAGGTTTCCCTAGGTGCCGGCTGTGGTCGGGCCCAAAATCCACAGGCAGGGACATTGCTTAAAACAAGTCTGTGCCTAGTGGGCTTTCTGCCGCCCTGGGGGGGTGAATCGGGGGCGGGGGGGGGGGGGTTGCCCCGATATGCCTCCAGGGGGGGGCAGAAAGATTGTGGCTATTTTTTTGGGGTGGGCGCATTGGTATGCCCATTCAGGTCAGCCCCCACCCCCTCGCATAAAAAAAGCCAGCGTACTCGCTGGCACCTAGTGGGCTTTCTGCCCCCCCCG
Source organism: Lissotriton helveticus (assembly GCF_964261635.1). Taxonomy (NCBI): domain Eukaryota; kingdom Metazoa; phylum Chordata; class Amphibia; order Caudata; family Salamandridae; genus Lissotriton; species Lissotriton helveticus. The sequence continues at coordinate 1,828,682,044 of NC_136059.1, read as the reverse complement.
GGTGGCAGATCAGGGGCTACTTCCCCCATCTGCCCCCAGTGGGGCGGGGTAAGAAGACTGTGGCTTTTTTGGGGGGCACTGGCATACCCATTCTACGCTAACCTGAGCCCTGAATTTAAAATAAATATATTTCCTGATGTCTAGTCGGCTTTCTGCGGGGCAGATAAGGGGCTATTGCCCCTTACGCCTCCTGGGGGAAAAAGACAGTGGTAATTGTTTTTGCAGTGTGGGCATTGGTGTGCCCATTCTGAGCAGCCCCCACCCCTACATCATAAAAAGAATCCCTGGTGCCTAGTGGGCTAACTGCCACCCCATGGGGGCAGATATGGGGCTACTGCCCCATCTGCCCCTTGGGGGCAGAAAGACTGTTGCTTTTTTGGGGGGGAACATTCACCTGCCCCTCTTGGGCAAATACCACCCCTAAATAAAATATTGGCTTTCTGCCCCTGGGTGGTCAGATTGGGGGCTACTACCTCCGTCTGCCCCCCTGGGCGGGCAGAAAGACTGGAATTTCTCTCAGGTGTGGGGGCATTGTCCTGCCCATTTTGGGCACGACCTACCCCAACATTACAGAAAAAAGTCCCTGGTTTCTAGTGGGCTTTCTGCCTCCCGGGCATTAGGTTGGGAGCTACTGCCCCCCGGGGGAGCAGAAAGACTGGAATTTCTCTGGTTGGTGGGGGGTGGGGGCATTGTCATGCCCATTTTCAGCAGCCCCAACCCAACATAAATAAAAGAAAAATCCTGGTTTCCAATGGGCTTTCTGCCCCCTAGGGTTTCAGATTGAGAGCTACTGACTTTGTCTGCCCTCCGGGGGGCAGAAAGACTGGAATTTCTCTGGTAGGTGTGGGGGTGGGGCCATTGTCATGCCCATTGTGGTCAGCCCCCACCCCAACATTACTAAAACAAAAGTCAGAAAGAATGATATTTCTCTGGCGGCGGGGTAGGGGCATTGTCATGCCCCTTTTGAGCAACCCCCACCCCAACATAAATAGAAAAAAATCCCTGGTTTCTAGTGGGCTTTCTCTCCCCCCAAGGGGGCAGGTAGACTGTAATGCCGAAAATAAATTGAGGGGAGAAAAGGCCCTTGTCCAAGGGGCCGCTCCCCCCTCCCAAATGTCTAGTGGGTGGATACCTGCTTGGGGATTGCCTTCCTGGGTCTGTCCCCAAGGAGGGATCCACTAGGGTAGGGTACCATTAGAAAGGGGAGATTCACCACTTTCCAATGATACCTGACTTTCTAAGTGCTCAGGGGGCTGATATAGCCCCCTGAGCACATAGAAAGTGAAACTGAAATGAACCTATTGGCTAATTTTAGTTCCGGTTTCTGTGCATTGTAGTCAGCGCAATATGCGTGCTGATCTTCATTGCACAGAAACAACAGAGACAGCCTCAGGAGCTGAGGAAGCCCTTCCTCAGCTTCCAAGGCTGTCGGGGGAAAAAGGAAATCCTTCTGGTACCTGCACCAGAGGGATTTCCCCTGCCATGTGCGAGGATGGCCGAGAGCCGTCCTGCGCACACAAGCACCGTGGCGCAGGACGGCTCCCCACCATACTGCGCATGGAAGGGGTTAAGTCATCATAACTTTTTCCCACAAAAGGTATTTAGGACAAAATTGCGTCCTTTTTTTCTCATATCTTGGGGATTCTAAATTTATGTTGGGTTTGTGGATTCCCTTCGAGAGAACCAAGACATTATCTAAAATATAGATCTATTGGTGTACTATTTTGAAAAATGGAAAAACATACTGTGCAAGAAATCATATTTTTTCTGAAAACAGGATCAACTAATTGTGGTAAAATCAGCATCTCTCTCAAAGAAGAACAATTTGAAAAAACAATATTTTCATTGCAGTGTTTGCAATTTTCTAATTGGTAGTACACTTCCCCTATTTTTTTTGGTTCCGTCTTCATGCAGTTTGTTGAGGAAAACTGTCAAAATGGAAAAATCAGCATGGAGTAATTCCTGTGGATTGCTCTTAGTGTTGCAAAAAGACCTAATCAGTGACACTAAAAATAATGAACATTTAGAGTTAAAAAGAGCAATTGGTGACAATATTTTCATCTGTAATTTTTTGTCCTAATGCTCAATTTACAAAAGTGAAATACCTTTATGACCAACTAACCATTCCAGGTGCGGGCCATTATAGAGTTTGTTTGTTGTCCAAAACCAAGTGATGCCCAAACAAACAACAGAGTTGCAGACTATAATGACTCTTCTTTGTGTCCTGACCATGCATCAATTCATTGGGGAAAATCTAATGAATGAAATGTAGGCATGAAGTACACCCATGTATTTTTGAAAGTGCATAAGACACTGGGGGACTCTTTGATAAAGATGTTACATTATGCAGCACAGCAAGTCACCTTTCTACACTGCATTGCATGACAGGGAAAATGTGGGAATGTGTCATATTTGAGGCAATATGGTGCATTCCTTTAATTTCCCATGCACTGGCACTCTTTTAACTGCCTCGCACCAATGCAGGCACCCTTGAACCATGCTGGCATGGTGGCATGGAAGGGGCACCCTCCTGCACAAAACCAATCCAGGAGGGCATTTTCCTCTTTCTATGTGTGCTGCAGATATATTTCTCCTGGTTACTCCTCTGCTGGGAGGGCATAATGTTTTGGTTGATTGCCATGTTCTTGTAAATATGGGAACTTCCTAGGGCAGAGAAACATAATGCAATGATGTGTGCTGTGTTGCGTTCCTCCATATTTATGAAGCACACAAAGTGGCTTTGCATGGCTTCAAAAATCTGACTTTAGAGGTTTGCATTACCATGTACCATGTTGCCTGGTGCAAGTGCAATGAAAGTCTTTCATAAATATGCACCTAGGTTTAGTACCAGTGGTTATTCGTACACCTGTGAATTTTGGGTTACCCATACTATCAAATAATTAAGACAGCATTCTACAAAATGTTTTATTTCTTGCACACTCATTTATATTTGGAAGGCAAGATGGAAAGAAATCAAATTGATAATAATACATGCTCTATTATGCTGTGTTACCACACTTCTTCCAATGAAAATGAAACCTCGCTTGTGTGGATGGGCCTAGTGTCTGTAACAGAAAAGACCTCAAACATAACCTGGAGGCTTCAATTTTTCTCCATCAAAAACAATCCTTTTCTAGCCATGGGAATACCTGCAGAGGTTTGGCCTGAGCTCAGCCGACACCCACAGAAACCTACCAAACCCAGATATTTCTGAAAACTGCACCCCAAAGGGTACAGTGTGGTCTGGCAAGAGTGGATTGCACTACCTCATCTTACCCACAATGACAAGCAAAACTAAAAGCCAAGGGTGTGACTGTTGCTACGTATGTGGCTGGCCTGTGCAACCTTGCTAATGGTTATACCCTTCAAATTGAGGAAAATACATTTCTAAAACAGATTTTGTGTGTCACTTTGTGCATCAAATACCATAGGTCATAATGAGGTAGGCCTGCAGTTTGTAGAAGACCACCTCTTGGTAAGACCCATGTTATTATGGGTATCACTCTCGGCTAAGGAAGACTAGTTTACTAGAAATCTTATTCTTGACTGTGTAGCCTTGGACAAGGCCTTACATATAGCTATATAGCCTGGTTATCTTACATCTCTATCTAAGTATAGGACTAAAAGTATATTCTTCCAAACCAGGTTGAACAAACATGAGTTAGATGATGAGAACAAACCGCCAGTAATACTCTATAAGTCCTTGGATAATGGGGAAGGGAACCACATTTACCTGGTATGGTGCACAGTCAAAATATCGATTCCTAATTATCGACTTACATTTATATCAAGTTTAAAATATCGAAGGTCAAGAATATCGAGGTCAAGAATATTGTTGGACAGAATATCGACCCTAAGGTAAGTAATATCCATTTTTTTTATATCGATGTAAGTAATATCGAAGTTAGTAATATCAATATCAATTATATCGATGTTACTAATTTCGATGTTACTAATATTGATATTTGTTTGTTGTTATGTATGTTGTTATGTATTTTATTATGTATTTTATATGTATGTGTTATGTTTTTTTTAAAGTATTTTATTTGTTTTAAATTATATGTGTACTATTTGTTGTTTATTAAAAATGTTATTTTTAATTTAATTTTATGTTTTAGTATTGAAGCGGGTTGTGGGTTTTTAGGGGAATAGGGTGGGAAGTAATTTAATTATAGTAAATTAATTATTAATTTCTAGTAATTGTAATTTAATTGTAATTAATTTTTGCATTTAAGTTCTGTATCGGGTTGTGGGTTTATAGGGGAATTGGGTGGGAAGTAATTTAATTGTAATTAAGTAATTATTTATTTTTTATTGGTATCGATAATTTTTTTATTTCTAATTAATTGTTAATTGGTAAATAAATATTTTAATTGCTAATTAAATTTTTAATTGGTAATTAAGGTTTGTAATTGGTAATTACATTTTGTAATTTGCAATACATTTTTTTAATTGGTAATTTAGGTTTTTAATTGAAAATTAATTTTTTTAATTGGTAATAATTTTTTTACAATTGGTAATTGATATTTTTAATTGTTAATTACTTTTTATTAACTGGAAATGTATTTTAATAATTGCTAATTAATTTTTCATAAAAAATGTTTTTTATTTAAAAATACATTTATTGTTTACCATTTTTTAATTGTTAATACATTTTTTATTATCAATATGTTTTTTGTTTTGAAAAACATTTTAGTGTTCAATATTTATTATTTGGTAATTTATATTTATTAATTCATATTTATTGGTATTTAATGTTAATTTAGTGTTAATTAATTATTCAATTTTAAATAAGTTTTTATCAATTATAAATGGGTATTTGCAAATGATGTTGAGTTATTTAAAAAATAATTTTTTTATTATTTTATTTACAACAATCATTTATAAGTATGTTATATTCAACTTCTACGCTATACAATGCTTTCCTTACTGTTGCACTCTCTGGAGTGGGAATAGTAATTTTTACCTCTACGCTATCCAAAGCTTTCCCTACTGTTGCACTCTCTGGAGTTGGAATAGTCATTTTTACCCCTACGCTATCCAATGTGTTCCCTACTGTTGCACTCTCTGGAGTTGGAATCGTAATTTTTACCTCTACGCTATACAGCGTTTTCTCTACTGTTGCACTCTCTGGAGTGGGAATGGTAATTTTAAGTTCTATGCTATCCAATATTTTCATTACTGTATTTTTTTTACTTATGGAGTTTGAATAGTATTTTTATTTATTTAGTTATTTAATTTTGTGTATAAATTTAGATAATGTAGTATATCATTAATTTAAAAAATACTAAAAGTATATTTAATTTTTTTAATTTATTAAACGTAATTCTTTACTTTTTATTTATGTTTTGGTTTTATGTTTGTAAATATATTTGTAATTTATAATATTTTTTATTAATTTATAAATTATTAAAATAATTATTACAACTTATTAAGTATGTATATAATATAGATGTTATGTACATGTTTAATTATGTTTATTTTATTTATTAGTGTTATTTAGTTTATTTTACATTTATATTTTTACAGAAAAAAAACGATATTTTTAACATCGATATTTTTAACATCTATATTTTTTTCCGATATTTTTGTACTTACCATGTTGTAGATAGGATGTCGATATTCTTGCCTTCGATATTTCTGCATCGATATTCCTGTAGGTCGATATTTTGTAGGTCGATATTTTGACAGTGATTCACCTGGTACATTTAACCAATAGGCAGCACCGGTTTGTACTGACTAGTCTAAGATGTGATGTAGTGTATCAACATTTTGCCTTCCCCCATATAAGGTCCTGCCCCTCTGATATATATCCTTGTCCCTGTGATGGACAGAGCAAACAAAGAACCATGCACTTTTTATTGTTTTGCAAATTATATCGGAATTTTAGGTCACTGAAACATATGTTTGTTGCCCAGAATGTTATATCTCATAAAGCTGCAATGAAATACTTGGTGACACTAGGTGATCTGTTTATGTGTTACAATATTATACTTTTTAAACTGAATGCATGGAAATAAGAAAAGCCTATTTTAGTGGTTAAGGAACAGAGATACATGTACTTTAATCTTTTTTTAATCAGATTCATACAATTTCCTTTAGACTTATTTTATTGACTGCTACTCAAATGCAATTGATTAAATGGATATGTGAACTGTAGGTGATGATTCATTTTATACTCCATTGTGTTTTATGTACTAAATAATTTGAGGCTTTGGATGATGTGACCAGGTGTTACATCCCATTTTCAGGTATTGCACATTTCATACCATATTCATGTTTGTGTAATTATTACATCATCCTTGCTCCCTGCCTTCCCTGGCCTGCGACCTGTTATCTTTTGTATGTATTCCACATTCCACTTGAAGTGCTGACTGGCATCGGCTGCGTACGTTTTTCAAAGAGTAATGTTTCAAATTTTCAGGGACATTGACCACTATGTAAAATGTTTCCAAGATGATATTTTAATATTTTCAAAATATGAAGCTGAACACGTGATCCATTTAAATGATGTATGCAAGAGGTTGGAAAACCATGGTTTCACTCTTAAGGCACACAAAAGTAAATTATTTAAACGTTCTGGGGAATATTTAGGACACATAGGGGCCGATTCCGATCCGGTAAAATAATACACCATACGAATCGTATTCGTAGCCAAATCCGTATGATTGGGAAACTACCGTCCGACCTCCGAATTCCGATCCGTTTCCGTTGATTTCCGTACGATTTTCTATGACCCGTACGAATGACATTCGTTTACCCGTACGAATAAGCCTCGTGCAGACCACCGTACGATTCGTAATCAGGCCGTACAAACTCACTATTCCGATTCGGAACGAAAGGCCTGAGCGAGATACGTACGGGCCAAAGTATTCACGCTTCAACATTGATTCGTACGGAACATTCGCCTCACTGCAAGCTCCACCAATACATACTACACGCACACCCCTCGGCCAAGCCTACGCGAACCCCCCCACCCGCCAACGGCCCGTACCACTCACACGCACGCACAAGTACGACACGCACCCGCCCCAACAAGCCTACGTGAACCCCCCTACCCGCCAACGGCCCATACTACTCAAACGCACGCACAAGTACCACACGCACACCCCTCGGCCAAGCCTATGCAAACCCCCCCACCCGCCAATGGCCCGTACTACTCACTCGCACGCACAAGTACGACACGCACACCCCCCAACAAGCCTACGCGAACACCGCCAACGGCCCGTACCACTCAAACGCACGCACAAGTACCGCACGCACACCCCTCGGCCAAGCCTATGCGAACCCCCCCACCCGCCAACGGCCCGTACTACTCAAACGCACGCACAAGTACCACACGCACACCCCCCCCAACAAGCCTACGCGAACCCGCCCACCCGCCAACGGCCCGTACTACTCAAACGCACGCACAAGTACCACACGCACACCCCTCGGCCAAGCCTACGCGAACCCCCCCACCCGCCAATGGCCCGTACTACTCAAACGCACGCACAAGTACCGCACGCACACATAACGCCAACACCAAAACGACCACAAGGACCTTGCTAACGAGTCGCACTACCACACTGAACATGTCTCCTGTGTACACACCTTTGACAATCAATGTCCTGGTCACAGCCAAACAGCCAAACAGAGGACAACACCAACACCCACCCCATATAACACCCACCCCAACAATTCAAATTAAGCCACACCCACCATTTGACCAATAAAAGGGACCACACATACAACCCATCATCCTTTGCAACATACCCATTCTTGCGAGGAAACTGAGAGCACACAAACTATTGCAGACACATACCCTCACACATACACCCTATCTCATCTACACCCACACCACCCCCTTCACATTCTGACCCAAACACCCTCATTCATACACACCATCAACCCCTCAATCACATACACTATACACCATGACCACACACAAGAATCCAAAATTTACTAACCCGGAGATGGAGATACTTACAGATGAAGTCATCAGAGTCAAGCCGCAGCTGTTTGGCGCATTGGTCAGACAGACCAGCCTGGCAGAAAGAACACGCCTGTGGGAGAGGATCGTAGACCGGGTCAATGCTGTTGCACCCATCAGGCGCACCAGGGATGAATGCCAGGCCAGGTGGTACGATCTGCGGAGGATGGTCAAGAAGAAGATGGCACAGGATTACGCCAATGCACACCACACTGGAAGCGGTGGTCCCCGCAGACCTCCTGTATACCAGCCCTGGGAGGAGAAGGTCATTGTCCTACTGCCAGCGGTGGGAGTACATGGAATAGAAGGAGCCGTTGAGTCTGGTGAGTGTACAAAAAACACAAGTTACATGGGTAGACTAACAACAGTGCCCAGCAGCATGGGGTGGGTGGCCATGAGTCCAAGCAGTACACTACCAAATGGTGGTAGTTGCAAGGGGGAGGCACATAGGGTGCAATGTGTAGGGTAAGAGGCTGCTCTCATGCCATATGTCCCAGTGACACACACAAGCATAATGACCAATGCACAGGGATAGGTAAAGATCACACAAGATACTAGACCACAGCTTCTAAATATTTACTATTTGCTGACACACCTTACAGAGATGCATCATTTTGTGACAAAGTAAGGCAGTGTAGCAAGAGAGCAAGCACAATCTACCTGTCTCCATCCCTGTCTCGCCCTCTCCCTCTGTCTCCCTCTCCCTCTGTCTCCCTCTCCCTCTGTCTCCCTCTCCCTCTGTCTCCCTCTCCCTCTGTCTCCCTCTCCCTCTGCCTCCCTCTCCCTCTGTCTCCCTCTCCCTCTGTCTCCCTCTCCCTCTGTCTCCCTCTCCCTCTGTCTCCCTCTGTCTCCCTCTGTCTCCCTCTCCCTCTGTCTCCCTCTCCCTCTGTCTCCCTCTCCCTCGGTTGCCCTCTCCCTCTGTCTCCCTCTGTCTCTGTCTCCCTCTGTCTCGGTTGCCCTCTCCCTCTGTCTCCCTCTGTCTCTGTCTCCCTCTCCCTCGGTCTCCCTCTCCCTCTGTCTCCCTCTCCCTCAGTCGCCCTCTCCCTCTGTCTCCCTCTCCCTCTGTCTCCCTCTCCCTCTGTCTCCCTCTGTCTCCCTCTCCCTCTGTCTCCCTCTGTCTCCCTCTCCCTCGGTTGCCCTCTCCCTCTGTCTCCCTCTCCCTCTGTCTCCCTCTGTCTCTGTCTCCTTCTCCCTCGGTTGCCCTCTCCCTCTGTCTCCCTCTCCCCCTGTCTCCCTCTCCCTCAGTCGCCCCCTCCCTCTGTCGGCCTCTGTCTCTGTCTCCCTCTCCCTCAGTCGCCCTCTCCCTCTGTCGCCCTCTGTCTCTGTCTCCCTCTGTCTCCCTCTGCCTCTCCCTCTGTCTCCATCAGTCAGTGTTCGTCCCTCTGTCACCTCAACGCACCTCCCTGGGGCACACACACAGTTGCACACAAGCACTGCACAGGCCTCACAAACTCCATAGAGCAGAATGTTAAGGGATGTCTCACAAGTACCAGCAAACATCTGCTATGTGCCTGGAAGACACCCACCATTTGCTGTCAACACTGTACTGTGTCAGGATACACATCTCAGAAAGCTCTGTAGTACACAATGGGCACAGGTGTAGGCAGCACAAGTCCCTCCTGTGCTCATTGCAAACACAAACACCAGGACAAGGTCACACATCCTGTGCACCAACACAAATCCACGATTATGGCAGCATGCCACATGAGGGGACAGCCAAATCATGAACAATGGACGCTTGCAATTCACAAACAAAGTAATAGCATGACCTGTTGTACACACCCCTTACAGAAACTCATCCCCTGGGGACAGGCGTTGGATTGCAACACTGTCCCAATTGCCATGTACCACAACAAAACACGTACTCATATGAATATGCATACAACTCATACATGCACATAACAGAAGCTCCAGTCCATTGTGCCTCTCTAAAAAAGCACGTGCCCCATCTCATTACCTTTGTGGATGCACATAAGTACCAACATGGACATGGGTATTGACAAGGTGATGCGTCTTAGAGAAGTGCCAAGTTCTAAAGCCATGATCTAGAAGTGGGTGTACAGGTCCAGGGGTGTTGGCATTGTTTGGCCAGCATGGAACAGCAAAAGACATCCTAAGTAGTAGCTGACATGCTAAATAATGATGCTCTGTCTCTTACATCAACATGCTGCATCTAAACTCTGTGCATGCTTGACGCACACATAAGAATTTTCACCGTATCCAGGATGTTGCGTGAAACTTACCAATGCTTTAAACGTGTGGTGCCGGCAACACAAGACACAGCAATGGCTGTGTCAGTCATTGTCAAGAGATTGGAAGAATGTAAATACCCCATCGTACAATTGTTTTTTCTACCACTAAATACACAACTGTACAATGTCAACAATGTATAGCTTGTGGAACAGTGATGCTGATAATGGATAACCAAACCACATGTCACTTGATATTGCCTTAACAGTGTCTGTCTCTCCCACACACAGGGCAACGTGCGGATCTCCCCCCAGCCAGGGGGCCAAGGATCCCAGTCCCAGGCTCAGCAGGACCCAGACCCCACCGGCAGCGCCGTCCCTCAATGCACTGTGGATGACCCCAACCAACCTGGCTCCTCTGGATCCCAAACCCCTGCAGCAACTGTACCAGCTACATCTCTGCCAACCACCGGACCTATTCCCACCACATCCCAGCAGACAGGTCAGAGCCCTGCCCATGATTCACAAGAGAGCCAGTCTGAAAATGAGGGACACCCTTTGTCGGGTGCCCCTGAAGTTGGTGACAACCGCCACCCTCCCAGCACTCGGGGGGCCCGTCGATCGGATGTGCCCACAAGCGCAGGCCGTGCTCATGTGGGTCAGGGTGGTGGGAGTGGCGCAAGGCGGAGGCGAGAATCTGGCCAGCCAGCTGCAAGGCCCTGTATGCCTGAACTCACAAACATCCTTGAGGCATACCAGCGGGACACCAGGGAGGTAAGCCAGCTTGCGGAGGCCCTCAACCAGGTCAGAGAACAGCAGGCAGAGCAAATAGCCAGGCAAGACCTGCATTATGGACGGGTGGAGGCACACCAGGCTCAGCTCTTGATGGTGCATAGGGACATTTTCCATGTGCTACGTCAGATGGCTGCCAACATGCAGCCCCCTCCCTGTGTCTCAAGGCCAGCAACATCACGGCAAAGTGCAACACCAGCCACAGGGAGGGAGGAGAGGGAGGAGGAGGAGGAACCCTCTGACGTAGCGTCCCATGCACCGTCCATGCCTGCACATGAGGGTCCCCCAAGGAAGGTGGGTCGTCCACGGCGAAGACGTTGAGGGCCTGTGGCCCATGGACTTCTCCCAGGACACTGGACCTGGCATATTGCCCCTGGGTGCAACAGCATCCCCTATGAGACTCTCCCACATGGACTTGCTGGTCACAGTCTGCCCAATGATGTCAGGCCCTGTGGCCTGGACTCTGTTGACTGAAACTGTAAGGCATCTCATCTCCAGCTGTGAATTTTGGATTCCACCCCTTTCTGTACAGCACCTATTCACGTTTCATGCACAAGATCACCCAATAAATAATCTAAACATCATACGCATTTGGTGAGTAATCTTTGAAACAGCATACATGTATATGTGTCTGCAAATGTCAAAAATGCAAGGTATACAACAAACAGCAGTCATCCACACGCTTGGATCAGAATCTGAGTAAGGACACACATTGGTCAGAAATTTCCACAAACTACATACATGGATGGTAAGACACACCTGTGTGTGACAGTCAATGCTGGAGGGGGGATTGAATCCCAATACTGCTAGCACAGGCAGGCCCAGGAGAGTCACTTTGAGGAGTACATGTCAGTGTCACAAAAGTAGTAGTCCATGTAGGGAGTACCTACAACTGTGTCCTCAGGTATGTGAGCTACCATCAGCATGATGCATTACTGTGTATGTGATTAATGCCGCACAGGATAACGGTGTTGGATCTAGCCCTGATCTCTTGACTGGGTGAGAGTATTCTGCTTAATTCAGAGACTCTGTCCCTCACCACCCCTTGTTGTAAATATTTTTGTCCACCCTAAGCGTGGAAGGGTATACTCAGACATGAGTCCCTTGCTCATTGCACCATCAGGATTCAAGCAAGCCGGGCCGAAGACGGCTGTAATGCCAGAAACCGGTCCCCGGAAGCTTGTTTCCTTCTCAGTGTAAGAATTGGCTTTTGTAGTTTGGTTTGCCCTGTTCCCATCATGCACTGGGACAGGAACAGACTAATTTGCATACAGCCAGGTTCTGAAACTGGGATGGTGCATTGAGCTAAAAAACGGTGTTGGATCTAGCCCTGATCTCTTGACTGGGTGAGAGTATTCTGCTTAATTCAGAGACTCTGTCCCTCACCACCCCTTGTTGTAAATATATTTGTCCACCCTAAGCGTGGAAGGGTATACTCAGACATGAGTCCCTTGCTCATTGCACCATCAGGATTCAAGCAAGCCGGGCCGAAGACGGCTGTAATGCCAGAAACCGGTCCCCGGAAGCTTGTTTCCTTCCCAGTGTAAGAATTGGCTTTTGTAGTTTGGTTTGCCCTGTTCCCATCATGCACTGGGACAGGAACAGACTAATTTGCATACAGCCAGGTTCTGAAACTGGGATGGTGCATTGAGCTAAAAAACGGTGTTGGATCTAGCCCTGATCTCTTGACTGGGTGAGAGTATTCTGCTTAATTCAGAGACTCTGTCCCTCACCACCCCTTGTTGTAAATATTTTTGTCCACCCTAAGCGTGGAAGGGTATACTCAGACATGAGTCCCTTGCTCATTGCACCATCAGGATTCAAGCAAGCCGGGCCGAAGACGGCTGTAATGCCAGAAACCGGTCCCCGGAAGCTTGTTTCCTTCCCAGTGTAAGAATTGGCTTTTGTAGTTTGGTTTGCCCTGTTCCCATCATGCACTGGGACAGGAACAGACTAATTTGCATACAGTCAGGTTCTGAAACTGGGATGGTGCATTGAGCTAAAAAACGGTGTTGGATCTAGCCCTGATCTCTTGACTGGGTGAGAGTATTCTGCTTAATTCAGAGACTCTGTCCCTCACCACCCCTTGTTGTAAATATGCACAGGATAACGGTGGCAGGACAGACTGTGGGCAATGGGCTGGAGCACTCTAGACAAGCACACCTGATTAGGTGACCTACCCCTATGGAGCTACAAGCACTATACTACTGTAATGGGAGCAACGCATACAGAACAACGACACACATCAGACAAATACCTACCCCAGAACGGCCAAATCACACCACACCCAAGAGACAGGGTCATGGTGTGTGTCCCATGTGCCAACTTGACTGACTGTGACAGCAATGTTGAAGTGGTGTGAGCATGTTGTGTTCCGGCACGTGACTGTAAGCTAACAGTTTTCTGATCTAGTGGTGTTGACAAGCTAACACTGTACAATATTGTGCCTATGTAAGGTATGTGTGTGTGTTGGACACGGCACATGACCTGGTGGTACGTAGACCCAATGTCATGTGAATATGCATAGTCATGCCAGTATGTGTTGCACACACACACATAGCAGCAGCTATGGCTGAGTACAAAGCATTTTTATAGCACGAGGGTGAATGTCTGGTGTTGTCTGTGTGTAGGGTGGCAGGAGCATGCTCTATTAATGGATGGAAGGAGGGTCATCCTGTAGGTGTCTGTGTTCCTGGATAGTGTGCGCTGCATGGTGGCTGTGTATGCAGCTGCAGCAATGAGTGAAGACATGACGGCAGGAGGGGTGTGACTAATTGCTAAACAAACACATAACACAAGGGCACCCGCAATGCACAAAGTGACATGTGGATGTGAAGGCAGGAGTGTCTGCCTCACTCAGGATCACTGACAACAAAATGGCACAGTAATCACCACAGATCACAGTCACTGGATCAGGGCCCTTACGGTCAAGTGGGGCACAAGACACACAGCGCAGCAGGTGTATACAAGAGCTAGTGTGTTCAAATCCAAACTGCACCAACAAAGACATCTACCTCACACACAACATAGTATTCTAGCCTTCACCCACCCCATGCGTGTGGTCAATATACAGTTACACACATAACAAGCATGAGGTAACTACGTTCAAAATAGTATATGTGCACATTAGAAGGACATGTGTGTTGAGCCCCAAGCAGGCACAATATTCTGTAGGAGTCAGACGTCATGCACAACATGATAATTTACATTGTGAGCCCATGGAGCTTTCACAAACATACATGTGCATTGTCAATAAGTCCAATTTACACTAATCATGATGTCACCTGTAATGCCGCATTACGAATACCTACAAGGCTGTCAACGACTGGCCGTACCTTTCTTCATCGGAGTGGTGTGATGCTCTAATGGTTCCACCTCCAAATAGCCCATTGGTCTGAGTACAAACTACAGACACAAAAGGGTGATCAGGCGAGGGAAGGAGAGGATGGGAACTGCTGGGAGGGAGACCTGAAAGAGAGGCAAATAAGCATTAGGACAACATTCTCATGTCACAGACACTTCAAAAACCTCATTAGCTACACTGTACCAGTCACACCTGTGAAGTGTACTGACTGGTGAAAAATAATGATGATTAATCATGCCATCACATGAGATACGATGCTGTGACACAGACACATAAAAACTGGGACAGTCTGTCATCCATTAGAGTCATGTGTAACGCTCACAAGTGAGCACCCATGCAAAAAGATCTATGTAGTATAAACACATTCCCAGGCACAGATGAGGTGGACCTCAGTAACAAATGGAAACATATGGAAATCCAACTACCGCTAACTCTAAAGTCTGTATCTGATATTGGTTAGCCATAAGGGCCATGTAGGCTAACTTGAGCAAATCCACAACAGCTGTTAGTATCACATATGATGAGGAAGCTAATGATCGACATGCAATGAAGGCACTCTGTAGCCAGTCTTTTGGTGTGTCAAGTATGCATCACAATGCTAAACATGATATGCAGGTACAATAAATATTAAGTGCAAGTGATGTCCATCCAAGCTACATAATCAGACCCTACCATAGCACAGTAATGGTGCCGGCGACCAGAGATTCATGTGAATGACCGCACTCCACTGGTGCAACACAAAAATTCACATATGCATCTTTCACACTTTTTACTTAGTCATGCTAAACATACATGGCATCATGTGCATCAAAACATCACTGCTACTCACTGTGACGGCTGGCGTAGCAGTATTCTCAACCTGCACTGAGGTAACGACATGACAGTGACATGATATACTGCTGCAAGGGGCAATGCATCCATGTTAACTGATTCACAGGACAGTTGTCTTAAGATGTGGAACATACACTGGGCAACACCGACACCACATGGTTTCATGGTAATCACACTGGACTGGCCCACAAGCTGGAGGTGAGGATCCAGTCACATTCTAATGCACACAGTGAGGCTGCAATCCCCCACAGAGTCCGTGGTTGTGACCTCTGACACAATGTCATGCCATGGTATGTGCAATGTTGCTGTGGCAATGTCTACACACATTGATGCATTCACCAGAGTATCAAAGTACAACAGATGACAGAAGGGGTGACTATCCTGTCATGGGAGTGGCCATACATGTCATAAGGTACATAATGGAGTAGCATGTATGCAAGGTGACACTACATGCACATGAACATGTACCACACGTTTATACACATACCAATGCTAAACAGCCTCATATGAGTCCTTACCCAAATTGACTTCTCCACATGTCCAAGCATGCTCCATTGATGTGGCTGACGTTGCAATCATAATGAGCAGTAGCAGGATGACCACGATGTACCCCAACGGACAACAGGCAGGGCGAGCTGTGGATGAGAGTGGCACACAAGGGGTCAAGTTCTGTATAATGTCATTTTGTCAATGTCTGTTGAATAGCCAGATGTAGTATGACACCTGTACATTCTAAGTGCACACATAGCACGTATGTGTGTAGCATTACAACTGAACGTGTGACACAGCACAACACACATCCAAGTCATCTTGCTTACAGTCTGTTGCATACACAGCATGCTACCCATGCAACTCTATAGTCCATCTTTTACATAAAAGATGAAATGACTCACCATCATGAAAAGAAGTTGCGGATGAGGTGACCGCGGATATCATCTTCACCCTCCTCGTCACTGGCATCCTGGCCAAGGCCTTCATCCTCAACGGGCGGATGTTCCAGCTCATCAGGATCCAGGTAGAGTGGCACAGCCTTCTCCACTGCCATGTTGTGTAGCATGCAGCACACGGTGAAGATGTCACACACCTTGCGTGGGCTGTATTGGAGGGCTCCGCCTGTCTTGTCCAGGCACCTGAACCGGCTCTTCAGGAGTCCAAAGGTCCGTTCGATCACCTGCCTGGTCTTCACATGAGCATTGTTGTAACGCTGGTCTGCAGCTGTCCTGGGGTTGCGTAGCGGAGTCATTAGCCACGGCATGTTTGGATATCCAGCGTCTCCTGCAAATTGACATCATGTACAAGAGTGAATCATATGATGCAGATCATGAAGTTGTGACATACTGACATACAGAGCTCACAGTGTATACTCACCAACTAGACATGCCCGGTGGTTGTGCAGCTGCAGCATCATCTGTGGTACCCTGCTACGCCTCATGATGAGAGCATCGTGGCACGATCCTGGATAACGTGCACAAACATGTGAGATAATCATGTTGGCAAGACACACCACCAGGGCATTTATCGAGTGGTAGTGTTTCCTGTTGCGATACGCTTGCTCCTGAGCCTGTGGTGGGACAAGAGTAACATGTGTACCATCAATTGCACCAATTACATGTGGCATGCGGCCCAGGGCATAGAATTCCCCCTTGACATCTGTCAACTCTTCTGGAGTAGGGAATGTAGCCTCCCTGGGTGCCATCGATCTGACCAGTGAGTGGTGGCTATCCAGGCCACACCGGAACAAAACCAGTTTTGTAGATTGGCATCCGACAAGGGCGTGGCCACGTTTTGCCCGTACCTACAACGCATACACTGGCAGCTGTTACACAAACATATCCCACAGAGAGTGTGGGTAGCAGGCAAAGATGGATGTCAAGTAGGTAAACATCACTCCCAGAGTCAGGGAGGATGATGACATCTTTGCGTAGTGCCTGTACCTCTTGGATACCCTCTACAGCGTAGCTAACGGGAATGTGTTCTGTGGTTTTGAGGCCTGGATGCAGATGCTTCCTGGGATGGGGTGGTAGGACAGGGAACATGGTCAGTCCGGGTAGGGCAGTGGGGGTCTGACAACGTGCCTATCTACAGACAAACATGCTGCGTGGCTGTACATGCTTGCCAATATACATACAGTACTTTCATCAAGATAGGCCTGCAGAGGCTCAGCGTAGCGTTAGTGTAGTTGAAGGACCTCAGTGACAAGTTGGTCCTCACCGCAGCAACAGGGAGATGAAGGGCCATGGTTCCAACCGCCCACATAAACACAACACTGTATGTTGCCCACTCATACAAATACATCTTTTGAGTTGAGACATCACCAGTGTCTGGCTAGGTGTCCACAACACTCGCATCCCCCAGTCCACCTGTCCTGTGGTCTTGGGACTGACACTCACGTGCCAGTGGGTCTTCATGACCCTCCCAATACTCATTAGCGCCAATTGTAATGAGGTGTGGCCAGCTCATTGATGTTTACATTCCCATGCAGCATTAAGAGCGGTGTTCTGCCACACAGTTACCACAGCGGAGCCGTACAGTGTGTGGTATCGGGGCCAGCACCACCCCAGAATGGCGCCACGGCTGACACCTGGGGGAGATCTAGCAGTGAGGTTGTGAGTTGAACCAGCGGGGACCAGGATGAACATTCCGATCATGTCTGTCACAGCGGTTCTGGGACGTATGCAACGCCTGCGTCCGTCACTCAGCGAGTGATGGCGTCAGGGGCATATCAACAGAGGCGCTACTGCCCCCAGACGGGTACGGTGGGCCAGAAGCTGACGCTGAGTCAGTGGGCGGGGTGAGGGACATCATGGACATGAGGAAGTGCACTTACTCCTCCTGTGTCACATGCAGGGCTGGGACCGTAGGTCGTGGTGCTGGCTACGATGGCTGCAATTCTGATGGAGCCGTGTGGTCGCTGTCACCCTAATCCCATGCAGCATTGCACTTGCATCGTGGTTATTTGTTAATGCAATTACACATCTCTGACTTCTTTTGTTTCCCTGACGAGTTTGGCCTGGGGAATGATGTACTAATAAGGGGCTCACATGTCTCCACAACCACACACATGCACTCGTCCTACATCCCAACCATGAGCTATTGTGGTGCTGTGCCAACTGCTGGAGTCTGAGTGGCTTGTGGGACAAATCACACCTGGATTCATATGTCTGGTCCCCGCAATTGGAGCAGCTCTTGTTGTTGTGCCTGACGTGAAAACCGTGGAGACACAGACGGTGAGGGTCACTCACCAACATGAGGCGTTTTCATTCCTCACAGGCTTTGTAAGTGACATCCCTATTGGCACGGTCTTGAGTATGACAATAAAAGGTAAATGCTCAGAAGTGTTTGTACAATGATTTAGGGTACAAAATGTGTAAGCTTTAACTTAGACCGGACCTGCGCTGGTGTTGAGAAACAAACAGAGGACCTGACGTGTGCACGCAGAGGTGACATATGACTACTCAGATAACGTCATCAGGGCACACACAACGCCAAGGACACTTGCAGAGCCAGAGGATTTACACACCAACACACAAGTGTACGGTATTACGGAAATTGCCATGTCCAGGATGTCATGTGGGGATATTCTGAGGTGAGTAATACGTTACTGACCTGTTCATCGCATATGCTAACAGCATGCACAATGTCGCACATGGCACACACATGACGTGGTCACACAGGGTCATGCTGTGCGGCTATGACACCTCTGTGACAGTGGGCATGTTCCTGTCATCATGTGCCAGTTCCCTGTACTGAATTGTGGGCCATTTGAGTGTTCATGTGCCTCGCAACATGTTGCTGACGTTAATCGGGTGGAAATTGTTGAATGCATGTGATGCACATGTGCATCATGATTGATGACATGTTGTGCAAGCTATTCACACATCAACTGAGGCACAGGGTCACAATCCCTGTGCTTCTTCAATGTCTGCCACACCTGGCACATCCTGATGTATGTGTGCCATGCTGATGTATGCATCCACATCATTGACATGAGTGTAGACTACATCCCTGCTGTGTGATTTCCTGGTGTAACTCTCCCAATGGTGACATGAAGGTGGACAGGGACGCAGCCTACACAATCGTTCACTTGACCATGTCTGACGCAATGTACCCCAATGGTACGTGCGTGTGTACGCATCGTTTCCCTATCGCATTTCGGCTCTACGCGAGCTAAGCGTACCCCAATGGTACGTGCGTGTGTCGGCCTCGTTTCCCTATCGCATTTCGGCTCTACGCGAGCTAAGCGTACCCCAATGGTACGTGCGTGTGTCGGCCTCGTTTCCCTATCGCATTTCGGCTCTACGCGACCTAAGCGTACCCCAATGATACGTGCGTGTGTACGCATCGTTTCCCTATCGCATTTCGGCTCTACGCGAGCTAAGCGTACCCCAATGGTATGTGCGTGTGTACGCATCGTTACACCATTCAATGTGTAGCATTGGCAATGGCAATGTCACCGTACTTGGGTGTGAATTTTAAAAAATGCATAGGGAACAACTAGGGGAACAGTGTACTGTTCAAAATGCAACCAGGTTGTCATGGATACGGAGTTTTTTTAAACTCCTACAGGTGTCCTGGAAGAATCACTTTGGAAAAAGTATACAATGTTGTGAAAGTTGTTGTTCAGCTCTGGCTCTATTTTCAAACCATGCATATGTGTGTCATGGGCTTAGGTGTGATGTGATTGGATGGAACATAGGATGCAAATTATGGTGGCCTATCACACACTACTCCTTGGACTCACAGACCCTCTGCAGCACAGACATAAGGCAGCATGTGGCTGTGGGAGGGCACTTGCCTGCACAACATTGGTGTGGTAACCACAGCTGCTGTCTCTGAATCCTCTGGACCCTGATTAGCTGAACATGGAGAGGGCACCTGCATTCACTGATGGTGAGAACAAGGCCCTGCTGGATGCCCTCCTGCCAAACTTCAGCAAGCTGTATGGGAGACCAGAGGATCAGGTGAGTGATGTGTGCAATACCTTGGAGTGTGCACCTGTTGTGTGTGTGACATCATAGCCACTGTGTAGTAATAGTGGATAGATGCAATGTTGTTGTGAGTGAGTGCCAGGGTGCACAGTGTTGTTACAAGAGAGTTATTTGTTGTAGTGTGGTGTGTGACAGCATGTCACGTGCTGCATTGCACCCAGATATAGCATATATTGTTCAGTGAGTGCCATGCTCAAAGAGTGTTTTGCAGCCCTCATGTCATCTGTAGAATTTCAATGTCATGTAAAGCAGTTGTGTTTGCACACAGGCCACATAGTCCTGGACAATGATGCAAATGTGTGTGGCATACGATGCCCTGTTGTCCTCATGTATTTTGTGCACATATGGGTGTCTTGGGAACATGGACCAGGTATACAGATGTTCTGTAACTTTACATTTGTGACAGGTATCTGCCTATGAGAAGGGTGAAATCTGGGTGGACATCGCCAGGGCTGTCCGGAGAGAGGGGGGCCTCGCAGGAGGCTTCGAAACATAAAGAAGAGGTGGCAGGACATCCGGTGCTGGAGCCGCCGCATCGCCCGAGTCCAGCTGAAGCTGGAAGCTCCACGCCGGCATGGGGGCAGCCCCCACCTCACCCCCAACATGCTCCGGGTCCTGGAAGTGGTGTTCCCAGACCTCCATAGGCAGTTGCAGGAGGGACAGCAGCACGAAGGGGGTAGGTACATGTCTGTTTGTAGTCATGTGTGTTTGAAATGGTACCTGAAGAGCTCCAAGGCATGGTCACACTCCCATAGTTTGAGTGGTGTGGTCAGACAGGCAGTTCATGCATTGGCATTTGATTGTCCCTCTGTCAGCAGCTGCTTCTTTACATGCCTTGCCCTACTCCACATTAGAGGTTTGCTTTGGCTAATGCTTGTTTTTGACATGTACTCCTATGGTGCAGTGTCTCAGTATGCATCTTCCTTTGCACATCATCATGTTGTAGGGGGGTATGTGACACCTGTTGGTACCTTAAATGTAGCACCACATGTGCACTGTGTCTGCCCTTCTTCATATTGTGGCACTGTTCTTGAGTCTCAACAAGTGTTTTATGCACAAGTCAGCCTCAGTGGCCTTTGTCCATGGTACACTTTCTAATTATCTTGTGTTAGCTACAGGTGCACAATGTACATGTGCTATATTTTGGGCTTCTGCATACTCACACTGGGCAGTGCCTGTGTGCATATTCTCAACATCTGTTGCATGTTCTTTGTACATAGTATTGATGGTCTGCCACACAATGTGACTTTGGATGTACAAAGCTGTGATGGCAGTGTGAGGTGATGGAACAATTGTTTCAGGTCCCAGGATGGCATCACATGGCAGTTCGCCTAGGACTTTTCTAATGTGGCACAGAGTCAAAGCGAATCAAACATGACCAGGTCTTGATTTGGGTGGCAGGGTTGGCTAATGAACTGTGATGCATCATCAGCTATCCTGTTGTCAGGCAGTGGATCATGATTGTGTCTCTCATACAAGTATTTTCCTTGCCTATACCTTGTCTCCTACCTTACATTGAGCGTTGTGTCTCTGACATTTGTCCACAAGTAGACTTGTCATTATGCAGAGTTCTGTGTCATGTGACTCATGATGCATGCCATGTTGAGGAATGAGGCCAAATGATTTGCAGCTGATATGTCTGATGTGTACAGGTGACTGATATGTTTTCATTCTTCTCCTTGCTCACAGCATCATCATCTGAATCTGGAGGAGACACAGGCGCGGATCAGGCAGAGGGACACACCGACAGTGCCACCTGCTTTGAGGTGTCAGAGGGAGGCAGTGGCACAGAGTGTGAGGAGAGTCTGCAGGCCGGACGACAGGTGACTGACACATCTTACCATGCCGACGACTCTGAGTCAGACTCTCAGGAGGGGGTGGAATATGCAGCAATGGTCACTCATTCATCTTTGGCTGCCCTCCCCTCCTCCAGTCCCATCTCCAACCTCCCAGTCCTTGGTGTGCCTAGGGTCCGTGCTAGCCCCCGTGTCTCCTTTGTTCCCGGCACCACAGCCCCTGCCCCTGTGTCCCCTGCTGCCCTCAGTGCTGAGACTGTGGACCTACTCCGGCAGATTGCAGTAGGTCAGACATCCATGCTGTCTGTCCTCCATGGACATACACAACTGATGACACAGGTGGTGTCGTTCATGGAGGGCATGTCATCAGCCATGTCTGATCTGTGTCGGAGTGTGGCTGCCATTGAATCAACACTGACGGCACCTCTCTACACCCAGCAGCATCTGTCCCCCCCCCTCCTTCAGAGCCATCCACCTCTGCCTCTCACATACCTACACAGCATACACGCACACGCCACAGGTCAGACACACCCAGCGCACACACACAGCATAAGAAGCTCAAAGCTCCATGCACACAGTCTCAAGGGCAAGTAGGCACACCCACAGGGAGAGGGGAGACACCTCACACATGCATCCACACACCCAGTAGGACAGACTCACAGCCCTGTACCTCCACCCCCAATGTGTCCCCGGGTTCAGGTGGTAGTTTTTCCGCCCAGGCTGAGGTGTGCAGCCAGGTTTTTGAATCTACTTTCGGCGATGCCCCAACCAGTGTGGATGAATCCACTTCACCTGCACCCACTCCACCTGTCCTTCCCTCTCCTGTCCATGCGGTGTCGGAGGATTACACAGATGGTGCCCCCATAGTCAGAACAGCTGATTAAACGCCATGTGCAGGCAGGTTTGGGTGAGATGACACCCATGGAGGCACAAACTGTTGCAGAGACTCTATTGGACTGGCCATTGGCCTTTAATGAGCGAGGACTCTCATTTGCTTTTCTTTTGTGATTCCGCTGAATAAAGCTAATTTTTTCCTTTTCAGATTTGTAGTTTGTGTGATGATGTCTGTGACTGCTGGGTGCCTGGGAGCTGGTGTGATGTTCACATTTAGGTCTGCTAAAATGTGTCTATCTCCTGAGGGTAATGAGGTTGACAATGGTATGTTTTTGATGTACGAGCTGGGCAGTGGTGGGCACTCTGATGCTGGGAAGTGGTGGGCACTCTGATGCTGGGCAGTGGTGGGAAGTGGTGAGCAGTCTGATGCTGGGCAGTGGTGGGCACTCTGATGCTGGGCAGTGGTGGGAAGTGGTGGGCACTCTGATGCTGGGAAGTGGTGGGCACTCTGATGCTGGGCAGTGGTGGGAAGTGGTGGGCACTCTGATGCTGGGCAGTGGTGGGAAGTGGTGGGCACTCTGATGCTGGGCAGTGGTGGGCACTCTGATGCTGGGCAGTGGTGGGCACTCTGATGCTGGGAAGTGGTGGGCACTCTGATGCTGGGAAGTGGTGGGCACTCTGATGCTGGGCAGTGGTGGGCACTCTGATGCTGGGCAGTGGTGGGAAGTGGTGGGCACTCTGATGCTGGGCAGTGGTGGGCACTCTGATGCTGGGAAGTGGTGGGCACTCTGATGCTGGGCAGTGGTGGGAAGTGGTGGGCACTCTGATGCTGGGCAGTGGCGGGAAGTGGTGGGCACTCTGATGCTGGGCAGTGGTGGGCACTCTGATGCTGGGAAGTGGTGGGCACTCTGATGCTGGGCAGTGGTGGGAAGTGGTGGGCACTCTGATGCTGGGCAGTGGTGGGAAGTGGTGGGCACTCTGATGCTGGGCAGTGGTGGGCACTCTGATGCTGGGCAGTGGTGGGCACTCTGATGTTGGGAAGTGGTGGGCACTCTGATGCTGGGAAGTGGTGGGCACTCTGATGCTGGGCAGTGGTGGAAAGTGGTGGGCACTCTGATGCTGGGAAGTGGTGGGCACTCTGATGCTGGGCAGTGGTGGGAAGTGGTGGGCACTCTGATGCTGGGCAGTGGTGGGCACTCTGATGCTGGGAAGTGGTGGGCACTCTGATGCTGGGCAGTGGTGGGAAGTGGTGGGCACTCTGATGCTGGGCAGTGGTGGGCACTCTGATGCTGGGAAGTGGTGGGCACTCTGATGCTGGGCAGTGGTGGGAAGTGGTGGGCACTCTGATGCTGGGCAGTGGTGGGAAGTGGTGGGCACTCTGATGCTGGGCAGTGGTGGGCACTCTGATGCTGGGCAGTGGTGGGAAGTGGTGGATGTGTTTACTATACACCAGTTAGACTAACGTTGATATAGCTGTCGTATGTCCCATACGTCTATTGCACTGGTGATGTGCGGTGACTTACCGTACCCCGTGGTCGATGACGTAGGTTCGCCATGTCACCGTATTGCTCTACTGATGTGCGGTGACATTCCGTACCCCGTGGTCGATGACGTAGGTGCGGCCTGTCACCGTATTGCTCTACTGATGTGCGGTGACGTTCCGTACCCCGTGGTCGATGACGTTGGTTCGCCATGTCACCGTATTGCTCTACTGATGTGCGATGACGTTCTGTACCCCGTGGTCGATGACGTAGGTGCGGCCTGTCACCGTATTACACTAGTGATGTGCGGTGACGTTCCGTACCCCGTGGTCGATGACGTAGGTTCGCCATGTCACCGTATTGCTCTACTGATGTGCGGTGACGTTCCGTACCCCGTGGTCGATGACGTAGGTTCGCCATGTCACCGTATTGCTCTACTGATGTGCGATGACGTTCCGTACCCCGTGGTCGATGACGTAGGTGCGGACTGTCACCGTATTACACTAGTGATGTGCGGTGACATTCCGTACCCCGTGGTCGATGACGTAGGTTCGCCATGTCACCGTATTGCTCTACTGATGTGCGGTGACGTTCCGTACCCCGTGGTCGATGACGTTGGTGGCCCCGCCCACGTATTACTCTACTGTTGTGCGGTGACGTACCGTTCCCCGTGATCGATGACGAACATACGGCCTCCCTCCGTATTACACTAGTGATGTGCGGGAGTGTGTGGCGCAACATACCCAGACATTACAATCGTGCAATGGCGATGTGGCCGTCTGGCTACACGTACAGGTATGTTGGACTTCGTTGTGCTCACCTTCTGCGCCGTCGTCGGTTTCTAAGTACGAGGTGGTGGCCGTACAGGATAGGGATGAGACGGACGATGGCGTTCATGTCCTGCTTGTCGTGTACCGGGTGCCGGTTTTGCCGGAGTGTGGGTTTACGGTAGTTTAGAGCTCTCGTAGCAAAAGAGCCGTACGGAGTGTGTTCAACACGGATCGTACTTCCTGGTTCGGAAGGCGCGGTCTATTTACGTACGGACGCTGCGTGGTGCGTCAGCCGACTGCAATTCGTATGGATTTTCGATTTGTACGGTCTTTTTTACGAGTCGTACGGAGTGACGCTTTAATTTGTGATCGTACTTGCTGATTCGTACGGGGACGCCTACAGGTGCGATTCGTACGGGGAAAAACGCTCCGAACAGCAATTCGGAGCGCTTTTTACCGGATCGGAATCGACGCCATATTGTCTTGCAATGGAGTAGTTCAAAAAAAATCTAATGTTGATGCCATTCTTAATGCTCCATCACTCAGCAACAAGAAACAACTTTTGTCTTTCGCGGGCATATGTGAATAATATAGCAAATTCATAGAGAACATTGCTACTAAAATAGAGCCATTGAGAAGGTTTCTCAAACAAAATGTTACTTGTGACTGGGTTGAGAAACAACAGAAAACTTTTGATGACATAACAAAAGATATTGTCAATGCACCCACTTTAAGACCATTTTGCATGAAAAAGGAATGCATCATCACAGGTGATGCCAGCTGGTATGGTCTGGTGGTGTGCTGTCACAAAAGGATGGAAAGGATGAATAGAATGCTGCCCATGCATCCAGGACCTTGAATGAAACTAAGCGTAAGTATGCGGTGATTGAAAGAGAACTGCTTGCGTGTGTGTGGGCCATCGAACACTACAGAATCTATGTTTGGGGCAGTAAGTACACGCTGAGGATGGATCACAAACCCCTGGTAAATATTCTTTCCACAGGGGGAGAGTGGAATTCCACAGCCAGGATTGAAAGGTTGGCATCAAGGCTTCAGGAGAACAATTTCAGTACTGAATATGGTCCTGGGAAGAAAAATGTCACAGCTGATTTCTTGTCAGGCTTACCTTGTGGTCAAAATGGTGTAAGTGTGATTAAAGAGTGTGATTTTGTGGTGAGCGTTAATGATGTTGTTCCGTTACAGTTCCATGAAATCACGGAGCAACTCTGGGAAGAAGGTGAACAAAGTAATGACAGGATAAATGACCTTAAGAAATTCATAATGGGAGGATGGCCGAGGAAGAATGACATAAGTTCAGAGTTATTACCGTTCTTCAATGTTTCTGATGAGTTGGAAATGGAGAGAAATTAGATTTTTAAATCTGGTAAATGTATTCCTCCAAAGGGAATACAGGACCTCATCCTAAAAATCGCTCACAAAACGCATCCAGGTATTTTTTCCATGAAGTGTCTAATCAGAAACTACTTCTGGTGGCCTGGCATGGATAGATTTATTGATAGCCTTGTCAGGGAATGCAATGAGTGTATATCCAGTGAGAAGATGCTCTTAGTACATCCTTCTCCTTTAAAGGTGGCTAAGTAGCCTGAGGAACCATAGCAGAAGGTTGCCTTCGATATATCTGGGCCATTTAACATTCTGCCCGAAGTTTCCCATTTTGCACTGGTCATAATTGATTATCATTCTAAATGGCCAGAAGTGAAGTTTATTCCAAAAGCCACTACAAGCGCAGTCATACATTTCTTTAAAGAGGTGTTTGCATGAGAGGGGTGTCCATCTGTGTTAGTCTCAGACAATGGTCATTTACTCTGAAATTGAGGTGTTTCTAAAGAGTTGTGGGACTAGACACAAGCTCACGTCCCTCTATGAACCACATGAGAATGGACAGGTTGAGCACTTTAACTGAGTGCTGAAAAGTTTTGTCACTGACTCCCTCAAACAAGATGGTAACTGGTTAAGTGCGCTGAGAGAACACTTGTGGTTATATCGTATTACTCCGCACTCCACCACTGAGGTCAGTTTGTTTAAATTGCTAAAGGGAAGAGATCCTGCCTCCAGCGTGTGTCCATGATGGGTCAAAGAATAATGCAAAAGTTTTGTTGAAAAGCAATGTATACATAATACTGCAAAAGGGTAGAATGCAAGCAGAACAAAACACAAAAATGGTACGAAAACAAATGGAAAACAAAATTTCATGGGCTCAAGGTTAGTGATTGAGACACGATCTTAAAACATGGTTTTGCAAATAAAGATTTCAACAAATTTAATAAAGCCATGCAAGTAAAAAAAGTGTTTAGCAATAGCGTCATTACCCAAGATGGGAAAGTCTGGAACACCAGGAAGATAGCAAAATGCCCTGTTAAATATGCCCCACAGGCAAATGACTCTGGTGATGTAAACCATCAAGTTGTGTGTGAAGAAAATTTCCATGGTGGGCAGAACAATGAAACAGTGGCTTCAAGAGTCAAAGTATCGGACTGTCTGAGGTAAGTTCCAAAAAAGTTAATTGATTTTGTTTAGTCACATTCTGTATTTCCAAGTTCCCTCTTTCTCTCCTTTTCTTTCTTTAATAAGGGGACTCTGTTACATCCCACTTTCATGTATTGCACATTTCATACCATCTTCATGTTTGTGTAATTATTACATCATCCTTGCTCCCTGCCTTCCCTGGCATGCAACCTGTTATCTTTTTATGTATTCCACATTCACTTGGAGTGCTGACTGTAATGTATTTTACATTGTTTCTCCAGTTGCATCTGGAGTTTAACCTGGGCAGATGACCTTGTCATGTTGCCAATAAATTTGATGTTTTTTACTTTACTGGAGTCCGGAGGATTTAATATCAGGGTTTTTTATTGCCTGTAGTTATATATTTGTATGAAATTTTATCTATGTACTTTTATGATTCTTCTTCTTTCAACCAAATAAAGTCTATAAATCAAATTGACATGCAAAGCTCATACTTTGGCAAAACATGCATTTTCTTCACATTTCGGAGAGATAAAGTACTGAATCCGTGGGGATCCTCTATCCAGTGTTCCCACACCTCTCCTGATAATCACAGTGCAACACTTGTGTGGTTGAGCCTAGTGCACATGTCAGGAAAGGCCTCAAAACACAATGGGAATAAATCCCATTATTAAATCAAAATTGAACCATTTTCAATATGGGAAGCTGTGGACTTTGGGTCTGGCCTCAGCCACCACCTTGGAAACTCACCAGATCCAGATGTATCTGAAAATGACAAACGCATTAAAGTCTAGGGTGGTATGACGTGTACATTCCACTTACTTTTCTCACCCATAATGCCCTGAAAACCTCAAACTTGAAAAAAACTTCACATTTTCCTCATATTTGAGTGGGGGAACGTTCCAGAATCTGTGGGAATCCACAATATTGCTTTGACCCAGCATTCCCTCATTTTTCCCACTAAGAACAGTAACCTACTTGTATGGGTGAGCCTAGTGTCCTATTCGGGATGGATCATACCAGGGATAATGCTATGTCAATATGGTCCCTGTTTGATACTTTCCTGTTGAGCTTTCCCTCCCAGAAATGTCAGGATATATACATGACTTCAACCAAAGTTTAAGGTTTGCATGGAGTTATGGGTGAGAAAACAGACGTCATGCAATCCACACAGGTCCTGCCACCCTGGACTTACCTGATGTTTAGATTTATGGATTTAGTCAGTTTCTCTGGTTGCTGGCAGGCAGTGTGCCCGAAAAGTGCAGCCCTTCAGAAGGGCAATTGGGAGGAAATTGGGATTTACCTACACTCTACTGGTGCAAATGTAAAAATGAATCCAAAACAATTAACATTTTCTCTAGCTTGAAACAGGGATGTGGATGCTTTTCCCCCCAGTGGAACAGAAAGGCTGATGATGCTTTAGGGGAGCGATCAGATGGGTTGGCCGACCCTTACCTCTTTTTGTGTTCCAAAGTTTAAATCTTGGTGTCAAATAGGCTTTCAACCCTATCCCCTGGAGGTGTATTGGGGCAAAGCCCCAATCTGGGCAAACTCTCAAGCAGATGCCACATGGGGAAGAAGGACTGGTTTTGTATCTTATGTGGTGAGGGCACAGGCAGATGCCAGAGTGGGTAGGCTGCCCTTACTGCCTGTGTTTTCTGCTATTGGTGAATATATGGAGTACACCCCCAATCTGTCCTCCAGTGGGGTGGAAAGACAGTGTTGCCCCTTCTGGGATGAGAGGAGGCACAATGCAAGAATTATAATGAACCTCTTCAAAAAACCGACAGAACGGAACACTCTCTTGCAATGCAGCTCACACCACCCTAGGAACCTGAAAGACAACTTGCTGTATGGGCAATTATTGCGCATACGCAGAAACTGCACAAGAAGGAAGGATTTCACCGTATACACAAAAAAGACTGCCTGGTCAAAGTTGATTCAACTAACTTTGATCCTGAACATATGTAGTAACATGGACGTGCTCACATTTCCAACCTGTAACTGAGCTGTCAATCATGAGTGAAACGCACGTTTTGACAAGTAAGCCGCCACGGGCGCATGTCAAATAGACCCCGTATGTAGGCTCTATAAACCAGGTACCTACACGGGCAGACGCAATCAATAAGTCCTCGTGGAGACAGACAGAACAAGAAGTCTGCAAAGTGAAGCTAGTAAGTTGTTCCCCCACCCCTGCGCCTTCCCTTCTAGTAACTAGCACTGTATCGCCCCAGACATGAAGGATCACAACACTTGATTTGGCCCTATGTAGGTTTTTCAAATAAACGATCACGAATAGTCACATTGATCGTCAGCTTTTCACGAAGCGCATTTCTAACATAGCCACCTTGTAGTATTGCTGTATTGCCACAGAAAAGAACGTACATTACACTTTTAACATTCACAAACATGAACTGTTATTATTACCGTCTCAGTCACGGAGAAATTTAACGACCGAGCCCTGTGTTTCACGGGGAAGCCTCGGGCCCCCAGTCCGTGATGGCAGAATCACGGATAGTTCCACAGAGCAACACTTGTTCGCCGCATGCTCAACCGTTAATCAGGCACAGATGCACACTGCGCATTGGAAGTCCCCAACTGCACCCGGCATGGATAACTGCACAAGAGGGTCGATATGGCCGGCGGAGCTTACTCTCTCAGAGCGTACTCTCACAGAATTGTCTGCATGGCTAATAGTGGCCATTGAGCATAACTCAACACTATTGGTTCCATATACATCGCGAGCATCACACATGACATCTTGTTGATAGTTAAACTGCATGTGCATAAATCACCATTTAAACAACCCCCATGTCACGTGCATGCTGCGAATAGACACAGACCGACCACCTCTGTACCATGCCCGTAGATATATCCTAGTCACTAGAACCCTTCTGTTGCCACCTAGTGCCTAATATGAATAACCTTGAGCCAAACTAGATACAGTACTCAGATAGGACTCCTCGTCCACTTTTTCCAGGTGATTGCAAAGGCGGGACGGCCACTCAAGATCTTCACACCGGCTAGTGTTGAAGATTCAAGTTCAAGAACAACAGGTACGCACATGTCTAAAGTGTAACTGACACTAGGGCTTACATCTATTGAGCCTAACAGATACCTGAGTACCGTTTCATTTACTCCCGTAGAAATACTCGTGCGAATCGCGCACTGGGAGTTTGTCAGCTGACACTCTCCAGCCTGCTCTAAAAAGAACAGGTAGAAGGAATCAAACCCACAGGAAGGTGAGCATGACAGGGTACACATGTCACCGATGATCTTTTAGACTGTCACCCACTAGACCCTGACCTAGTCTCCTTAATTGCATTTGCAGGCTGTCCTACCCTCTTGTAGTCCTGATGAAGAACCGCCATTGATGCTCAACAATAAGCACATTTAACTAGGGTCGAAACGTTGACATTCTGTTTTGGTATCAGTCCACACGAAGTCCCAAGAAAACAAAGAAATAAGCTACCTTGGTTGAGACTATTAAATCCGAATGTGGACACACTGTCATATAATGTTCTGTCTCTATGTATGATCACTGCTTGTACTTAACTTATTGAAGTTCAGCACTTTGTCACCAGTCACTCATTCACCCAATGTATTTTCAGTTCATGTGTTTTGTTTTTTGTTTGGACAGCGTTGATAAAAAAGTTAACTAATTCATCACAAGGTTAATACAACAGATTTACCTATATAACTCTTGTGGTCAGTGTGTGTTTCTCCTATATCCTCATGGAATATAGTTTTTAAGTGTTCAATACTTTTCCCAATTTAATTGCGATTTCCAACAGAACCATTGTTTTTTGCTTAATTATCTCACCCAGGTTCTGAGGGTCACTAGGTTACCCCATTACTTCTAATGGCTGACCACCACAGAACTTTCTTTATTGTGGGTGTTCTACCTCTCGAGGGGTAGATTGGTGTTAAACTTCTCTCATCCATCCACAGGATGCTCATTCTGGGGTTTTCCCTGATGTCTAGTAAATGGGGTTAAATTCCACACTCTGCCCACAGGTGGGCAAAAAGACTGTCCTTTTGTCTAGTGGGCTTTCTGACCCCACCAGGGAGAAGACAGGTGTTCAACTCCCCTAATCCACCCCAAGGCAACAGAAAGACCCTGCGGAGCAGATTGGGGGTGAACCTCCTATTTCTGCTCCCTAAAAGCGCAGAAGGACTTGCTCATGATGGTAGGGGAGCACTAGCCCACTGCCAAGGAGGCCGCTCGCTCCTATAAAATGAAATCCCTGGTTTTTAGTGAGTGGGCCATTGTTTGGCAATTGCCCTTCTGCAGGGATTGACTAGAGAAAGATACCATTGAAAGGGGGAGTTTCTTCTCTTCCAATAATAGCTCTTCCATTAAAATCAGTGCTCAAGGGACTGACTTATGCTCCAAAGCACTGATGCAAGTGAAAGTTAAATGAGACAATCAACTTATTTGACTTTCAGCTTGCTGACTTCATTGAGCCATGTGCACTGATCGTCATTCTGATATATAAAATCAGCTCCTAATTTCTATGGATGCTCTTCCCCAGCAGCCCGGTGTGAACTGAAATTCAAAAAGTAGAATCCCTCCAGTGCTAACACCAAAGGGGTTCTCTGCCCTGCCCTCCAGACCAATAGTGTCCACCTGAGAGTGCTCTTTCTGACTCCCAGTGTAAATACTAATTGCAGGATTCTCATCTCATCTCAGTATTATATTAATTTGCGCATATGACAGGAACTGTCATGCATGAGCATAATAGTCCTGAACGAAGCCCAAGCAAGCATTGGTGAAACCAATATATCTCATCTTTGTTTTTTGAGCGATGCTGCATCTCACATTTATTAGCACTGGCTGCAAGCTTTGGAGCAGAACTTTGGGCATGTTACACATTCTTTTACAAATTAAGCACTGAGGTTATCGAGGATAGAGATGGGGCAAAGTACATGAGGGTGGCAATAACACGGGTCATGATAGAAGGACACAAAAGAGATAGCAACAAGGAGTTAAGGGGCCAGGGTGAGAAGGGAGTGAGTGCAAGCAGCCACAAAAGTGAGAGCAAACACAGAGCACTGGGTGGATGTTTGGTAGGGATGTGGGGAAGAAACACAAGTAGGAGGGAGCTGGAACACACATGCCTTCTGATGAAGTGCTTAACCAAAAAGAAAACAAAGTTCCATAAAAATGAGCAGAGAAGGAACGCAAGTCAGCTGTTTAAAGCTCTATGCTCCTGGAAAGACATCAATGAAGAAACAAGCAAATGAGAGTGACACTAGTGTTAATGGTTGAGAAGCAGTAGGAGGGAAGAATGCACAAGTCAATTCTTGGTAAACCCACAATATGTCTTTTGGTTTTGAAACTAGACAGCTTCTGCTTTCTGCTAGCCTCCAACTAAAAAGTCCGTATAATGCTACATCTACAAACATATTTATGCATGTGTGTGCAAAATAGATAGATAGATAGAAAGATAGATAGATAGATAGATAGATAGATAGATAGATAGATAGATAGATAGATGGATAGACGGATAGATAGATACATTGATGGATGGATGGATGGATGAATGGATGGGTGGATGGATGGATGGATGGATAGAGAGGAGTTTGCCTAATGGCTAGGGTGGTCGACCTCGAATCTGGGGAACTGAGTTTGAGTCTCGGCAATGACGCTGAACATCCTGTGATTCTGAGCAAATCATTTATTCTCCCTGTGCCTCACAAAAATGATTGTGTGTCCTCATGCAAGATAACTAGTGCTATGTAAAGCGCTCTGATACCCTATTCGGGTCAAGTTTGGCCTACATAAAACTCTTTTATAATCAGAAGGGGGAAAGGATCACTTGTCCTGCTTAAACCATGGGTTCACAAGTCGAGGAACTGGTATCTCCCAACAAATATGACTCTCATACACGTGTATTCAAATGATCTCTCTTCGGCGGTATATACTGGGTACCCGCTTTCTTACACGTGCGTGCGTAATCATTGAGTCATTTTTTGTATTGTGCACCCTCCACCAGGAGGTTTTGCCTTAGGTTTAAGGCAGTAGTGATCGTGGATAGTGGGGGGGGTTATGGTGGTGGTGTAGTTGTTAAAAATCCGGACAGCCAGACAAAGACAGTTTTAATAAGTCTGGATTCGGACTGTAAGTAAAAAGTTAGGTGCACTTTCTGAATTGGTTAGGGATTCAAGTGCATATTGTATATAGAGTTTAAAAAGAGGTCAACATGTTTCAGCCTTTGGTAGTCAGAGGATCTTAGGCTTTCGTCAGGACCAATGGGGGTGAATAAATAGTGAAAAAATCGTTGTGAGAAGAAAAGAGGTAAATTGACCTGATTCCTCGTGATTCAAGGTTTCATTGTACCTGAAAAATAAAGAAACACACACACAAACAACAAACAGGGAGATGGGGTGCGGGAAAACACATATTGTGATAATCGGATGGGGCTAGAAAAACTGGTGGCAGTAGGAAGGCAATGTAACATGTTCCATCCCAATCGAGGGGCAGACGAACATATGCGGTCTGACCACAAACAAAATAAGAATGACGTGAGGCTTTGAAAATAGATTTCCCACTGTCACTATACTCGACAATAGTAGTACAATCACTATGTCCTACATGTGCGGAACCATTCTTTCTGACACATAATTCGCCTTTAACTGGTAGTACTGAAATAGCATAAAACTCTGCAAATAAAAAAAAAATTGATAGACAGACAGACAGTTTACCTTTTGGGGGTCACAGTAGGCTGTTATAATTAGGACCCAGTTTCAATAGGCAAATTATTATTTGTTTTGCTAATAACTTTGGTGATGTTTGGTGAATCTTCATGAGTTTTTCAAAATTAGTGTGCCAGTCACTTCGTCTGCTATCTGAAAAGTTTCAGAGTGATTCATCAAGCAGGGGCAGAAAAACGGGGGGCCCAATATGCTCTTTCCCCATGAAATTTCCCTTAGGGATGTTAGACATGACTAAGGCCTGAACTACAGAACAAAATTACACCAAATTTGGCAGAAAACTAGATCTTTGTCCAGAAAGATTGCTTTCTGTAAACATGTTCAGTAGGTTTGGAGTTATTAAACAAAAAAGATGTATTTATAGCTAGAGACAACAGATCCACCTCGGAGGATCTGTGGAGGATTTTTGGATCCATGCTCCAACAGAAATATGTTGAGTTAGCTGTCTGGAACCTGAGAGAAAATTGTGCCTGCCACATTGTGGATCGCGACATGGTTCCTGAGGTGGGAAATAAAGTAGAAATATGATATAAAGGGTTGGGATTGAGGTATCCTAACTCCATGGGACTGATGTAGGGGTATGTGAGGGACTCCCTGGAAGAAATTGTGGAAAAATGCTTTTTGTGTTAGCTAGCATCTATAGATGCACTGCGACGCTCAGTGCACTCCTGTGTGAATTCACGGCAGATCCAGGGAGCCAGATCCCAATTAAAAAAACATGTGCATCTACTCACAGACCCACTCACACACTCTCTCACACACTCACACAACCACTCACACATCCATTCATACAACCATGCACCTACCCACACACCATACAGTCACTCACTCTCCCTCTCACAAACCCATACAGTTACTGATACATTCACTCACACAGCCATTCACACACCCATGTAGTCACTCACACACCCACACAGCCACTTCAATACCCACTCACACACCCGTACAGCAAAACCACTGACATAGCCACTCACACACTCATACAGCCACCCACACATAATCAGAGACCCACACAGCCCTTTAAACACCCACTCATATACCCATCCATCACACACTCACACTGCCACTTACAGACTCAGACACCTACCCATGCACCCACTTAAAAACACCCATACAGCCACTCACAAACCCACTCAGAGACCTAGAAAATCACTCTCACACAGCCACACATCCACTCATACAGAGACTCACACACCCAGTCACACATCCTACAGCCACATACACACACTGTCTCACAAACCCATACAGTCACTGATATATCCACTCACAGACTCAGGTGACTGCACACAAACCTAATCACAGACTCACTTATGTACTCACATACCCAATCACACATCAATACAGCCACTCACATACCCATACAGTCACTAATACAGCCACACAGAAACAACTCAGAAAACCACCCACAAGTCCACTCACAGACCCATACAGCATCTACACACCCACCCACTCTCCCACTCACACACCCACTTACGCACTGACACACACACTCACATACCTGTACAACTACCCACACACCAACTCGGAGATCCAGAAACTACTCACATACCCATTACAAACTCATATAGACACTCACACACGCAAAGAGAACCAATCACACTACTCACAGACCCACAGATGCGCTCACATATCCACTCACACACACCCAAGTGCACACTTATACCCTCAGTCACCCACCTACTCACAGACCCACATAGCCACTTACACATCTACTCAAACACCCACCACACACTCATACTCACACACACACACTTACACACAACCCCTCACATACCCATACAGCCAATCACCCTCCCAGGCATAGAACCACTCATACATCCATTCATATGCCCAAACAAGAACTAACACACCCACTCACCCACAGCACACACCCAGTTGCACACCCACACAACCACTCAGACACCTACTCACACACCCATTCTGCCATTTATATAATCATTTACTGACCCATACAGCCAGTCACACACCCATTCACACCCCCACTCACAGACCCACAGAACTACTTGCACACCCACACAACCACTGACAAATGTACTCATAGACCCATAAATCTACTTAATCACCCACTCATAGATCTAGAAAACCCCTCACATACCCACACAGGTACCAAACAGCTGCACACACAGTCACACAGCCACTCTCACACCCAGTTACACACCCACACAGAAACTAGCACAACCTCTCACACTCACATATAGCCCTTTACAGTTACCTACACAGCTACTTACACACTCACACACAAGCAATCATACAGTTATGTAATTTGTAATAGCATATGTTTGTATTAAATGTGTTGCTTTGTTTTGAACATGTGCTTTTGGTTATGAACTGATCTGCTGATCCTCCTGCAACATAGCCGGCAAGATGCTTATTTGACCTAGGATCCATGGTGGATCTGCAAATCCGAGTGAGAACTTAGAGAAAAGGATTTAAATAAAAAAAGAACCATTGTTTGGGAAAAGGGTTGGCTCTAAAAAGAACCTTTGTGTTTATGGTGTGTAGATGCTAGTTACAGATCAGATTGCCATCTTCTTTTAAATTGTTGAGGAACACCCTCTTGCCTGTATCTGTGAAATGGACTCCCTCTTTTTGATATTTTCGGTCCAAGCGAAAGTTGTTATGGTATATAGAGCCTGTGTTGTGGCCTCGGAGAAATGCAGAAACAGCTTTACTGACATGTTTCTTTATTTTCAGTATCTGTGGACAAAATTGGGTTGACCACTGCTACTTCTGTCTTGGCAAGTGTTGGAGAACACCAAGGCACTAAGTGAGAAAGGTGGCATTAATTTAGTAAAGGTATCCTTCATTAGGAATTCCAGTGCTATCCCAGTAAATGTGCCTAGGTCATTGTCATCATAGTGCATAATATTGAGTTATGGATTTTGACAATCCACAATGCTTTCAACCAAAGACAGTAATCAATGCCACTTTAACCTTCTCTGGCAACCCAAGTAATGGCTACATTAGGTAAACATGCCACTCTTTCTAGCACTCTCTCTGGCCTAAAACACAAAAGTTTAGCCCATAATGCAGAATCTGATTATTTTGGATACAAGCAAGAGTAGCACAAAGGAGAAGGCTGCAGCAGAATAAAGCTGTTTTGAAGATGAAATGCAGTTACAATGGAGGACAGCAAGTAAAAAATAAAATAACATTTGATTGGATAGTGGAGATGTTCAGGGAAGGCAGTGACTGTAAGAAAAAGTAACTAACACTGTGATTGGCTTAGGACAAATAAAAAGTTATGTTGTTTATCATATGCTTTAAATTGTAAACAGTCAACCGCACATGCTATAGGTAATGTGAAGCTAATATACTTATGAGAGAAAGTCTTGTGTATGTTTGACCAACTGGTAGTCAGAGACTATTGGTAACATGGTAACTATGGTAACATTGCTAAAAGAGTGTGGAGAAATGGGAACAAAAGGGACTGCAGTGCAAAACGGAAAAGCAGGCTGGTGTACAAAATTGCTCAGTAGGGCGTATATGTCTAGTAATTGACAATATTTAACAAAACAAAATATAATTGAAAAGCTTTAACAGCAGATTGTTGAATGCTTTTAAGAGCTTGTGTATTGATCTGCGGAGTGAGTGTATCAGAGCCTCTATGGGTGTGTTACTGTATGAGTAAGTAGATGTATGGGTGGGTGATTAGGTGTGTTAGTGATGGAAAGGAATCCTACCAGCATATTGTAATGTGGTCAGAGCCTTTTCTGACAGCATTGTAATCAGGTCCTAGGTATAGCGTGAAAGGGTGCCATATTTACAAGGCAGCTTTAAGCCATGGCCTAAAGTGGCTTAACACTGCCTTGTAAATAAGGCAAAGCCCGTATCACCACTGGAATGTCTTTAAAAGTGCTTTCCTGTGGAGATAGGAGCTTGTAAATATGCCCTATGGTGATCAGTAAAGAAAAAGAGGAATTGCTATACTGATAATAAAGTAATATTTTTAAGCAAGTATGAATTACTGTGTTTAAAACTATATGTGGGTGGTTGCGTATATTATGTCATTTAATTGTATCCCACCCACAGTCAGACGGGCACTCAAAAACCCAGTTGTACTCTCACAAAAGCACTTATGTACCCACCACTCATATAGTCAGGCAGTGTCTCACAGACCCATAAAACCATTTGCACACACCATACAGGCACTGTCACACCCACTTGCATACCTATGCAGCCATTCATGAACCCAGTATTGAGACAACCAGTTACACATGCACTTACACACCCATACATCCAGTCATAGACACAGTCACCTACCCATACAGCCACTCACATACCATTATAAAATCATACAGCGACTCACACACCCAGTCAGACAGTGACAGAGGCATTCACACATCCACTCACATACTCACATAACACTTATGTATCCTCCACTAACAGAACCAACTACACTCACAGTTACACACCCAAACACCCACTAACACAGCTAATTACCAATCCATACATTCACTTGCATACCTATGTAGACACCCATAAAGTCGCTAACATACCTAATCACCCACAGACACAGCTACTTACACATACAGTGACATTTCCACTCAACCACTCACACCCCCACGTACACAGCCACTCATACACCCATTTATACATTCATATAAGACATTTACACATCCTTTTACACACTGACAAAACCACATATGTAGCTACACACTTGCTTATAGTATGTATTATATTAATATATATAAAATAAAGTTACATGCATACTATATTTGCTTTTAAGCTATCTACTTGAGAGGTATGGAACGGTGGGGTGCGATCATCTACAACCCTCCTGGTTATAAGGCAGACTTTAGCACCCAGCTTCTTACCCAGCTGTTCTCCGCATGTCTGAAATATAAGAGTTACCTAGTAATAGGTGATTTTAATGTTCACTATGAGGACATAAGCAACTATGCCACTAAGCACCTCAGCAGAGATATGGAGATCCTGCAGCTAAAACATTGGATAGGTAAACCCACCCATATTGCTGGACACACCTTGGACCTTGTTTTCTTCAACTTAGAGTCTATCGACATAAAATAAATTAGACCTTTACTGTGGACAGATCACTCTCTGATCGCCTTCACCCTTAATCTCCCGAAGAAGTCTTTTGGTCCCCACATTCCGGTAGCATGAGTAAAGAGGGCTTGGAGGCAGGTCACTCTAGTTAAAGTTGAGCGGCACTTAAACTCGAGGGACCGTGATGACCCCAAACCAATAATAGGAGGGCAGAGTGCATACAATCTTCATGATAAAATTCTAAATACCCTTCATATCTGTGCCCCCCAAATAGGAAATAAGCATTAGGCCAGAATCAAATAAAAAAATAATAATAATACTCTGCGGATCTCTAGATACTGAAAAAAAAATGTAAAATCCTTGAGCATAAATGGAGGATGTCTAAAACAGACATAGACAGACAGTCGTATAAGGTTGAAATGAAAAGTTACAACATTGCAGTAAAGAATGCAAAAAAGACCTATTTCTCTAATCACGTGGCCATGAATAGAGTCTCATCCAAAGAACTATATAAAATAGTTAAAGTGCTTTGCAACCCAGCCAGTATGTCACAAACCCTGACTCCATCGCGTGAAGGCTGCAAGGTGATCAGTAGGTTCTTTGTGTGGACAAGATTGAGGGGATCTATGCCTCCTTTCATGCAAAGCAGCCACCTGACGACTTAAAACAGGAATTCTTTAATCCTAATCCAGATCCACCAGTCCACCTTGACAGTTTTGTCCCATTCACCGAACAAGAGGTGGAAAAAAACATGATGAAAGTTAAATCATAATCCCCACTAGACCCCTGCCCCCATTATATCTTCTCTCGGATTGTGTCAATTATCTGCCCCATGTTACCCAAGTCCTTAATCAGTCATTATGCACAGCAGTATTTCTGGAGAGCTGGAAGAATGCTACGGTAGTTCCTTTGCTAAACAAAAGCAAGTACTGATGCTCTTAACCCAGTTAACTACTGTCCCATATCCCAACTACCCTACCTATCCAAAGTGATGAAGAAACTAATGAATAGGCAGCTGACTCACAATCTTGAAGGCAATGAACTTCTGAATATTTCCCAGATGGGCTTCAGAACTAACAATAGTACTGAGAAAACACTTTTAGCAGTACTGGATAACATCAGATGTGTGGTAGATCAGGGCAAAGCCGCTGCCTTGAACTTATTAGATCTGTCAGCAGCGTTTGACACTGTCTCACACAATCTTGTGCTGAAAACACTATCCACCAAGGGCATACTTTCCAAAGCCCTACAATGGCTCCATTAGATTCTGAACAATCGGAAGCAAACTATACAGCTGTGTACTTTCTCTTCCACTCCATCTCCCATCAAACACGGCGTATCACAGGGTGCATCATTGAGCCCCATTCTTTTCAATATTTATGTGTCTTCTCTGGCAAAAATATGTAGAAAATGGGGTGTTATATGCTCCTACGCAGATGATCCCCAACTGATGGTTACTCTAGATGGACAAGATGACACTAGGAGCAGACTTACTAGCTGTCTTATAGAAATGGCATCATGGATGTATGACCACTGTCAGAAACTAAATGCAGAGAAGTCTGAAATCTTATTGTTTGGGGGTGCTCATCAAGTCTGGAACACAACTTGGAGGCCCTCTACCATGGGCAACCTAGGAATTCTCGCGGATAATACACTCACCATGCAGAATTATGTTCATGCACGCTGCGGGAAAAGTTTCGCTATCCTAAAAATGCTGAAGAGAACATTCCAGTGGATTTCGCTAGAGTGCAGAAAGACCCTGGTCCAAGCACTGTTTCAAGCACTGCTTATTAGCAAGCTGGAGTATGGGAATGTTCTTTTTGTTGGCATGGCGGACTACTTTTTCTCTCAGACTGCGGCTGCTAAAGCAGTATGCTATGAGAAAAAGTATAGCTCAGCCTTGGAATGCATGAAGACTCTACACTGGCTCTCAATGAGACAAAGGGCCATGTTTAAACTACTGTGTCATGAACATAAGGTGCTGCATCATGCAGGACCTAAAATTCTCCAAGGCAGAGTCAAGTTCTATCTTCCCAACCGGAATCTGCGATCGTACCACCAGGCCAGGGCAACCAACAAACGCATTAAGTCCAGAGTAGGGGGTCGTTCCTTTTCACATTTGGTGGCAAAACTCTGGAATAAACTTCCATCTGAACTTCAACATACTGATTGCTACCTAATATTTAGAAAAAAGCTGAAAATGCATTTATTCCCCAAAGCTTAATTAGCTACAGAAATCCCCTCCCCACTGGATTTCTCACCCGAAAGGGCTTTCCTTCAGCACCGTGATATCCATCCAGATGAATGTTGCGCTTTATAAATAAATAAATAAATAAATAACATAAATAAATAAATAAAAGAAATAGCAACTATGCTTTTTGATAGCATACATAAACTGGGCAACAGATGACATTTTTAGTGTAACTGGCATTTAGCATTTGCCACAATGATATCTTACAGTTTTATTGAACCAGCAGGGATGGTGCCCGTCTGGTCGGGTGGTAAGGGTTCCACAGATGGTACAACCGACGATGATGATGATTCACCACCTTCCCTCTTGCTCATAATCCTGTCATACATCCTTGTATGTATGTTTTCCAGCTGTTTCTAGATAGAGGATGTGCCAAGGGAATACTTGGTCCCCATACCTCTCAAAATGTTTTTGCTGCATATATTGCTTTGAACCATTTATGAAAGAGCTTTCCGTTCTCCTGAAGTAAAGGATATATATTTCCACATGCTGAAGGACTTCTTTGGATGTGGTAAGTCTTCTTCTTTGTGTTGCTTTTCTTTTCTATTTTCAGAATGAGACATCCTGACTTTAGAACTCTGTACATTTGAAGGAAATGCAAAAAAAGATAGAGCTGTGATTTTCAGTCTCCAGTTCCCACTTGCCCCTGCACCCCCTTCCCTTCCACCTCTTTTTCTGTCATTAGCTCTTCCTCTCAGTCCCCTCCTTTTATTCTCTCCTTTTTTCTCTACCCTGCCTATCGCCCCCCAGGCCTGCGGCTCCTCCTCCCTCTCTCCTGTCAATACCCCTGACCCCACTATCTTCCTTCCCCCTCCTCACACCCTACCCCACTCTGCCTTGCCCCCTTTTTCTAATGAACATCACAGGCATCACTAAGACAGTGTGCCTACATCCCAATACTGTTCCCACCCAGCCCCAGCACATACTGGACCTAGCGGGCTATCACTTCGGCCTTCTGCCATGTAGTGTGCCTATTTTGCAATGTTTGTTCATATCAGGTTTCACGCCCTCTTCTCTTGTACTCGTCCCCCCTGTTCTATTTTAAAACTCTAATAAAGAAAGATGAAACAAAAAAAAGAGGTGCCACTCACCCCACCTCACTGTGCTCCAAAAAAAACCCAACAGAGATGAGGTTGAGGTCCGCAAGTCCCTCCTCTCTGCTCCCTCAGGATTTAAAAAGGAGATATCCTCCATTGTCATTAACTCATTGGTGCCACCACCATGCACATGCCCTGAGATCGGTGCCCTTGCCAGTTATCACCTCTGTGATGATGGGTACTCTGAAAGTGATGTGTGCCAATGGGCTCCATATACCTCCTCAAAAGCTGATAGGATTAACTTTACAAGTAAGGAGCCCCTCTGTTCCTCCATGAGCCACTCACTATGCTTCCACAAATCTGGAAATCTTGAGCAGTGCAAGAGATTGACCTACACTTATTCATACTTTTCAACTCAGATCTTTAGTCCACCTGTGGTCCTCAAATTATGAAAGTCTACAAAAGTATTATCCCAGTACAGATAATTCTTTCTCAATTAATCACCCCCCAGGCCAACCAAATTCCATTATCTTAGGATCCCACACCTTAAAAAAGAAACTTGCAGATCCTACTAAATAGATGATGTCAAAAAAGTTAGACACATGTCAAAAAAGTTAGACACGGAGGTAGAGCCCTGTCCACCATGGGTCCCAAGATGTGGAATAAGCTTTCTTTGGCCCTAAGGTTATGTAAAGAGCACCTTACTTTCCGTAAACAGTTAAAAACTATCCTGTTTAAAAACGAAATCTAAACATCTCTCCATTGTGTAGTTGCTAACTTACTGGGCATAAAGCGCAGAGATACTCCTGGCGGAGTGATTCTAGCGCTATACAAACTCATAAATAAATAAATAAATGATGTCCCTCATCAAGCCACAAAAAAGGCTATTTTATCATCTTGTTTTCATCTCACAAGCCATTACTTACAAATGACTCTTCTTTATTGCAAAGTGTGCACATTGTGCAGCTAAGGCATATACAGGGTAAGGAAAAAGGCATACATCACCAATGTACCTGAATAATCTAATAGAAAGACATACGTTAGCAAAGGTATTCTGTATACATAAATATCAGGGGAATGGTCATGAACACCCAACAACATGTACTGTGAACATGCATAAGCTTAAAGTATGCATCGTACAGGTTATACCTCTGACATTATTGCATCAATATTACTCTGTTATTTGTATAGGATTTAAATCAAAACAGTTACTTCACTCCAATATGAATGAAAGCAAATATTCTTACTAAGGGCCTAATTTATGTAGAGTTTACTGTGACTTACTCTTGGGGTACTCCTGAATTTCAGAAATATGTCAGCTTATATGTCAGAATATTGTTAAAAGAATGTTGTTTAACAGAAATATTTGGTTTATTAGTTTACAGTAGTTTACTCTGGTTGTATTCCTGAATTCCAGATGTAGGTCTTAAGTAAGCCAGGTACATTCCTGTTTTTTTTTTGAAATGCATGAGAAAAAAGGGGTACTTCAACATTAGGTCACACTTACTCATAGACCAATCTTTGTGAATGAGGCCCATTGTGTCCAATATATGATTTACAAAAATATAGTCCTCTTGGGTGTAGATTATCAATCTTTGATTCCAACTGGATTATGCTTTTGCAAACAATATGTAGTGAACAATGGGCCAGATGTACGAAGCATTTTACC
Organism: Lissotriton helveticus; assembly: GCF_964261635.1. NCBI lineage: Eukaryota > Metazoa > Chordata > Amphibia > Caudata > Salamandridae > Lissotriton > Lissotriton helveticus. The sequence goes on along the minus strand of NC_136059.1, from coordinate 1,828,637,859 downwards.
GGTTTCAAGCAGCCCATCGTACCGTTTGCGACCTGTAAAAGGTTTTTTGTCATATAACAACCCAATTTTACAAGTTGGTAACTTATTACTGATTCGCAAAATAGGGTTTGAGAGTCGGTATTAGGAAAGGGCATGTGTAGGGTGTCCCTCCTTAATAGCGAGTAACACTGGTATGTAGGAATGTTTTGCAACCGGAAATGCGGTCACAAAACATTCAAAGTTACCATCAAATTCAAGTTTGTGGTAACTCTTTTGCAAATGGTAAGTGGTCCCTAAGGGATCCCATAACATTTATTAATGGGGACACCAAAATTTTTTAGGAGAAGCCTTAAAAAAAAATGGTCGCTTTTCATTTTGATTTTTTAAATGCATTCCGAAAAAGAAATGCTTTATTTAAAACCCAATCACAGACATGGTGGTCTGTTGACCCCTGCAGGCCATCATCCCTGTGAGTGCAGGTCATTCCAACGGGGTTCCAAGCGAGACCTACCTCATGAATATTAATGAGGTAGGTCTATTTGCAACCCATTGAGAATCACAAAATGTGTCTAAGACACACATGTACAAAGATGTTTTTGATTTTCCAATTGTGAATTGCAAAAGTTTGCAATTAGGAAATTGCAAACTGACTTTTTTGTACATCTCACCTAATATTTCCGTCCGATGATAGTTTGCTTACAATGGGCCAGATGCACAAAGCTTTTTTGCAGTTGCTAACGGCCCAATTCACAAAATTGGTCAATTTGCAACCTCAAAAAAGCTTTTTGCAATGTACAAAAGGCAAACTTGTTATTGAATCACAATTTGAGTTTGCTGCCAAATACCGATTTGGTATTCGTTGGGACGTCCTTCCTAAATGGCAAATCGGAATGGTATGTTTATTTTTTTTTTTGTTTTTGTTTTTTTTTATACTTTTGTGTTCAGTAAGTTTTTATTGAATTTTTAAGAAGGAAGTAGTACATAAAGACATACAAAAAAGCGAAGAAAATTCATTAAAATACAAAGAAGCGAAAAAGAATAATCATAAAAATACAGTCATCAATAAAATGTATCGCAACATAACAAAATTTGTCATTCAAAGAAAAACAGAAGAAGGGAAGAGGAGAGGAAGGGAGGGGAAGGGAGAAGGGAATGGAAATATACAATTCATAGCATAAATACTTAAATAAGTAGAGTTACAAATACTACATGAGCAATACAACAACAATAATTAAACCTTTACATATGAATCTACAGGAGACCAAAAAGATTGAAAAGTCGAAGAATTATGATGAACACCTTGTAATGACAATTGTGCACCTCTTCTTGTAAAGACAATCCAGGACCACCAAGCATGGACTGAAAGAGAGGAAGCATCCTTCCAACAAAAGGTGATGGATTTTAACGCAGCGGATACAAGAAAATTAAATAATTTTGCTTCGATATCATCAAGGGGTACACTCAGAGCAACAGATTTACATATAACTAAATTATAAGAGGGTAAATCAGAAACAGGCAAAATTTTCTGTATCACGTTCCATACTTCAGACCAAAATTTCAAAATAGTCGGACAATCAAATAACATATGACGTAAGGAACCAGGATGTAAATTACAATGCCAGCATATATTGGATGGTAATAAGTGAGCTTTAAATAAACGCAATGGTGTCCATAAGGAGTTAAATAAAATATAAGCATTAGTTTGATAAATAGAGACTGGTAAACATCCAGAAATAGAAAGGGACCATATTGAAGACCAGGAATCATTTGGCAATGATAGGGATAACTCATTGTTCCAGAAATTAGAAATGGTATCAACATTGGAACCTAAGGATACGGTAAGTTTTTTATAAAATACAGACACCGCTTTAGAGGATAAAGAAACAGTATTAACATAAAGCAGTAAATCAGTTGTCATTTTTGAAGGGATGCCATTGGGAAAGGAATCTAAAATAGAATTACAGAGGTATTGATATTTTGACAGCTCGGACAAAGGCAGATTATATTTCTTTTGGAGTTGTATAAATGGAATAAATTCATCATCCTTGAAAACATCTCCAAGGTAAAAAATACCTTTAGCAATCCAGGAAGACCAAAAGGAAATATTTCTATTTAATTTGAGCAAGGCACTATGCCACAAGGACAAGTGTACTGTAGAAAGTAAGGGGGATTCAAAATTGGAATCTATATCATTAAAAATTAATCTTGATGATTTAATTATGGCAGAAGAATGTACAATTTTAGATACGGGGGACATGGTTAATAGGGATAATAAAGGAAAAGGTTTGACAAGGGAAGTCTCAATATGAAACCAGATAGGGGTAGTAAGCATAGGAGATATATTAAACCATAACGAACTTTGTTTAAGAATAAACGCTTTATGATACAGAAGAAAATCAGGTAGTGCAAAACCAATATGACATTTGGGAATTTTTAATTTTTTATAAGCAATACGTGGAGGTTTATTATTCCATAAAAATTTCGATAAGAGCTTGTCAATATCTTTATAAAATTTGAGTGGAAATTGAGTCGGAATCATTGCAAGAGAATAAAATATTTTAGGGGCGATAGTCATTTTAATAGATTCCATTCGCCCCCACCAAGAAAGGTGAAGGGAGGACCATTTGGATGTTTTTTGTTTAACATATTCTAGAAGGAAATCAGAATTCAATTTTAAAGTAGCAGGAAGGGACGATGAAAATAATATTCCAAGGTATTTCAATTTGCTCTTTTGCCAAACTATATCCGGTGAGGGTAGCATATCAGGAGTACACAGCATATTTAGTGGAAAAAATTCAGTTTTAGTAACATTTAACTTATAACCAGATACAGTATAATACTTAGAAATAATATCAAGTAAAAAAGGAACAGAAGAAACCGGATTACTAATGAATAATAACACATCATCAGCATATGCTAAAGTCTTAACAGTAATGTCATTGATAGTAATTCCTTGAATATTATCACATTTCCGAATGTAATTAAGAAATGGCTCTATACCAAGTAAAAATAAAAGAGGGGAGAGGGGACAACCCTGACGAGTTCCTCTGAAAAGGGAAAATTGGTTAGTAATCTGGCCATTAATAAATAATCTAGCTGTGGGAGCATAGTATAAGGCAGAAATCATACGAATAAAGGAGGGGCCAAAATTAAAAGACAACAAAGTTTTAAATAGAAATTGCCAATGGATTTTATCAAAAGCTTTTTCAGCATTTAATGCCATAACACCAGCAGGGCTAAGGATAGAGGGGCTTTGCTCAATAACATGTAATAACGTTCTCGTGTTGTTAGCAGAGTATCGATTTTTCATAAAACCAGACTGGTCTGGGTGGATAATTGAGTGAAGGATAGGTGCTAACCTAGAAGCAATAATTTTAGCATATAATTTACAATCTTGATTAATCAATGAAATGGGTCGATAATTAGCAACTAGGGTAGGGTCTTTGTCAGGTTTGGGAAGTACAACAATTAAGGCCTCAGAGAAGGAACCAGAAATGGTACCTGATGAGGAAAAATGAGAAAAAATCTGAGCCAAAAAAGGTAAAAGATGATGTTGAAACTCTTTATAAAATTCGGCAGGGATACCATCAGGACCAAGGGATTTTTTCTTGGGAAGTGATTTAATGGCCAAAAGAATTTCTTCAGTATTAATGGGTAAATCTAACTTAGTTTTATCAGAGGATGAAATGTGAGGCAAATCAGAATATTGTAAGAAGGACTCAATTGAAGAATCATCACAATAATCTGGTTTATTATATAAAGTGGAATAGAAATTCAAAAATTCATTAGCAATCTCATTATGGGAAAAAGCAATGTTACCTTGAGGGCATTTAATGGAAGTGATTTGAGTTTTATCTCGTTTAATACGTAAATAATTGGCTAAAAGTCTACCAGACTTATTAGAGTTAAAACGAAATTTAGCATTAGATTTAGAGAGTTGTATCCCTGCTCTAGTGCTGGGAATAGCATTGAATTCATACCTCAGCGTTTGTAATTTTTCTTTATATTGGGGATCATGAGAAGTAATAAATAAACGTTCAAAATGAGCTATTTGTTTCTCTAAGGATTTAACCTGTGAGTTAAATTTCTTATTTTCATGAGCCATGATAGAAATGGTGGTACCTCTAATATAGGCTTTAAATGCATCCCATCGAGTGATGATAGATGTAGACCCTTCTGGATTGAAAGTGAAATAATCCTGAATTGCCTGGAGTATTTTGGGCTTATGAGTGTCATTAAGGACAATGTCAGAATTCATACGCCATCTGGACTGTTTAGTAAATTAAGAGGATACATTTAAAACAAAAGAAATCATAGCGTGGTCTGAAATGTCGATAGTACCAATGGAGGGGTCAGTAGCAAATTGAATAAGGGAAGGGGAAAGGAAAAAATAGTCTATTCTGGAATGGGAATTATGAGGATTGGAGAAAAAGGAAAATTCTTTACCAGTTGGGTGGTGCAAGCGCCAAATGTCAGCTAACTTGGTGGTTTGAAGAAAAGTCTTAAAGGCATAAAAAGTTTTGGATGGTCGAAATCTAGATGTGGACAGTCTATCCAATAAGGGGTCCACAGACATATTGAAATCACCCCCAAAAATCAACGGAGCATTTCCCAACTTTAAAACTTCCGACGTAACAGTGGACCAAAAAACAGGATCCTCTGACGTAGGGCCATAAACATTAATCAAAAAGAAGACCGAGTCATGAATTTTAACTTTAGCTATAATATATCTTCCATCAGAGTCTGAGATTTTATGCAATACCTGACAATGCAACTTTTTGGCAAAGAAAATAGCGACCCCATTCTTTTTACCTGCAGCAGGTGAAGAGACAATAGAGTCCACCCATTTTTTGTTCATGTAACTCAAAACTTTATCATCAACATGTGTCTCTTGGACAAAACAAATGTCTGCTTTAGAATTACCTAAATAATCTAAAATTTTTAAACGTTTTACTGGATGTCTTAAACCTTTGACATTAAGAGAAATAATTTTAATATTATGAACATTAGCCATTAGGATAGAATAGAAAGAAAAGAGAGAGATGAGAACAAGAAGAAGGTGAGTGAAGACAGGTTAAGAGAGTAACTCTGACTGAAAAATAGGAAAGGGAGAAATAAAAAGGAGAGAGTAAAGCACAAACATACAACATAAATAAAGACATGGAAACGCACACCCGTTCCTCAAGCATGGCCAGTTACCGTTGGAGCCCATAAGGAGAATTAGTTAGGAACCTGCAACAAAAGGTCAGCGAGAAGCAGTCAAGAATTAGGGTCCTGTGTATCCATTGCTGGAGGAACCTGCTGTTCGAGGAAGAGACGAAGGTCTTCTGGGCGCTGAAAAGATTTAGAGACATTGTCTTTCCAGACTCGCATTGTAGAGGGATCAAATAGGCCATATTTGAAGCCAAGGCTTCTCAGTTGAGGACGAAGAGAAGAGAACTCTTTACGGATAGCCACAGTTTCTTTAGCAAAATCCTGATGGATGAAGATTTTGGTTCCATTCACCAGTAATGACGGTATTTCACGAACAGCTTTCCGAATAAGAACCAGATGATGGTGACGTAGGACCTTAAATATCATCTGCCTTGGTTTTGAATGACGAGGATTACGATGTGACGGAACTCTATGAGCCTTATCAATTTCAAATTTTTCTGCAAACTTAATATTTAGGAGACCAGGCAAAAGAGATTCAAGATAAAGCCGACAATTGGTCCCTTCAATTTCTTCAGGCAAATTAAAGATGCGCAGATTGTATTGCCGATTGCGATTCTCCAAGTCCAGCAGCTGGGAATGCATTGGAATAATTCTGGCCATTAAAGGTGTAAAAGCATCCAATTTATTCTTATTATCTTGGATTTTGATGGTATTATCTGACACCTTCATGGCCATAGAAGCCATATCTTTACGCACATTTTTAACTTCTGAGGCAATGGAGTCAGTATTTAAACGCAAGGCTTTAATTTCCTCCAAAATCAGAGCCAAAGAAGGTTCCGACGATTCCACCACTTTAGATTTTGTGGGAGGAGGGGAAACCTGCTGCTTCCTTTTATTTGTAGGAGCATTTTTCAAATCCATTCTGAGGAGAATAAATGCTCTTTATTATGAATAAAACAGATTAATGCAAAAATTCCTCAAAAAATGATGAAGAATTGTTGTGAATATGGACCAATGCAGTAAAAAGCATCAAAAAGCCCAGGTGCAGCAGCTAAACACAGCTGTAGGCGGAGCTAGGCCCCAAGCCAACCTCTGTCTTAATGAACTCTCTGCCCCCAGGTTCACTATCTCGGCAGGAAGTTAATGAGCAGAGTGGAGCAGGAGCATGGGGCATGAGGAGAAAAGTTCAATCGAGCCAAATCGCTGGAAAAAAGACTCACAGGTGAGGGAAGGCTTCAGCAGGCTAGCGCTGGCAATTTCGCCGTGATTTGTGCAGGAAATCGTCGTTTAATTGAGCTCAAAGCTCCTGGAAATTACGGAGCTCCGGTGGCGGCGGCCATCTTGATTGACGCGCTCGCGCGTCTCTTGACGCGCTCGCGCGTCTCGGAATGGTATGTTTTAATGTTTTGCGTCCACAAATAGTAATACTTTACCACCAGTTTAAAACTGGAGGTAGCCCATTCCCTTGGGAACCCTTCCCTTTTGGGAATGTTAAAAAATATATTGTTTAAGAGCAGGCAGCGGTCCCATGAACCACTGCCTACTGTTAAAAAATGAAACCGCAAAGTTTATTTTTTTCTTTTTAAACCTATTCCATTTCCCTTTAAGGAAAATGAGCTACATTTCAAAAAGAAATAAAGATTGGCTTATTAAAACGCAATCACAGACATGGTGGTCTGCTGATCTCAGCAGCCCTGTGATGGTTTTGATACCTAATGGGTCACAAATTGCGACCTACCTCATTAATATGCCTGAGGTAGTTCTATTTGTGACCCACTAGGAATTGCTAAATGAAACTCAATGAAATTGGTATTCCTAATGTTAGAACATCTGCCCCTATAATTGTGGTACCTTACCATAAGCCAGATGTAAGCCAGCAGTACTCCTGGTTTACAGCTGAAATTCATGAGTCAATCAGTACTCAGGCATGACCTTTGTGAATTGAGCCTAAAACATTTTTCAAAAAACAAACAAAAAATGTAATTCCGTCCTAAATTATTATTGACAGAAAATGATAAAACCGTAATGCAAAAAAAACCAACTAACATTATATTTCATCCAGTATGCGATTTGAGACCTGTCTATTGGTGTCCTAAAATAAAAAGAAAATGGCATTTACTCTTACGACAAAGCTCAAAACCAAGGAAAATGGATGGTGAACAGACATGACATGCCAGTGTAAACGTGTTTGCTTGACATGCGATTGCCTCCACAACTTAAACAAATGGCAATTGAAAAATAAGGAGCAGACGGCTGTATCTCTTAAACTGAACACCACTGTGCCTGAGGCTTAGCCTCTAGCAGAAATCCCACATCTCTTCTTCCATCTACATAATGGATTTCATTTAAGCACTTCCTTCTATAGACTTGCAGCAAGATATTTTTTTCATCATTTCAAAATGCACCCATGAGTTTGGCATTGGTAAAACATTTGCAGTGAGCAATGTATGTTATGCAACGTAATGTATGCAATCTGCATGATAATTTATTAAAATTGCTTGTTCATGAACTTTCGGGTTTCGCTATAGTTTCACAACATTTCTTATTTTGAAAAGTGTTTTAATAAATCTAGTGACTAGAGTGCACTGACCTACTCTTTTTACCATCTAAATCAAAGTATTTATTTGTACATTTTGCATTCCCTTTAAATCGTGTTTTCGAGATCTAAAATAATCATATTTTTCAACTACGCTCCAGAGTTTCAACTACACTCCACAGAAGAGCAATTCTGTTTTCTCATATAGGTGCCGACCTCTTCATTTGTTTCTATTTTTTCTAGACAATGCATTAATCCACATCCGGAAATATCACAATCCGCCAATATATATGCTATATATTTACCTTTTTCATGTCTGCAGCTACTGTTCTGTGCAAACTTTCTATTAACCCTGGGCAAAGCACTACGCAACACTCGCGTAGTTTGTGAAGTTTGCACAAATTCGCACTAAGCGAATTGCACGGAGCACAGTGCAAACACGCGTAGCGCAGCAGTCCTTTTTTGCTTGCTCGCGGTCCGCAACGTCAAGTAGGGGACCGCGAGCAAGCAAAATGACATCCTGGCGAGACTTTTTCCTTGTTTGCGATCAGCAACATCAAGTTGCCAATAGCGTGCGTGGAAAATGAACCTCCCGGCGAGCTTCTCAACACGGGGAGCTCAGGTTTCTCATTGCGAGTGGTCGCATATTATCGCGACTGCTCGTGATGAGAAACTACCAGTCCGCATTGAGAAAGCTGCTGCTCCAGTAAAAATCTACCCGAGCGGCAGTAAAAGGCATCTCGCACTGTGCAAGATGCCGTTTTCAATGATTGGTACAAAAGGGGGTGGTGATGGACGGAGCATCTGAACCAATCAAACACTCACACCCAGTCAAAAGATCTGGGTTTAATCCATCACCGTTCTTTAGCCCACACTGCCACCCCAGTTCAGACAAGGCCATGTGCAAATCAGTCTGACCCTGTGCCTCATGGGAACAGTCCAGCCCGAACTGCCAAGCCATGCCTTCCCTGGACCGGAAACAAGCTTCCGAGGACCGGTTTCTGGCATTACAGCCGTCTTCAGCCCGGCTTGCTTGAATCCAGTGGCAAAGTGAGCAAGGGACTCACGTCTGAGCATACCCTGCCACACTTATGGCAGCCAAAGTGGTACAAAAGGGGGTGGTGATGGACGGAGCATCTGAAGCAATCAAACACTCACACCCAGTCAAAAGATCTGGGTTTAATCTATCACCGTTCTTTAGCCCACACTGCCACCCCAGTTCAGACAAGGCCAATTTTCAATGATTGCACAGTGCGGACAAGCATCCAGCACTGTGCAATCATCGCGAACAGCGTACTACACAGTTCACGTAGTGCTACGCGTAGCTTGCATAGTACGAAGTGCACTTTGCTCAGGTTCGCGTAGCGCTACTTCGCGAATTACACCCAGGGTTACTTTATATTTAATAAAACATTTTTTTATAAAAGCATATGTTTGATTGGTTATTCATTCATACTACCAAAACATTTGGAATTACATTAAATCAAACTGAAGAATAGGAAGTTAAGTTTAAAGCCATGGGTGTAACGCACAAAGATTAGTATATGTCTAAGTGGGACTTACAATTTTCAGGACTAAGTCAGGATTTCTGTTTGTATCATGGCTGTCAAACATTGCAGGTGCTGCTGGCAGAGCACAACAGAAGAGGGCCACTGGTGTGGCCTCTGGCACATGGAGTCTTTTCTAAGTTCCAACGTTCGCAGTTTGTGTCATATGGCCTGACCCTTTACACACAGCTGGAGGCTTAGATGGTATTGATTTTCCTTTTTGAGGATTCACTGAATTGGAAACCACTGGTCCCCTCCAGCGATGGTGGCGTAACATCCACCTCTTTGGTGAGACAGGGGAGCTGATCAAGGAGAGAGGAGCAACCTACTCTGCAGATGTGCTAGAGTGAATGAGCAGTGGAAATCCTATCTGCCCTGGACGACCTGCAGTAGCTGGACCTCTCAACATGAGCCGGGGCTGTGTTTTTAAACAAGAGAATTGCCAAACAAAGAAAATACTGTCATCATGGGTCTTTGCCATGCACATTTTCTCCTGGAGGCTGCCATGTTGAGTTTGGAGGCCCAAAAAAAGACTAGGCCACCACGAAGCGCAAATAAACCTAATTATGACAGTGTTAATATTGGGAGTAAAAATGGCTGCTCATCTATACAAGTGCCTACCATTCTCTCACATAGCAACTGCACAGCTATTTTAGAAATTTACAGAGATCTGATTTCCGCAAAATAAATGACAACAGTTGCTTCTTTAATGACTGAGAATTAAACTCACCATGACATTACAAAAAAAAAGTAAATAGTAATTCAGAAAATTAGAATTGTCAAGATGCCCTTGAATTTGCTTAGATGTGAAATACTTCTCTGGACATAGCCTGGATTAAATTGTTCCTGCCTGGATGGGCACCCAGTGAGCCCGTTTAGGACTGCATGCCAATGAGCATTATTTACTAGTGATGGAGCAGACTTGATGCCTATTTGAAGCAGTTCTTGACCTGATGCAAGAACTACCTCGAAGAAATTGATCAGGGGGTGATATATTTAAATACCATCAGGGCTTGACATCTATAATGTTACAAATGTATTTTCACCATTGATGGTCTAGTCTGTGCAGTGTGCATCAATGGACGCAAACTGTTGGAAGAGGACTTACACAAGGACATTATCAGGTTGGTGTTGACAAACCATTCCACACTGAAATGGCTTCTTCTGGGACAACTATCTCTGAGTTTGAGGTCAGCAGTATCTGTCTAACTGCATTCTTCTCTGTAATGGTAAGTGCTGATAATAATAATAAATAATTATAATAATAATGAGGGGCAGAATGTAATTTTCATGCATTGTCAGTTATGCCCTAAGAATAGTGACAGTGAATGAAGGAGACATTTCCTAGTTAGCTGCTTGGAGTTATTGTCTATTTGATTGTTTAGCACCCGTAGGTCCTTATTAAGTAAAAAGATAAATATATTTGTTTAGCTGCTGTCAAAGTTTGCAAACAGTATGAAGATTCGGGGGCATATTTATTGACATTTATGTCGCCCTTGCACCACATAATGGGGCAAAAGGGCAAGGCAACTACTAAGTAAGATTTATCACCCTGAATGGCTTGATAAATCTAGAGTAATATAACGCATCGCAAATCACTGTGTTGAATTATTCTGCCCCAGGGAGGCATTCCATGTGTGGAGTGTGAATGTCTCCACACAACCACCCAAGGATTTTTGCAAATTCCCAGATTTACCATTACTGGTAGACCTGAGAATGAGTCAATGTGTTTGAGGTGTAACGAGGAGAAATATCGTTATTGATTTTCGCGGTTTCCCCTCTGTAAATGGGCTGCATTCTGCTTCCTGTTTTATGCATGAAATTGCCCCTTCCTGCACAAAAAAATCCTGACTACAATGCAGGCACCCTTGTACTATGGTGCATGTGTGCCTGTGTTGGCTCTAGGTAGCATATTGTGCTCCAGTGTAAGGAAAAGACAGGAAGGTGCTGTTTAATGTTAAATATGACACATTCCTGCCCTTTCACTATCACGCAGCATAGCGCAGCAAGGGGGCTTGCTGTGCTGCGTGATTATTTTAATAAATGTGCTGCTCTGATTGCAAGCGTGTGCTAATGCACAATGTATTACCAACCTATAAACACAGTGTTGTTTGTGGCCCTTTTTGTCTAAAGTTCCCTAAACTTTTTGCTTTCCCCCTAGACCTTTTTTCTGACATGGTGTTGCCAACTTAGATGCTTTGGGTAATGTGTCACTGCTGATCAGTGTCAAAGTGCAAGTACTCCCTGTGTAAAGTGTAATGGTAATTGGTTGTCCGTGATTGGTATGTTTGCCTTACTAGTAAGGTCCCTAGTAAATTGCACTATGGATGCCAGGCTGGTAATGCAAATGCTACTAGTGGGCCTGCAACACTAATTGTGCCACCCACACAAGTAGCCTTAAAGAGGGAACTCAGGCCTGCCACTGCAGTGCCTGTGGGCAGTTTGGAAAACTGCCTTGTTGTCCTGACAAGTGCACCCACTTGCCAGGCCTTACCCTTCCCTTTCTATGCACATTAGACACCCATATGGTAGGTCCAAGGTACCCCCTGGGCAGGGTGTACTGTATTTGAAAGATAGGACATGTTCTTAGGTGTGTACCATGTCCTGACAGTGAAATACTCTCCATTTCATTTTTCACTGTTGAAAGGCCATCTTGCCCATAGGACAGAATAAGTAGGCTGTAATATGTTTTCCAGCCTATCTTCCCAAAGGCTTAAGATGGACAGGTGAAGTTTAGTTTGCCTGAACTCACAATTCAATAACACATCTTTTTGTGAAGGTGGTTTTTGCATTGTGTGTTTAGAAACCACTCTTTTAGAAGTGGTTGGGTACTTGTGCTCTAACATTTCTGTGTGTCTCTGCCTAGTTGTGGACTGACTGTCTGTATCTGAAAGTTATAGGATCTGGGAAATGTCTTGACCCAGGTGAGCAAGTGAGGCAGCAATAGGCTGATCTGCATCTTGATTGTAGCAGGGAGGAGTAGCCCCTGGAGTTGAAGAGGCCTGGGCTGCCACCATAAAACAATGGCTCCATCTCCTGCTGAGTGATTAAGGATCCAAACCCCCACTATCAAAGGAAGAAGGTGACACTGGCAGGGAGACACCTAGAACTGGTTTGGACAGGGGTCAGTGCCCGCCCTGAACACAAAGACTTCAAATACATTTAGGGGTATAACTATGAGAGCTAAAACCCATGAACATTGGAATGGAATGGAACTGTTCAAGACTGTAAAGGATTGAAACTTTTTTGTGGTCAAGAGGAATCTCTGCCAAGGAAGAAACAGCTGAAGAGACTGAAGGAAAGGACTGACCCTTGCTGTGTGTTCTGGGGCTGGCCTGCACATTACTGCTTTAACCAAGGAGAGGCTAAAGGGATTCTGTTGTGAGCTGTGCCCCCCTGCTTGAAAGGACTTTGCTGTGTGCTGTGTCTTGAAGTAACTTATCCCCAAAGGTCCGAGGAGAGATGGCTCCCTGTTGTGGAAACTCAGGAACACAAACGTTTCCAGGTGTGTCTCAGAAATGCTGTGTGCGTGTGCTTTTTGCAGCCTGAGACCCTCGTAAGAATTGCCCTGTGGTCATGGGCACCAGGAGTCCAAGAGAGTTTCAACCACGCTGTGTACATGTGCTTTGTGCAGCCTGAGACCTTCATGAGGATCCTCCTGTCAACGTGCACACCCGGAATCCAAGTGAGTCACAGCAACGCTGGGTGCGTGTGCTTTGTGCAGCCTGGGACCTTCGTGAGGATTGCCCTGTGATCGTGTGCACCCAGAACTCAAGGAAGTCACAGCGACGCTGGGTGTGTGCGTTTCGTGCAGCCTGAAACTTCGGTGAGGATTACCCTGTGGCCGAGCACCACCGGAGCTCAAGTGGGTCCCAGTGAAGCTGTGTGCGTGTGCCCTGTTGCAGCCTGAGATCTTCGTTATCACCAGCAGCCCGGACCAGCATCCCTAGAAGAGCTGTTCCGCTGTCCCGGGCCCGCCATTGCCAGAGCAGGACCTCGAACCAACCCTTTCGGGGGAGGGTCCAACTCCCACTGCCCAAAATCCACAAAGTCACATCGGAAGCCGAAGTCACGGGAAGAGGAGAGGAGAGCGAGGTCGTACTCCCAGGTAACGTGTATGGTCGACTGGGGCGGGGTGTGGGCTCGGAGGGAGATGCTCTCGGCCTCGCCCCTTCTTGCAGCGTGAGCCTCTGCTTCAGCTTGTATCGCGACCCGTACTTGCCAGAGTCTGGAGCTGCACTTTCATTTACATCATACACGTGTTGGGGCCATCTGTTGGCGGAAGCTGACCGCAAGTCAGTACGGGTGGCGGAGAGACAGTCTATAGCACCGTGATCTGTGGTGGAGTGTATTACACATTGCATTATTTCTGCATTACGAACTGCCTGATTGTTGCATTATGCATTGTTTTCACATAACAAACTACCTGATTGTTGCATTATGCATTGCATTAGTTTGCATAACGAACTGCCTGATTATTGCGTTATGCATTGCATTATTTTAGCATTACGAACTGCTTGATTGTTGCATAACAAACTGCATTATTTTTTCATTGCGAAGTGCCTGATTCTTGCATTACGAATTGCATAGCATTGCATTAGGACTGCAGTGGATCATCTAGAATTGCTCATTAATATTGCTAGAACCTACAAGGGTTAGCTGGCCTAATAACCAGCCAGGAGGAACATTACAAATACGCATATGTTGGATTTATATCATATGGTCTCATCGTCTATCTTTTTATATAATTTCATACATGTTTTTATGAAACTCGTGTGGGGTCCATTTGTGGTGTCATCATTGGGTTACTGAGAGCGTGGTTGCAAATACTTTACACACTTGCCTTGAAGATAAGCTTGGCTGCTCGTGCCAAGCTACCGAGGGGGTGAGAGGGGGCTATCTGAGAAGGTATCCTTCCTTTCCCTGACGTGGAAGCAAGGGTCCCTATTTGGCCTAAGGTACCTACCTCAGTCAACTAGCGACCCCCGTTCTAACACACAGTTAGCAAGTTTTCTTTTAACCCCTTGCACGCTGATGACGGAACCGCTCCGTCATCAGCTGCGGGTGCGCTGTGCTGATGACGGAGCGGTTCCGTCATGGCCCGCCCCGCTCGATAGAAAGCTCATGCCCGGTGCGAATTCCGCGCCTGCGCTGAGGGTTCTATTGAGCGGGGCGGGCCATGACGGAACCGCTCCGTCACCAGCATAGCTCAACCGACGCTGGTGACGGAGCGGTTCCGTCACCAGCATGCAGCCGCCGCGCGGCCGCTCCGCCCCCTTAGCACTGCAGCGGAATAGCCGCCGCAGTGAAGGGGTTAAAATTTGTTTCTCTGAAGCAGGACTCTGAAGTGTTTGTTTTAGGAGTATTGTGATGAGAATGTCTTATGACTCTAGTTGTATACAAATTTATAAGTGATTGTGGTTTGAGTGCAGTGGCATTATGAAGAGTGTATAGCCATTATGTGTGTTGGGCTATCAGTCTGCATGTTTTGCAGATATAGGAGTGTTAGAAAGGGAACCACCTTTATGCTTCTAATGACATGAGAAACCAATTACGACATTTCTGAGAGAAAATAATAAACGTGTACCAGCTCCACGTTCAAGAAAATATGACAAGACAAGAGAATTTTTAATTACTGCATCGTAAAAGTATGCAGAAAAATGGTAGCATAGACAATCTCATTCTTATACACAATAGAGACTGTGATTTACTGAATGACAAAGTATTATATTTCATTAACATGTGCTAGGAATGTGGAAATGGTGAGATCTCACGTTATGGAGCTTTACCTCTAATCATTCTTTATTATCATTTATATGTGTGTATGACTAATGACAAGTAATCAAATATTAGGATTAGAGCTGATTATGATAGAGAAACATCTATCCTTTGTGTGAACAAAGTGTGCACCAAAATGACAAAAGAAAAGTAGGTGTTACACATTCCCAATTAATGATGCATCAGTGAAACTTTCAGTGATTGTATTTCACACATGTGCTAATGTTATACACCTAAATTGAATTTCTAAATTTATGTTTGAAATATATTTACACGTTAGTTCATTCGAAAAGTAATAGTGTAACAGACTGACACATGTTATTTGTAACCATACTACATGATTTCAAATGCATCAAAGTTTACTAGAATCATGACATCTTTATTGTCCATATGAATGTATGTTTAATAATCCTGTATATATATATATATTCACTGAAAAAACCATAGGTTATAGACCATATATAGTTAGGAATTTGCATTTACAAAACCTTGAAAATTCACTGAAAAAAACATAGGTTAGAGACCATATATAGTTAGCTGGACATTTTATTGACATAAAACCAATGAAATTCCATATATAGTTAGTTGCACTAACTATATATCGCGCACCCACATATTACATCATTCATGACATGGTCAGTGACATCACTGATGACATCACTGATGACATCTCAAATGACATCACTGATGACATCTCAAATGACATCACTGATGACATCATTTAGTGTCTGTGTGTTTTTGTAAAGTTTAAATATGTTTTACATATTGACGAATGAGTGGATGTATGGAAGACTGAGTGTGTGTGTGGCTGGCTGGGAGGTGTGTGACTCTGTGCATATCAATGTGTACTTGTATCAGTGATTGTATAAGAGAGTAAGTATGTGTTAGTATATGTGTGAAAAGTATGGTGTTCTGTGTTTAACTGTATAGATGAGGAAATCGAAGTGTGATTGATTCTTCACAGGACTGACTAGGTGTATGAGTGCATATGATAGTGTTGTAATAATGAGTGACTGTATGTATGAGTGATTGTATGGGTGAATGAGTGAATGTGTGTGTAGACGTAGGAATCAGTGAGTGCGTATGTAGTAACTGGTATTGGTGTGTCATGATGTCATCAGTGATGTCATTTGAGATGTCATCAGTGATGTCATTTGAGAAGTCATCAGTGATGTCATCAGTGATGTCACTGAAGTATGGTGTTCTGTGTTTAACTGTATAGATGAGGAAATGGAAGTGTGATTGATTCTTTACAGGACTGACTAGGTGTGTGAGTAACTCCATGGATGAGTGGCAGTGTGTGAGTGTCTGCATAGGTGTATGAGTGCATATGATAGTGTTGTAATAATGAGTGACTGTATGTATGAGTGATTGTATGGGTGAATAAGTGAATGTGTGTGTAGACGTAGGAATCAGTGAGTGCGTATGTAGTAACTGGTATTGGTGTGTCATGATGTCATCAGTGATGTCATTTGAGATGTCATCAGTGATGTCATCAGTGATGTCATTTGAGATGTCATCAGTGATGTCATCAGTGATGTCACTGACCATGTCATGAATGATGTAATATGTGACATCATCAGCAGTGGATTGCGGGTGCGCGATATATAGTTAGTGCAACTAACTATATATGGAATTTCATTGGTTTTATGTCAATAAAATGTCCAGCTAACTATATATGGTCTCTAACCTATGGTTTTTTCAGTGAATTTTCAAGGTTTTGTAAATGCAAATTCCTAACTATATATGGTCTATAACCTATGGTTTTTTCAGTGAATTTCATTGTTTTTTTAAAAGCTAATATCTATAGCTGTAAAATATATTCTTTATTACGTGACGTATCACGTAGCCACATGAGACGCCTCATGACGCGTCGCATAACCGTGACGTATCGGCTCAGCAGCGCAAACAAAACCCGTAACGTAAGCGTGCCGGAGCACGCTTACAGATATATATATTTTTTTAACCTTAATTAGACAAAATCCACACGTGCACATATCTTGAGGCCTTGCAAAGGCACATCAAACAAACAGTCCCTACAATTTTGCCAAGTTTGCTGGAAATCTATTCCCTTATTTTTTTTTTTACTGTTTCTCTTGGTTTTCCCCTTGTTACGCTTACCGGGACGCTACCCGGTACGCGAACCGGACGCTCCAAAAACACAAGATGGCGGACTCCCGTTACGCTGCCGGTTAGCTGCCCGGTTCGCGTACCGGGAGGCGCCTCTACCGCGAAAAATCGCGGGGGACTTTAATATCCCCCTCATCAATCCTAGGGGGTCAGGAGGGGTTTACCTTGCCCCCTTTCCTTCATTTCCCCCTTCTTTTTCACCACATCTTGTCTCTCGAACCTACCGAGAGACAAGATGGCGGCCGCTCCGGACTGTTTACAATGTTGACAGCTACGCTGCCGGTTAGCTGCCCGGTTAGCTGCCCGGTGTGCTGCCCGGTGAGCTGCCCGGTTCGCGTACCGGGACGCGCCTCTACGGCGTAAAATCGCAAAAAAATGTTTTTTTTATTTTTTGCCCCGCGGGGCACTTTAATATCCCCCTCATCAATCCTAGGGGGTCAGGAGTGGTCTACCTTGCCCCCTTTCCTTCATTTCCCCCTTCATTTTTCACCACATCTTGTCTCTCGATCGTACCGAGAGACAAGATGGCGGCCGCTCCGGACTGTTTAGAATGTTGACAGACACCGGAGAGCCAATCAGCTTCGCTTCGCGAAGTTCCGTTACGCGTCAGGTACGCGAACCGGGGCGCTAACCGGAGCGCTGTCACAGATATATATATTTTTTTAAACGTTAATTTCTCAAAATCCACTGGAGCACATATATTGAGACATAGCAAAGGCACGTCGGGCAAACCATATCTACAATTTTGCCAAGTTTCATGTAAATCTATTCAGCCGTTCGAGCTAAAAGTGAGTCCAACCGCACTATGGGAAAATGAATGGGAAAAACACGTTTTGGGACCCCCCTTTTTTCTCGGCCCCCCTTGACGAAACCCCCCCAAATTTTCAGGGGCTGCTCAGAAACAAAATGTGCCATTTTCCTGAACATTTCAGCCAATTCCGTCCACAAACGCCAAAGTTATTAGACATAGAATTTTCAGAAATCCCATAGAGAAAAAATCCTAACTATATATACCCACTGGCTATCGCCAGTAGGTAATATACATATATAAACATATATAGTCTGCATATCTATATAAATATAAATGCATGCATACATATACATATATGCATACATATGCATGTTATTTACATGAAAGTTTTAAAAACACTAATAAAAGCAAAGCTAAAAAGCCACCTCATTACAAACAGAATGGCTTTAACTTAAACGAGGGCGAGATCTATTGCATTTTCAATGCTTGTTTACTTTGGTTCTATCAAGAAGGCATTCAGATGTGTCACACATTTGCCATAAATTCTGAATGTTAGCACTCTAGTTGCTCATTAGATCACTGTAGTAAAGCTAGTGCTCACCAGGGAAGTCTGCTGCTAATCATGGTTTGCAGCCATTTTCCTGCATTTTTTATCCCGCAGACTTTCAGTCCGCATACCATTATCCCGCAAGGTCATTGACCTCGCATACCATTATCCCGCATTTTTTCAAAACGCATGTGCATTTATCGCGCATGCCTTTACAAAGAATTACGTTTTAAAGGCATGTATGGTAAATGCATTTGCGTTGTGAAAACCACGATGACGAGAGAGGTAAGTGGGTTTGTGTTAATTTTTTCGTGGGTTAGTGATTGTGTAGTGTAGTGTAGTGTAGTGTTGTGTTAGTGTAGTGTAGAGTTGTGGTGGTTGTTTAGTGTAGGGTCATGCTGGGGGTAGTGTTTTAGGGTTTAGGGTTGTGTTGTAGTGTTTGCGTAGTGTAGGGTCATGCTGGGGGTAGTGTTTTAGGGTTTAGGGTAGTGTTGTAGTGTTTGCGTAGTGTAGGGTCATGCTGGGGGTAGTGTTTTAGGGTTTAGGGTTGTGTTGTAGTGTTTGCGTAGTGTAGGGTCATGCTGGGGGTAGTGTTTTAGGGTTTAGGGTAGTGTTGTAGTGTTTGCGTAGTGTAGGGTCATGCTGGGGGTAGTGTTTTAGGGTTTAGGATAGTGTTGTAGTGTTTGCGTAGTGTAGGGTCATGCTGGGGGTAGTGTTTTAGGGTTTTGGGTAGTGTTGTAGTGTTTGCGTAGTGTAGGGTCATGCTGGGGGTAGTGTTTTAGGGTTTTGGGTAGTGTTGTAGTGTTTGCGTAGTGTAGGGTCATGCTGGGGGTAGTGTTTTAGGGTTTTGGGTAGTGTTGTAGTGTTTGCGTAGTGTAGGGTCATGCTGGGGTGTAGTGTTTTAGGGTTTTGGGTAGTGTTGTAGTGTTTGCGTAGTGTAGGGTCATGCTGGGGTGTAGTGTTTTAGGGTTTTGGGTAGTGTTGTAGTGTTTGCGTAGTGTAGGGTCATGCTGGGGGTAGTGTTTTAGGGTTTTGGGTAGTGTTGTAGTGTTTGCGTAGTGTAGGGTCATGCTGGGGGTAGTGTTTTAGGGTTTTGGGTAGTGTTGTAGTGTTTGCGTAGTGTAGGGTCATGCTGGGGGGTAGTGTTTTAGGGTTTTGGGTAGTGTTGTAGTGTTTGCGTAGTGTAGGGTCATGCTGGGGGTAGTGTTTTAGGGTTTTGGGTAGTGTTGTAGTGTTTGCGTAGTGTAGGGTCATGCTGGGGGTAGTGTTTTAGGGTTTAGGGTAGTGTTGTAGTGTTTGCGTAGTGTAGGGTCATGCTGGGGGTAGTGTTTTAGGGTTTAGGGTAGTGTTGTAGTGTTTGCGTAGTGTGGGTCATGCTGGGGGTAGTGTTTTAGGGTTTAGGGTAGTGTTGTAGTGTTTGCGTAGTGTAGGGTCATGCTGGGGGTAGTGTTTTAGGGTTTTGGGTAGTGTTGTAGTGTTTGCGTAGTGTAGGGTCATGCTGGGGGTAGTGTTTTAGGGTTTAGGGTAGTGTTGTAGTGGTTGCGTAGTGTAGGGTCATGCTGGGGTGTAGTGTTTTAGGGTTTTGGGTAGTGTTGTAGTGTTTGCGTAGTGTAGGGTCATGCTGGGGGTAGTGTTTTAGGGTTTAGGGTAGTGTTGTAGTGGTTGCGTAGTGTAGGGTCATGCTGGGGTGTAGTGTTTTAGGGTGTTGGGTAGTGTTGTAGTGTTTGCGTAGTGTAGGGTCATGCTGGGGGTAGTGTTTTAGGGTTTAGGGTTGTGTTGTAGTGTTTGCGTAGTGTAGGGTCATGCTGGGGGTAGTGTTTTAGGGTGTTGGGTAGTGTTGTAGTGTTTGTGTAGTGTAGGGTCATGCTGGGGGTAGTGTTTTAGGGTTTAGGGTTGTGTTGTAGTGTTTGCGTAGTGTAGGGTCATGCTGGGGTGTAGTGTTTTAGGGTTTTGGGTAGTGTTGTAGTGTTTGCGTAGTGTAGGGTCATGCTGGGGTGTAGTGTTTTAGGGTTTAGGGTAGTGTTGTAGTGTTTGTGTAGTGTAGGGTCATGCTGGGGGTAGTGTTTTAGGGTTTAGGGTAGTGTTGTACTGTTTGTGTAGTGTAGGGTCATGCTGGGGGTAGTGTTTTAGGGTTTAGGGTAGTTTAGTTGTTTAGTGTATGCTAAAGGCATATTCGTTCTAAAAGTTTTCGTTATTTTAATTTGCGGCCTAATAGTACATGCAGGATTTTTTTTGCGGACTGATGGTATGCGGGATTTCGTCATATATTCGCTAATCATACTTTCTATGGCAAAATGAACCCCCTCATTTTGTTCCTTTTTAAATTAAATGTTTTAAGAGTTACCACTTTATTCCAATCAAGATGGCTTCAGGTGTGCCATACCTTTGTAATAAGTAGGACTGTTAGCACTCTAGTTGTTCTTTAGAACACTCTGGGACATTCTGTCATTGGGCTATAGTTGGGCTACATCTGGCTGATATTTGGGCTACATTTGTTTTTTTTGTCTCTGGTGGCCATCTTTGGGCTACATTGGGCTACATTGGGCTACATTGGGCTACATTTGGGCTCCAACATATATATAGCCCAATGTAGCCCAATATATATTTTTCAAAGTTAATTTTCGTAAAAACCACTGGAGCCTATATCTTGAGACATAGCAAAGGCACATCGGGCTACCAGTCCCTACAATTTTGCCAAGTTTGGTGTAAATCCATTCAGCCGTTCAGGCTAAAAGTGAGGCCAACCGCCCTATGGAAAATTGCATGGGAAAAACACGTTTTGGGACCCCCCTTTTTTCTCGGCCCCCCTTGACGAAACCCCCCCAAATTTTCAGGGGCTGGTCAGAAACAAAATGTTCCATTTTCCTGAAAATTTCAGCCAATTATGTCCCCAAACGCCAAAGTTATTCGACATAGAATTTTCAAAAATCCCATAGGAAAAAAATCCTAACTATATATACCTACTGGCTATCGCCAGTAGGTAATTCACTGAAAAAAACATAGGTTTCACACCAGTTATAGTTAGCTGGAAATTTTACTCGCATAAAACCATTGAAATTCCCATGTTATAGTTAGTTGGACTCACTATAACTT
Organism: Lissotriton helveticus; assembly: GCF_964261635.1. NCBI lineage: Eukaryota > Metazoa > Chordata > Amphibia > Caudata > Salamandridae > Lissotriton > Lissotriton helveticus. The sequence continues at coordinate 1,828,616,344 of NC_136059.1, read as the reverse complement.
GCGCGTGCAATGCACTGCTGATGACGTCACATATTACATCACTCATGACATGGTCAGTGACATCTGCGAGTACCGGTGAACGCACCGGTAAGCGCAGTGTTATGGCGCGTCCCGGTGCGCGTACCAGTGAGCGTCCCGTTAGCGCCATTGCCGTGAACGAAAACAACATCGTGATGTATCGCGTAGCCGCGTGATG